>NC_142196.1:25146442-25467067 GCF_026936395.1 Plectropomus leopardus
AGGCCTTCACATTCTGTCCTGTGGGTACGAGAAAGGCAGACTTTGGCGTCTTCTGTCACCATTGCGGTGAAAATGTCGCTATCCAAATGTGCAAAGAAAACAAAAGTTGACCATGGACAGAGCTTTGATTTAAGCAATTGATTTCAGTCAAACAGCAGGATTTTTTCCTCTAGGCTTGAGGGTATTTTCTGAAAATGCCTTAAACTTGAAAGTATGCTGCTTGTAAGTTATGAGCGAGTTTAAAAAAAGCCATTTGCTTTTCACCAATCGTTTTGGACTAGTCAAAGGCCTTGGCCTTGAATAGAAATTAGATTCGGACCTTTGAATATGAACTCCTGGCCTAAACCTTTGCTTCACTTTCCTTAGACTGCCTCTTCATTGTGGTTTTGAGATACATGAACGTGCAGTAAAGTTCAGACAAATACTTCATTTGGTTGAATTTGGGAAGAAAATTTGTTTTTCACACATGCTGCCACGGTGAAGAAGAATCCAAATCCAAAAATAAGAAAAAGCAAAACAAACAAAAACAGTCTTGATGAGTTGAAGTGAAGGGGGTGGGGGTGCATTTAACAACAGAAAAACTTAAACATCTGTTTATGAACTTCCACAGATCTTGTGCTATATAATCCAATAGGCTTTTCACAGTGTGTGTAGCCCCAGGCTGAGCTGTTAGCCTGGGGTTAAGAACACATTCACACTGGCTAAATCTTGACACTTTCCAACGTTAACTCTGACTTCAGCTTTCTACTCCTTTTCTACCAAAAATGGCATGTACACAGAGATTTTTAAACACAGATAAACACGCTAAAAACAGGCCATGGACTGCTTTCCCATTGCCAGCAGAGCAGAGCTGTGTACACGGCTCTGCGGCTGAAAAGCATGTGTGCGGGGGGGGGGATGGGGGGGTTGTTTTGGTGTGTCCGCTCGATGTCAGAACAAGTTATCAGCAACATGGACATAAGTCCGTGAAAACTTTAAGGTGATTAATTTTCTTTATAAATCTCTTGCTTATTCAGTCTCTTTTGAACTCCAACAATAAGGATGCTTCAGTATACTGACTGGAGGAGCCAGGGATTGAACCACCAAACTTTTAATTTGTGGACCACCCACTCCCCCTCCTGAACCACCCCAGTGTACACTCAGTACTTCCCAAAAACATGCATTATCACATAAACTGTACTATTTAAACACTCCCACTTACACAGAGCAGGAAAACTACTCATTTGTAAGCAAGACTGTTTATGCACGAGTGTTTTTTTTAGCAAAAAAATCACATTTTTTGGAAATACTGAGCACACAGCTGGATAAATGAGCCTTGGATTATACTGCAGGAATTGTGTGAAAGTTTCTAAACAAAAGTTTTGACATAGATTTTCTGTTGTTAAACTTGAATCCCTATGACTTCAATTCATCAATAATTTTCTTCTTATTCTTTGGATTCTTGATTTGCTTGAAGCATCAAGAAAAACAGGGTTTTCTTCATAAACATAAATATAGACATAACATTGGATGAATAACTGACATACAAATGATCATTTGGCGGGTAAGGTATTCCTTTAAAAGAAAGGAAGCATCATTTGTCTCTAGCTCCATTTTTTTTTCAACACATGCTGGCATTATGTTTGTAGAACTTATCATTTATTTTATATTTTGCGGACTTGGGGCACATTATGCATTTATATCAGAACACGAGGATTGCATTGTAGCCGGACCAATATTGGATTTTTTTAAGGCCAAATACAAAAGATATCTGAAAGCTTAATATAATATTAAGGGATCTTTTCCATTCTTTGGTACGTGTTCAGAAAAGAAACGATCTATGTTGTGTATATGTCTTAAATGTGGATATTAGTATTAGAATTATGACCTTGATGCCTTTGAAAAGCACATTTTACAGTAAAATAAACTTGACAGTGCTCTCTGGTGGACGACGTACATAATAAAGACACTGCTTCTTGGTCACCTTAAACATGTTTTGGCATTTCTGCTCAGCAGTCAGCAGGGATCAGTCTGGGAGAGGGCCAGTCGGCAGGCTTCCCACCCGCAAAGACTGCAGCATGTGTTCGACAGAGCCACACCAGAAGCACCAGAGAAAGGCTTTGAATCTGCTCCTCAGTGATGGCGTCCCTGTTTATACATTAACTCTTTTAAACCTGGAGCAACGTTGCTTTTCTTGTGCTGCTCTTAGACGCCTTTCAAAAGTACTAAAAACACTTATTCTTGATTTAATTGTTATTAATCTTCTTTCTTTCAGTTAGTTAACAATGAAATAGAATTTAGTTCTCAGTGTGTGCTGCACAGCTACCACTGCTGATAAACCTGCTCTCGCTGTGTTTTCAGTTTGAATTTTTTTTAATGCTTTATGAGACTCTACCTTCCAGGCCAACTGCCCACTCTAATTTGTATAATATCCTAAAAGCAAGACGCTAAGTGTACCAAAGCCAGGATGGATGAAATCACCACTGGACAATGCAGATCATTTTCCCTTCAGCTGCCAAATGCACTTTTTCTGCCATCCACTTATTTTACTGAGCATATTTTATATCGTGTCTTATTCTGTGCCAAAATTCTGTTAAAGGGATAGTTCTGGTTTGTTTTAAAGTGGTTTGGAGAAGCAAACAGGAGTACTGCCATGTAAGTTGAGTAATGTAAGAAGTAGTGAGGCTGACCTATGACCGCCAAAATCTAATCAGTTCATCCTTGGGTGCGATCGTTTGTGCCACATTTGAAGAAATCTCAAGAATGAATGGAACGGACAGACAGCTATTGCTGGCACAGATTCATAATAATGCTAAATACTTAGAGATGAACTGAATGACTTGAGGGGGAATCACACCAAGATGCATCGCGTCAGGTGCAGACGCTCCAAAAAGGCCTTGGTAGAGCATCTGGAAGAATGGCTGGGAGTGCCTCTGCTGTGTGCGCATACTGCACATGTGACTAAAAATGACACTGACAAACAGTGTGACTCTGTGCCTTTAGCTGAAAAGTTAAAAATATTTTAATTTTTATGCAAGCCCAAAGAACACCAGAAAAATGGGCCGCACAGCGGCAAGAAAGGAGCAGCCAACAGGCTCTGTACCATAAAGAAACAATGGTTTTGCTGGCAACGATTTTCTAGCAAGACGTCTCGGTGTGATTGGCCCTTTACCAACCAACCACTAAAGTGTGAAGAGCTGTTATTTTATAATTCAGAAAGATCATGAAGCTAAATTGTAACTAACTTCAGGCAGCAGTAGCTCTCTGGGTCTGCATGCATGCTCTTACAGTTAACACAGATGGCATCCGCTCTTTATCGGCCTCCAGTTTCCACAGAAGTTCCCCCCTTTCTCTTTTTTGGCCCGTTCAGTCTCCCTCGGCAAAAGTTCTTACTTTTGCATTCTCTTTGTAGTTTTATTGCCTTTTTTTGAACAGTTTCTTTTTTTATGTTATTTATGCTATTTAAAAAAAAAATCTATTTATGGATATAAAGCACTTTGGTCAACGCTGTTGTTTTCAAATGTGCTTTATAAATAAATTTGGACTGGACTGGACTGGTTTACAAGGGAATCCTGTTGTCTCCACAGTGAACAGCATATGAGATGGGAATTATTAAATTCTTATCCGGGGCGCTGAGATGCAGCGCAATGCACAGTTGCGCTTATGGATCGGAATATGTCAGTTCTAAGGCTGAGAAAATATAGCGCCAAAGGAGAGGGCTGTCTAACAGCAAGGTAAAGGGCTGAAAATAATCAGAACACAGCATTCACCTACACTGATATTGATTTTTTTTTGGGGTGGCTAAAATACCTTTTGCTGCTAACCCCCATCCACAGCAATACATAACTTCTGTGGCGATACTCCTGCCTGCTCCTCCAAACCGGGGGTGCTGACTGATAACTATTGTACATAATACACTGACAGTGGATAAGTACCTTACACAAGCCCACTTCAAAAAAAATGAACTATCTCTTCAGGGGTAGAATACCACAAGTAAGTTATTACTTGTAACAACAGCAGCTGGTTGAATCAAAAAGAAAAGAGAAAACCATCACTAACTGCTCCAGTCATACTGAGCACATAGCGAGCATCTCGCAGTGTCTGCAGCAGAGATGTGACTATGTTTGACATCTAACACAAAGGGAACAAAGAAATCAATAATGGTACTTCATGCTGCCATCTTAAACAGCGCATTCTGGAGAGACGAACAAGAAGGAGGTTGAGGAGGGGGTTTAAAGAGGTCTATAAAGATTTTTCTTCCTGCAAATTAATCTAAGAGACGTGTACATACACTCCAACAAGTCCGCCAGAGTCTTGGTGCGTAGCGCCACTGGCCGTTTGGTTTTGTCATTGGTGATAGCGAACTCCTGCATCCCCAGCTCCTCCGCCACTTTGGCCTGCGTTCGGTTGTTTACCAGCGAACTGCGGAGTAGCTGTGGACAAAACAAACAAAAGGAGCGTCACATTTTCCATGTCCACCTGTCAGAACTGTGCTCAGACACTACACACAGAAACATCAAAAAAAAGAGAAAAAAACACATGGAATAATTCATCAAAGACAGAAATGGTAATGCAGAGTAAATGTTTCAGGGAGATTGCACGTTGCTCTGTTAAATATTACATTGTGACTTGCAGCTTAGCGGATGACAACATGTTAGACCGGGTAAGGTACATTAACGTCTCTAAAAGGAAAAACACAAACATGTTAAATATAGCCACAAGATGCGGAAAAGAGCAAATAGAATGCAATATGACTGTCTGAATCTGTCTTGCTGCGATGTGCCCTCCTTCACAGTACACACGCAATCGGACCCACACACACACACACATACACTAGTTGAATAAGCACTTTTCTCCCCGATTTGAAATCCATTTCAGATGTACCCCATCTCGACTCTTGGGCATAGGCATTGCTGGAGCTTTCAGTCTCTCAAAGAAAGCTCGCTGGAAGCTTTTAAACGAGTGACGTCACGGCTTCCATCTATAAGGAATATCCACGAATAAATATCTAACTGCAAAGGTTTTTATTCAGGTTTGGAGCAGCTCAATCCCTCTGGCCTCGAGTAGTCGGTCTTCTGAAGAGAAGCGCTGAAGCTAAAATGAAAAGAGGGTGTTGTATTGCCATCTGTCAGAAAATGGACTTGCATGTTCAAAGTGTGATCATTTGCTTTGTACCTCTGTTACAAGGCGTGCAAGTTCGTGCACAGACACGCAACTTCATTTTTCAGACGCTTGACAGCTCGGGCAAAAAAAATAAAAAATAAAAAAAATCCACCCACAAAGATGTGTTATTGAAAACCACTGAACAATTTTGTCTCATGACAATACCCATCACAAGGAGTACAGTAAACATCCAGGCGCAGTGTGGGGTGAGGAGTGGAAGAGAGTTATTTTGTGGAAACAAGCAAAAGGGGAAAGGGGTGAGTGCCTGGCTGGCACTCGCAGACTCCAAGATTGATGGGCAGGAAGGAAGGTAAAAGAAAAAAAAAACAAAAAACACCCACATACACAAACACAAAAGCACAGCTGCAACTTCATCTCAGGTAAAGTCATGTAAGAAGTGGGGAACAGCAGTTCTGAGTAACTTCAGACAGCAGAGAGACAGCACGAAGATGGAACAAAGACAAAACACAGGTGCAAAGATGCAGACGTAGATGTAAAAAGTACACGCCTGTGGGTGGGAGAGGAGCCCGTCAGCCAGTGACTGTATTATGACATATGGTTTTAAGATGTAATATGTAACTTCTCCACATAACAATGTCTGAAAACAACTAAACAGATGCTATATTCTTTGTGTTTTTATATTATTCCAAATGTTTCCAACAACAGAATGTCACTTTAACCAAGTACATGGTCTGTGTGGCCTTACAGTGGTGTCACACATATTCGTGCATGCATTAATTTTTATTGATATAGATACGATTATCGAGAATCCTTAACGATCAGAGTCCTTATCGATACCACTATCGATACTTGCCAGAAAGACGAGGCGACAATACATTTTTAATAGAAGTGGTTTGGCTTTTATTGCTTACAAAGTCACTGTTTCTTTTATATTGCTGGAAAACAAACTTCTGAGCTGTATTATTCAGGTTTCTTGCCAAAAACTAAATTCTATTTTTCTTTGATTACATTTGAACACATCATGATGAGGTTTTATTTAAATTTGCCTAATAGTCATTTCACTGACCTTGAACACATCACAATGAAATCTTATGCAACCTGGTTTATTTAGTTAACCGGCTCTTATCCTGCCGAGTTCAACTTGGATTTCAACACTGGATTACTAGTTTTAACTGACGGCAGTTGCTAAAAAGTTTGGGTGCTCACCACTGCTGCTCTGAGTGGATGATAATGAAGGTTAATTTGATGCACAATGTTGATGTGCTTGGCCATGGAGGTTGTGTTCCCACCTTGCAAGTAATGATTTTGCAAAATAACATTAGTTAAAATGTAGCCAAACTTTTGACCTCTTTGTGCATTCAGCCATCCTCGCAGACAACCGACCAGCTTTCTTCTTCGCTTGGTTTAATACGTGTTGGTTGTATTCAAAAACTTAACTGGACAATCGATGTAAACAACGTGACTCGATTCAGATGTAATGTTACGTTATAGGACCCAAGGGACTCGACAGCAGTATCGATACGCTGAAATGTTATTGATTTTGGGTTTTGAAAAAAGCCGAACTGGGTCCTCAATAGAACCGGGTTTCGACCCCCATCGCTAATGTATTTATTTCTTTTTTGCCAATTTTTATAATACACTTCTAAGAGTTTGTTCCATTAACTGTATGTTTGAACTGGATTAAGGAATGTAAGTGATAGGAGGTTTGGGTTTTACGTTATCAGAGAAACATCACAGCAAGGAAATATCAGCTGAAGTCCCTGTTGTACCAAACCCAGTTGGAGAAACACTGATTTTAACATAAAACTGCTTTACTCAGTGTTTCTTTACCAATTCAAATCATAAATCAGTTTATTTATTCTTCATTCTCCCTAGGCTTTTTAATATAATGTGCTAAATCTACTTATTTCTTTCAATTTGTTGAACAATTATTTCCAAGTTGCTCTTTTGTTTTTAAAAAGGAAATTGCACCAATTTGCTCAGGGTTCAAAAGTTTAAACACTTGTGAAAGGAGTCTGAAAGCATCACAGAGAGGGATGTCGCTCCAGTTTTCAAAGGGTTAAGGGACCCCTAGCAGCATAAAATAACATATTATACGTTTGGGTGATATGATCTTACTGTTAAATGTCCTTCATGGTGGTCTGGGAAGTGGATGAAGAGGTACTCTGTGGCCACCAGCTGCATGATCGAGTCTCCCAGGAACTCCATCCTCTGGTTGTGGCCCCTGGACGAAAGGAAACAAGGATGAATGGACGGAGACGAGTGAGAATTAAAAAAAAGAGGATATAAGGGGAATGAAATAGTAGGGGTGAGGTGGGAGGACAGGGGGGAAATTGTGCAAAAAGAGGGGACAGGGAGGGTTTCACATGAGGTTATTCAGCTACACATCAGTGGGGCATGAAAGGCATCATGCTCTCCCGACAAATCTACCAGGCTTTTAGTCTTTTAACAGGAACGGTGGAGTCGGCTGATGTACATTTCACGGGTGGCCTCTGGGAACAGCTGCACTGACAGGCTGTGTGACAACTCGGAGGCTGCCTGGAGTAGCAGCCCTTCTGAAGAAAAACGCCGGGCTTTGATTGCAATTCGAATGGGGGAGAAAAAAAATAAAAATGCATGCTTACAAAAAAAAAACCTCTGGTATACCTGCAGGAGTGCCTGTCAAAATCCTAAGCCCATGAAAGCAGCAAGCGCAGGTTTACTGAACTTTCTACCTTCTAACAATTCCTCGAAAAAACCTAATGGCAGCACTGTGATGCCGCACATCAGTTTCCTGCCTTTCTCCCCATCAGTGAAAAGGCAGGTCATTAATTAAACAGAATTATAGATTAGCATTGCAGATGTGGGCTGGTGCTGTGCCAGGCAGGCAGGAAGAGTCGGTGGGGGGGTGAGTACAAGCGGGGAGGTATTCACAGCAGCAGCAGCAGCAGCAGCAGCAGCAGCAGCAGAGGTGCACACATCCATCTATAGATACGAGCTGCTCGCAGGAGGGGAAAGTCTGAAGATGAGAGAGAAAGATGCAGAGGTAGAAGGCGAGGGGGAGGCCGACATCAAAGAGGAAAAAAGGTCAAAGTTTATTGTCCGATTTCTGGTGCCTCTGCCTTTTATGAGCACATCTGAGGCAGAGATGTGAGCTTTAGACTCGGAGAAACAGCAGTTAGAGCATCTTTAGGGAAAGCTGCAACTGACAATTAGTTCTATTATTAATTCTTCTATTGATTGTTTTTTTCCTGCTGAATAAATGTCTCTTATATAACACATTGAGAGAAAAAAAAGCGCTTTACAATTTTCAAATTGTTTGTTTTGTCTGACCAACAGGCCAAAACTCAAAGGTATCCTATTTACACTGTTATATAACAGAGAAAAGCATATTCTCATACTTGTAGTCAGGCTTGGCAATATGGCCTATAAATAACACCGCAGTACTTTAAGGTTATATCGCTATACACAATATATACCTTTATATTCTGAAATCTCCTTTAAACTACTCTACTGACCACCAAAATACTTACTACTAAAAACACCACACTGAAAATAAAGTGAAATAATGTAATATTATAATAAAGTTATTGTTGTAATAGTTAAATTAAGTACTGTTGAAATACATTTAACAGTATTAAGTTAATTTAATTTAACTTTTAATTTAACTAAAGTTATATTAGTCAAAAAAAGAACTGTTAAAGTAAAGTCAAATAAAGTATTGTTACAATACAATTCTATTACATCAAAGTCAAATAAAGTACTGTGATACAAAAGTTGAAAAAAGTACTATTAAAATAAAGTCAAATAAAGTACTGTTATAATAAAGTCCAAAAAGTAGCTATGTTTAAGTTAAATAAAATTCTGTTAATAAACAGAAAATAAAAAAAAGTACTGTTTTAAAACAGGTAAATAAAGTACTGTTGTAATCAAGTTAAAAAATTTACTCTCATAATAAAGTTAAAAAAACTGTTATATGAAAATCAATTTAAGTACTATTATAATGAAATTAAAGCACTGTTATAATTAAGTTAAATAAATCACTGTTATAATTAATTGAAATAAAGCACTGTTAGAATTAAATAAAATTAAGAATTTCTATAGTTAAATTTCTAAAAGCGACACCATTGGTGTTTTTATTCTGTCAATCCCTGTGATATTGTCATTTCATACACCCCACATGGAACAAGCTGACATTCATACAGTATAATCAATATATTGCCCACCCCAGACAATGTTTCCATTAAAGGGAATTTACTTAAGAAAAAACTGAACTGATTATCAACAGTGTCATCAGTTACTTTGTTGTAATCACGTAATAATTGAGCTCTAATCAATCAGGAGTATCTAAAGAACAACAGTAAACGCCCCACCACCCTTTTCACTAACACAGCCTGCTTCCTTAATCACTCCTCACCCACGTTCTTGAAAAAGAGGGAAGAGGAGGAGGGAAAAGTCAATACATTAAGTCACTTGAAGTAAAACAGCAGCACTTTTAGAAGTGTACAAAAACTTTTCGCCAGCTGACATCCAAACGCATACCTCCGATCGTCAATTCTTCTTATTTATTTCATTACAGATTCAATAATGGGTGATTTTTTGAAATTAATGTTCAGTTTATGAAATGTCCGTCATGATTTCCCAGCCTACAGTGATGTCTTTAGATTGCTAGTTTTGTCCAACCAACAGTCCAAAAAATGTTAAACAATATTTAATTTACAACATTAAGCACATAATGTTAAGAAATTCTCACATGCAGAGGAAATTTTTGGCATTTCTGATGAATAAACTGCTAACATCATGCTTGATTCATATCCTGTCAATCATTTAGCTCTAGCCAAATGTAGTTTTTACATGAAGAAGCCAGCAGCCCTAATACCATTTGAATATCCAAATGCATTTAATGAAAAGGCGAATTATTTAGATAGATACCACAGATAAAAGAGAGCAGAGCAGTTAATGCAGGGATACAGGATAAACAGGAACTTGAAAGGCTGCTTCTTTATTTCACTCTGTCTTTAAGGTCCAGCACTGAGCTTCATTAGGAGGGAAGGGACACTGTCTGACGCACACTCCCACATTAAAAATAATCACAGAGCTTCTTAATGAAAACACTCTGCCACAGCACATGAGAGTGTGAAGAGGCGGAGGTTGTGATGAAGGGGGAGGGTGGTAATAGAGGAGGGAGATGGAGGCCGGTGGGAGGCTGAGAGAACTCCCTGTTCTGCCTGCACTCCAGCACTGCACATGTGAACACGTGTGTCAACAGGTTTGCTGCAGATTTTTCATCAACATCCATAGCATGCACACTGTATGTGAAGTGGGGGAGTGGAAACAGTTTGAGAAGGTGAAGTGTGAGCTAATTTCATGTCCAAAAGGATGAGGATGGGAATAGTGGGGCGACAGCGAGAGAGAGAAAAAAAAGGAAGAGATAGAGCGGGTCAAAGAGGAATGCGTTGCTGTGTGAAGCAGCGCAAAGAGCCATCCCTTATTCACTTCAACAGCAGAGGCACAATGCTCCAGTAAGGTGGGGGAAATTGAAGTAAAGTGTGGTGCCGAGGTCTTTATTCGCCTTTGACTTTGATCCAAAATACCTTTAACAGCCCCTCTGAGGAGGCGGCGACAGGCTGCCCGCTCCAAAAGAGCGGGCCGCTCCATCTTTTAAGGCCATTTTTCGTCTCGCTACTTTGGGAAATAACGATCTTGTTTCATATGTGCATGCTTGTGTGAGGTTGAAATTTGGAGACTGTAGCTACACTCTACAGAAGTGTTACTGGAAGTGGGTAAGTAACATCCAGTGTAGTTTTGAGTAAAGGAAAAAAGAAATAAATATGTTGTATGGTATGAGAATAAATTTTACTACAACAAAAGACCAATACAAACTCTAAATTTGGCTGAACTGCACAAAGCAGAGACATAATTAACTGTGTTTTCACTCCTGAGGAAAATACTGTCTTGACTTTAGAGTTACAGTATTAATCAGGGTCCCTGCAGCTTAAAGCAAGTTTAATTTAAGACTTTTAAAGACATTTTTAATGCCGCTCGAAATAAAATTTAAGACCACTTTTTCAAGAAACGCGCGTTGCTCTACAATAATAATCATCTGTGTGTGTATATATACATATACATATACATATATATATATATATATATATATATATATATATATATATCATGTGTTAGCATTTTTAAGACTTCTGAGAGACTGATTTAAGACTTTTTAATGCCAATTTAGGCCTTATTTTTGACTTTTTAAGGATCTGCTGAAAGCACGTTAATGAATGAAAAAAAAAACCTTAGAAAACAGAATACCTAATTCTTTAAGTAGAAAATTCAGCGAAATATTTTTATACTATATTTCACTGTTTTAGCCATAGACTTTTTTATTAAAAATGGACAACATGACAGCTCCCAAAAAGTAAAGCCAAAACATCTTGATCGGCCCCTGGTGGTAGGCTGCAGAATGGATGCAAAACTCTGCTGATGACAAACTATTTTTTATCAATTTAATTTTTTTTTCCAAGGATGGTTTCATTTGATGTAGTTCTTATCATGCTAATGTTTAAGTGTTAATATTTCAGGTAAGTTTGGTAATAACGAGTAATGCAATGCTATACGAAGGGGCTTTGACGTCATGATTGACGACTGGCATCACAGTGTGAACTTCCTGCCTTGAAGAGGAAGTGCAAACAGGGCTACAGATTTTGGCACAACTATCTGGTTGCTGAATCACCTCATTAAAGTAGTCTGCTTCATTCCATCTTGTTTAAATTCTGCACAATACTGTAAAGGAAACTTACTGAAATTACTGAACCTGATGGCAATTCATCATTATCATTACACAGTATTTTCCTGCTGAAATTGGTTGATATGAATGACTGTGATGCAGGTAATTTGCAGTGTTTGAGAATGAATCAGCAATGAGGTTTGTGTTATTGCTGTTTAAGCTTTTGAAAATTGCAATAGCCAGAACCGTTGCATCGGGCGATTTACTTCAACTTTCAATTGTGTGCAACCTGAATCTACTTTAGTGAAACATAATTACATGCATTAATGTTTCAGGTAACTACTCTCAAAGCTGGACAGAGAAATGCACTTTAATTCGACAAATAGTAAACTTGAAGAGAGATGAATCCTTTTTCACTAACAGTGAAATTCTTGCAACACCCGGCTCTTCCGCTGTGAGAGGAGATAGGAAGCCCAGCGCCTGGGGGCCACAGCTCTGCTGTCTGATAGTAGCCTCCGGTATCCACTGCCTCTAAACAGGGTCAGCTCCCTTCCTTGCTTCTTTTGCTGTCTTCTTCTAGGTCACTCTGTCCTCTATTTCTGCATAAAGTGAGAGGCCGAAGGCCAGCCTAGGTCCTCTCTCCTCATCTGCTGCCTACCTTATTGTCTGACCTTCCTTTCCGTTACGTGACCTCGTTCTTCTTTCCATCAAGACAGCGTGACCTACTTTGGTCTAACCTTTGGTCCTTACGGTCAGCCACCGTTCCTTTCCAGCTTTCAAATGAGTCTGCTCTATTTAGGTCAACCTGCCTTTGGCCACTAATGAACTAATGAACATAAATTATTCTGAAAATATATCAATTATTTCCCTTCGCTTCAGGAAAAAAATAAAACATAATTCTGTGAAATAAAAAATGCATTAGGTTTCATTTCCGTCTCAATATAGAGAGCAAAAGGTGCTGGATGTTATGCCATCAAGTTAGAAAATATTATTGATATCAACCTTGAGTTGGAAAGTCCTCAAAGTAAAGCTCAGTGGGAGACAAACCTGCGGACCTCTAATCGACTTCACTGACCATGAGTGGGTAGAGCTTTGACATTTAAGTGATGGATTAGAACAAATACAGCAGAGTACTGTATGTGAATGTGTGTACATGACACACACACACACACACACACACACACACACACACACACACACACACACACACACACACACACACACACACACACACACAGACAGACAGAGCAATGTCCTTGTGGCAAACCTTAGCAAGCAATTACAGAGTGCTGCCTGCCAATAAGATATCAGAGGTGTGCTGCCAAGGCTAATTTGCTTTAGCTGTCAAACTCACTATTGTGTTTTGTTGTAACTCTCTGAAGTGAGTTAAGCTTCCTTTGCAAATAACATTCTTACACTCAAAATCAGAAATGCCTCAGATTAGAGCGGTCTAATTAGCGAATACATTTCCGTATGAAAATAGCAATCGGTTAAACGGTACATTTATCAATCACAGAGGAAGGTTGAACCCTCACAGCCGTGGCATGTTTGTTACAAACAAGCAAAAGCCATCCAATCAATTTCTAGAAAGAACTGTAGGAGTTTGTAACTTTACTGGCTATTGAACAAATGACACAGCAGAAGGTGAGAGGAAAAACATCTCCAAAGTCAGAACTAAATCACCACAGCGCTGCTGTCAAAAGTTGCAATTAACAAGGAAAGAAAACCCAAAAACCAAACAAAAAATCAGAATACTGTAATATCATATGTATAATATGTGTGCTTGAATTAAATTTGGATAAAAAACTAATTTGAAAGAATATTTTGTATCTGTGTATCAATAATTTACCCCATGTTGCACTGAATTTGGGGAGAAAACTGTTTTTCTCACATGTGTGCACAGTGATTGGAGAACCCAAAACAGAGAAAAATATTAAAGAACTGAATCATTACGTTTGAAAATATCCGCCTCTCACAACTTCTGCAGTATAATCAAAGTCTCTCTCTCTCTTCAAAGCAAGACTCTACTGACAATAACAGTAATTTTACTGCTGAACTCGGTATTTGCTGCTTTGACACTGCCTCGATCAGTTAGTTCATTCATATTACTGAGTGACTGGTATTTTTTCAGATTTTTCAAATTTAAAATAAGAGATGTGGCTGCATTGCATGAAAAAGAGAAATTTTAAACCCTCTGCCCTGCAATACCCAGTGAATCAAAACCCCATTTCCCATGAGGCACTGAGTTATGGCCTCCTAGGTATACGCACGCTAAACATAAAGGGGACTTCATAGTCCCTTGAGCCCTCGAAACCCTTGGATTAGGGACTGGGCCAAAAACCAGTAAAAGAGGCTATCTTTCCTCAAGGATCTTTGAACTAAACATTCAAGGCTTCACTTTATATTCAGGCAGTCTCACTGACTGCAAGAAAATGTATAAGCTGCAGGGGGTACACATAATGATGATGTGGGAGAGGGAGGCTGCCACATTCACAACAGATAAAACAATTTCAAATGCTCGACGTATGATAAAACTCCCAGAATCTCAGATCATATTATATATTGTAATGCACCGTGCCTCATCACCTCTGAAGGGAGCAACAGACAAAGTCTGGCTACTTCTGCAGCCTCCCTGCAAATTACATCTGGCCAACCAGTGCCTCACTTTGCATTTTAATTGGCTGTAACTCCATTATCAACAAACAAACACTGACACTTGCACTTACAGGGTGAGGTGGTTGAAGCCCACAGTCCTCAAGGTGAAGGCTCTGGCCAGGAGACGCACATGTGTGAACAAAACTCCGATAGAGTCCTCGAAGCTGGTCAGTTTCTGGAGGACGGGGGACGTCTCGATCAGCTGCCTGTCCGTCTGAGGTTCCTGGACCTGAGCGAAGAAAAAAAAGAAGGGTGTGAAAGGTTGGTGACAAGAACGTGGACCTGCAGGGTGTCACAGTCATTAAAGAGCACAGGTGTTTTAAAAAAAAATTAAAAATTCAGTTAAAATTACGTTTGTCAGTGTTGACTGCAGTGCGATTGAAATCTGCAGTCTTCAATCTTGTTAATCGCAATTCCTGTCTTTAAGAGGCTGTACAAGGATGATGATACTGGTATCATGTGAAACTAGAAGAGTGAAAAAATCCAGTGGTACCAACCACAGCATGAGATGGAAAAACGGCATGGCTATTTCACAGTGGTCCCTTGACCTCTGACCTTAAGATATCTGAATGAAAATGGGTTCTGTGGGTAGCAGTTTTAAGCAGTTTTTAGGTCATTTCCCTGTTATTGTTGTTTTTTTGTTTGTTGTCCAAATTGTTATTTTCTGCAAATTTTCAGGTTATTTTCTGTCTGCTTTATTTTTATTTTATTTATTTTTTTTTACAAATTTCTTACAAATTCCTGGGTCATTTCCTCTAAAGCTGCTCACTGCCTTCTTTCCATGTTTTTTTTTCTTAAGATTATTTTTGGGGCTTTTGCCTTTATTAGATAGGACAGATAAATCCAGAAGGTGGGAGAGAAAGGTAACTGCATGCAGAAAAGGGCCGAGTTTGGAATTGTACCCGTGGCCCCTTTTTTCCATGTTTTTGGAAGAAATAAAGCCAATTTGCTCAGGTTTCAAAGGGTTAAACAAAGTTTTCCTTTTGGGGACACAGTCTGCAGGGAAAAAAAAGATATTATATTGCAAAATATCGCAATTTTCAGCATATTGCAAGATAAAATAGTAATGATGCATCGTGACTCAATTATTGTAATAATAGTGTACTCTGAGGAGTCTGGTAATTCTCACTCCTAATGAAACGTATTGTTTTTATTCATAGAGCAGGTGATGTTATTTGTATTCATCCACAGCAGAGAAAAGCCAAACCAAATATGTGTCCAGTAATGACCAGCGTGACCACTTCAAGGATGCTTAAACCAGACACACACAAAAACACTTGCTTTCTCAGTGAAGTCGTTGCACATAAGAGCGTCAAATAAATTCCTTAAATGAAATGAACCTCTGCAGTGTGTGCTGCTTGAGGGCCTGTTTAGTGTGTGTGTTATTACTCTGCCTCAAAACAAACTCTGATGATCTGCAGCAGATGGAATCTCTTAGTCATTAAGTTTTAAGTCAAACAGCTCGCTTTTCTCTCTCTTTCTATATCTGGTGATTCAAACGGTCAATTAATATCTCTGGTGACTCAGTCGTACTGTAGGTCTTTGTAAGGCACAGACTATCACCGACTCCCAGCCTTGTGACTTTGATAAGTCTTGAAAGAATAGTTTTCGGTTGTGGAAATTGCTGCGGATTACGTCTTTGACGTTGGCTTCGGGGCTTGGTGAGTTCGGGGGGTAGATGGGTTCAGCGAAAAAACATGCGACCCGATTTAACTACAGTATTAACTCGTGTCTGTGCTCATTAGAAAAAGAAATGATATGCTATGAAAATATCTGCATGCGTGTTTGTTGAATCAAGAGATATCCTTATGGGCGCATTAATTAGACTGCTAGAAACATCTAATTGGTCTCTGCGTGGTACAACTGTAAGCTTGACCAAGACATCTTTTCCAAGGAAAACAGAAACATTGAGCCACATAATTTCATGTGGACATTCAAAAGGAACTAAAGCACATTAAATTGACTCTGTAAGCGAGCTCCATTTAGCCGAACATAGAGTGCCTCAAAAATAAGAATAAAGAAAGCTACATTCAAGGCTCTCCAGGGGAAGACGGCCACTTTCGTCATTTTCCAGTTTCTTCTTTGTCCGTGTTTTTGTGAAGAAATGACGAGTAAACAGCTTTCTCAGAGTCTCCCATGTCAAGCCAGTGTGCCGCGCAGAGATGTAGCTTTAAACTCAGTATTTTAATTGGAGTGCTGCCGGTAATGTCATGGTTCCATCTTCCAATATGTCCTAAGAAACATTTCATTTCTGCCTTTTTCCTCCCTCTGTTAATTAACGAAAGGCGTTTAAATGTCATGCATCACAACTAACGGCATCTGACGAGTTCAGCCCCTCACAGGCGCGAGCTATCCTTCAGGGGGAATGGCCAGAAGCAAGGCTTCAAACGAAGTGAAGAGAGAAAAAAATCAACAGCAGTTATGAGAAAATAAAAAAAAAAAAAAACACTTTTTGAAATGGCTTCAAAGCATCACTTTCAGCTCAGTCCAGACAGAAAGCAGAATCAGAGCCGAGGTCTTTTGAGGGCCCCAAAAAAGCTTAACACTCATGAATCTCCCCAATAAACCAAAGAAAAAATTTGAAGGTAAATGACGTTGCGGTGAATTATTCTGGAGAGCTTCAGGGTGATGATGCGCTGGTGCGAAGCGAGCAAACACGAAAGACATAAAGATATGGCTGTCGACCACGAAGCATTCCACCGTGCTCTGTGGGGCACGGCGACGGCGGCGAGGGTAATGTATGCGTGTATGCCAAAGACGGGCGTACGCTTAATTACCCACGCCATGGCGAGCTGCCATGCCGTCCGCTCAAACCTCATTAAGACAGCTCCTCTTTCACCTCCGTTTTGTCATCTTGGTGGGCAGTGGGGGTGGGGGGGGGCACCTTGTTAATTCTCAGCAACAATTTTGGGCATAATGTTGCCAAAACTCCTGGGGGCTTTCGTCAATTATAAAATATATAATGAAATAAATAACTGATGAAGGGATTTTCCTTGTGTGAAACTGCTTAGATTATATCATCTCCAGCCAAAAGGTCAGGACGCTATCAAGCTACCAAGAGGTTGGCACAATTTAACAGGCGTTACCCCACTGACAGGGGACCACCCTGAGGAAACCTCAGACACGCGCACTGTGTGGTAATGAGGCCGCGGCTCAGAAGCGGCTAATGACTACTCATGCAGCACACTGTGGAGGCTTCCCCTCGCACCACAGAGCGGTTGTAGGGCTGACCCCAGGACTCCACCCTGACCGAGGTGCCCACCGCTGGGCCCTCCGCTGCGTCACTCACCAGGAAAACAGACTGCTGTACAATGGGTTTATTCTGAGCACAAAAACATCCGCAGCGCTCTGTGGATCCTCTGCATTCAGGGATGAAGCATACAGGGTGAGGGAGCAAAGACAGGGAAAAAACAAACATGTACTGCATGCAAACATTATTTTTTTTTGTGCCAAACATGGATATGCAAAAATGTACATATGAGGATGCAGCGACACTCGTGCACACTCGGGGAGATGAAGAGAATAAACTGCTTAAAGACGAGTCTCGGCATCCGCACAAAGAAACACTTTCTCCACACAAACACATCAGAGAGAAGGATGCCTGACGGTCCCTGGAGGCCCCATGTGATTCGGGACTGTAATCCTGTTATGGCATCTTTGATCTCTTCTTCCAAATCCTAATTTCAAACAAACACTGTTGACATGTTCAATGTTTCTGGGCAGATCATGCAAAGCAAAGAACGGCAGAACAGAGAGAGAGAGAGAGAGCGAGGGGAGACAGAGGGAGCGATGATGGAGAAGGGGAGAATGATGCTGGAGAGAAAGAGGCAATGGCAAGGAGGAAGAGAGGGACTGGGGTAAATGAAAAAGCGGATTAGGGTCTCGATCAAAAAGGGGAACAGCGAGACACAGGAGCAGAACAATGAAGACTAGTGGAGGGATACTGGGGGGCTTGTGACAGCTATAAAGCACCCAGTCAGCCTCGGGCGAAATATCTAACAGCTTGCCCACCTCTGTTAGAAAAAAAAAACAAAACGCACGCACACGCACACGCACGCACGCACACACACACACACACACACACACACACACACACACACACACACACACACACACACACACACACGCACACACACACACACACACACACACACACATTCAGGCTGGAAAACTTCAAATGCTTTTGTGTTTGGGGTGAGTTGAGTTTTAATGAGAGGCACCGCAGCCCAAAATAAACATCAATAATAAAACATCTCTTAACCAACCTGCAGGGGATGTGGTGGGTAGTTGAGCCAGACCTCCTGTAGGCCCTGCGAAGACAGAAAAGGAGGGAAAGAGAGATGAGTAGTCGGAGGAAAGAAATTACAGTGCCCCCCCCACCCTTAGTGTGGGGGTCATCTGTGCAAAAACAACATTTCTACTCTAACAATACCTAAACGGTATAAATAAACATTTTAAATGATAAACTGCAAAAAATAAACATGGTGTGATATTGTAAATAGCAATTACAGCCACTTGTGTGTTTGCTCCACAAAAAAAAGGTCCAGGCTTCAAAACAAAACATTGTATGATAAGGTGGATTTCTAAACATTTCTTTTCTTAGATTTCATCAGCCTTGCGCACTTTCTGTGATGTAATGGTGGTGCTAGTTTTACTGCCGTCGATGATGGACAGGGAACCTTTACACTGACCTAAAGTTCTGACTTTAGTCCGCACAAACGAGGAAAAACCTGAAAATTGTTAGTTAAAAGAACTAAAGGCTAAACAGACTGTTGTAATGTCAGCCAGGGGCGTTGTAGTGGGGGGAAAAGTGGGACCCAGGGCCCCATGAGGAGAAGGACCCTTGAATAAATAATATATAAATAAATCTGTAAGAGCACTTTAAATATAATGAAAATAATTATAAGTATAGTTTTCTTGCCATTTTTAACCATTCCGTTTTTTAATAATTATCCACCATATTTAAAACCAATGTTCAGGTCATTATCTTGTCACATTTTTTTAATTTCTTGCAATTGGTGTGACATTTCTGACATTTCACATCTTTTAAAAGAAATCAAAGCAATATGCTCAGGATTTAAAGGGTTAAACAGCTTGTAAAAGGCATCTGAACGCAGCACATGAAATATATTTACGTGTGTGTGTGTGTGTGTGTGTGTGTGTGTGTGTGTGTGTGTGTGTGTGTGTGTGAAACCTGTGGAAAGGATTTGGAATAAGGGCAGGTGGGATATGTGGATACAGAAGATTAGGGAGATTTGGTTCGATTCGTGTTCTTGTTGTATACCTTACACGTCAATCACAGAGCAGTTGATTGTGCCATCTTAGCTTTGCTTTTGCTCAGTGTCCCAATACTGGTGTAAAACCAGTGAAAAGAGGTGAGACAGAAAGATTTTGAGGCAGAGATGGCAATGATGTGCCACAGATGGTTCAACGTCGGGGACAATCCACATTCCTTTGGTCCACGTGCTTTCGGGTGTCATCAGCAGCCCCAATAGGGGGGCGATGAAATAACGGCAAATGAGACAGCATCTCATTTTCAGACCAAGAGGTCTGTCTATCGACCACCCACCGGGGAGCAGCGTGGGGGAGGGTGGGGATGTGGATTTGAGCGGAAGGCGAGGGGTGTTGCGGTTTGGGGGATGGTGGGATTTGGCTTTGAGAGGTGTGTTGTCTCTGGAGACACACACTGACAGAGCTGGACTCCCTTTGCCTCCCCTGCCTGTGGAGAGAAATATGTTGAAGATCAACATGTTTCCTCAACCCTGCTCTGAGGTAACCACACAGGATGGAGCGGCAGAAAAGACTGAGGCTGAAAAATAGACAGCACGAGAAGCAGAGAAAGAGAGAGAGAGGGAGAGTAAGCTGTGGCTCTCAAGTTGTTGCCAAGGACAACGCCAGTCAGAAGCAGTTTTGGGCCTGGGGTCTAATGTTGAGTGAGTCATCGCCGTGATAGAAATGTGGCGAGGGCCTCTAAAGTACAGTATCACTCAGGTGTTTAAAAGGTTCAAGGAGATAAACCTTTAAAATGCGGTGCTAGCCCACGGGGGGGTTGTGTGTGGTCAGCGGCATCGAATGGGCGCCTCATCTTCCCAACCCACCCAGCTGGCAACCCATCGCCTTGAGCAGCCGATGAAAAATTCATGAACGTGGTCAATACATTTGAGCAAATGCTTCCTTTTTGTTGCTTGTCTCCAAGCCTGGGACTGGAGTTGAAAAGCACTGAGTAAATGGCAGGTATCAGGTCAACACGGAGCGTGCTCGTCAATACCACCGCTTCGACGTACACTGTAAAACTGATGAGCTGATTTTACAAAATCTATGAAACAGATTGCCTTGAAAAAGGTAAGAAAATGTAACTGTGAGTCTACATATAACTAAATATAAAGATACTGGATTGGATGTTGGACAGAAGTAACAAAGCAACAATAATGAATTATAATGAATGAACGTAGATACTTAAAAAAAGAAAAACAAAAGTTTTTCAAGGCAATCAGTTTCCTAGATTTTTTTTGAGAAAGAACAACTTGTCAGATTTTAGTGTCGTGATTTTGCCAACTCACAATTTCACATGAACGTGATGCATCTAAAGCATGAGATGCACGCTGGCATGTAGAAAACGAGGAAGAAAGGGAAGAGACCAAGAAGAAAGCAAGAAAATTAACAAAGAGAGAGGAAGTGAAGTACACACAAGTTGCTTCAGGTTGTGATCGAGGCTTATGATTAAAATCCATCCACAGGGCGCACGCGATCCGCCCACATGCTGTATATAGACCCGAACAGCTAATGTTTCAATTACAGCCATTCCAAAGACAAGGCAGACAATGATTAAGCCAGCATCGAGTGGGGATTTAAGAATAACAACAGTTTTTTTTTTTTCTCACGGCTCTCTCTCCCTCAGCACGAGGAAGGTATAATTACTGGGGGAACAAATCATCATGTGCAGCAGCTGAATCCCAGCCATTTCGAGGATGGAGCTCTTGTGCTACAAACAAAAAAAAAAAAAGAAAGAAAAACATATGCAAACATGTTTACTTGAATGTCAACGGCCTCCCCATAATGAGAGTTGAAATTAAGCGCAAAATGAAAGGCAACTTGGTGAAACCGCCTATGATCTCCGTTTTAAAGGTGGGCTTCAATCAGTACAACCCCGAGGGAGTCGAGGCACGCCGCACATACTCCAGGCTCACAAGCCAACCGTGAATAGTCAACACCACTACAACCTCTGCCCACACGCTCCCCCCGGGATTGTTGGCCATCCATGATTGGGACATAATGGTGCTCTTCTCTGACAAGGTCCAGTGCTCCTTGACAAATTGGTCTCTAGCTACAGGCTGCCAATCAATCCATCAAACGTAGTCCTGCAGCAGAGAGATCGATAAGAGATAGCGTCGCTGATCAATACCAACATAAAAGCAGCCCTAAGTCCAAGACGAAGGCTTCTGTCAGTGAATAGTCAAGGTGATCTTCCACATATCACGAATTTAGACTCTATTGTGAGGTCCATCACGTGATATAGGGTCGAGGCGAAGAGAAAAACTTTCACGGTGGGCAGAAAACTCTGCGTGAATGGAAACTGGTAGGTGAATATGCACATGCATTCATCCTCCACGCTATTACCAAACCAAGGACACGGTGCAGAAGGCATACATGCTCTCATTCACACGACAAAGCATACAAACTGCACACATTTCAACGGAGAGTGGAAAGAAGACGAAGAGGTGAAGAGCAGCTGAGTGAAAAGTATTGTTTGAAGTTTACGTGTCAGAAAACAGAAATTATTTTCAGAAAAGGCCCATGTCCAGTGGATGTTCTTATAAAAGGAACATGAACAAATAATGTCTATGCAGGAAGAGCTTGTTTGGATCCATCTAACAGACAGAGGGGTCAGTGCTGCTGCAAGCCAGCCAGGTGACCTTAGTGTGGAGGGAGGCGCCAGCCAGTCTCTCACCTGTGTGAGCATGGAGGCCTAGCACAGTCTGCCGGTGCCCCAAGAGACCAAGAAGAAGAAGGGAAAGTCATGATGATGAAACACAGTTAAACATGATTTACTGGCAACTTCTGCAAAGCCACTAAATTCCAAAGTTGTAGCAGCACTGTTCAAAAGAAACATGGTCGATTTTCGACCAGCTTTGTATCAAAACAATGTGGATAGGAGGGGTGAAGGGAAAAAAAACAACAAACAAAGTATTGCAATATTTTGCATGGCAACACTGTACCAATACACAGACGCAAGTATAAGTACTAAGTATTGATTTTTTCATAATATGAATTATTAATACTGCAAATTCAAATTAAACTTTTAGTACTCTACTACAAGGTTCCTACAGCTTACGGCATGTTCGATTTAAGACTTTTTAATGCCACCAGGGATGAAATTTAAGACTAATTTTACAGTAATCAAAATTGAAAAAAATAATGAAATAAATCAAATGAAATCAAAAGAAAAATAAAACAAAAACAACAAATACAAAATTAATTTTAAGGACAATTTGCCCAAATGTTTGTTAGAAAAAACCTTTCAGTCATGCCAAAAAGTTACTGGGAGATTCCTGGCTTTTTATGAGAAGTTGTTGTTTTTTCTAATTTTGTTTTTTAATTTGATGTTAGCATTTATTTTGAGATTTTACAAAGCAATGTCAGAAAAAAAAAAAAAAAAAAAAATATATATATATATATATATATATATATATATATATATATATATATATATATATATATATATATATATATATATATATATATAAAATTGACATATGAGTAAATGAACTGTTGCTACCTTCTATTCATCAAATCAGTGCAGGTAAGGATGCAGTGCATTCTGGTAATTGTAGGTTTTAGACCCATTGAGCAAAAGTGTCCTTTTTCTCTGTTTTCTCTGGTCATGTAGCACCAGTTAAAAGTATTTGCATCCCTCTAATGCATAGACATCCTAGTTTTATTAAAAGGCAATCTCTTAAGCCGTGAAATACTTCTTTAAGAACATCAACGTCTACAGAAAAGGTTGAAAGATTTAAACTGTTTATATTCTCTCCTTGAGTCAGTTGAACGCAAACTACCCTAAAACCCTTTTTAGCACTTCACCCAGAAGTGAGGGAGGTAGAAAGAAGGCTGTGATGCTTAACTACCAAGGGAGACAATGGCAGTGCCATGGTGACCATCTCCGTTGTCACAGCAACCTTTGCTTAATTTGGTGTGCGAGCCTGTGGGGTAGTGACGGTGGTTAATAAAAGCCAACAGATTAGCCCGTGGGTAACTCTTGAGATCATCATTATGATGATTGCTCTTCAGAAAAGACTCTCCCCTCGGGACAGCGTGGTGGCACCGACATCTTTTCCAGGCAATATTGCACTGCTGTTGAGTCCAGGTTGGGAGCAATCGAGCAGCTCCCCCTGAAGAAGTTGCTTCCTGCCTCTCTGCTGAAGCTTTAATAACCTCCACAGTAACATCATTAGCAAATTAGCATCTATTGTTTCCTCCGGGCTTCTGTGTGCAATGAAGCTAGATTCCATCCTCGACGAGAGCCCTGTTGTTTGGGAACTGGCGCCGGCAAAGGTGATATGTTGAGAGAAAAACAAGGGGACGGAAATAACTGTTGCGCTCCGGCCATGAATGCCATACCAATTACAGAATAAGAGAAGGAGGGGGGGGGCACTGCTGTTTGTCTGGCTGGGTCTTGAGGTGGAAATTACATGCATGCTTTGTCTTAGGTAGTCAATTCTGAATTCTACCTCCGGAGTTGTGGAGCTTTTGTGTTGACTTGTCATAAGAGGACTGGAGCAAAACATCTGTGGGGGTAATGACATCCTGCAGTGTCAGAGGGAGGAAAGAATGGAAAGACAGAGAAAACAAGAGGGAGCAAAAGAGAGACACCAGCCAGCATCCTGTTGTTACAGAGAGAAAAGGAGCGTATGGGATTGATCGCCCATGTGTGAATGGAATACCGTACCGACAAATGGGAGCAGCAAAACCTTGCAGGGCGTGATAAAGGAAACTGTAGAGTCCCTCAATTCTGCATTGCTTCTCATTAGTTTGGTAATGTGCTGTGCAAAGACCCATTCTGACATGGTAAACTAGAAATACAGCAAGGATTCAAGCGGTCCTGAAAACCACAGAAATGCTATTTCACCTTGTGTCCGTCCATCTCTCTGGTCTGCCCCCACAACTCCCCACCCCCACACCCATCATCACCACCCGGCTGGTGTTTGGCTTTCTGGTCTGTGTCCATCTGTCTCCTCTCAGCTTTGTATGACAGAGCAGCCATCAGGAGGATTCAGCAGGGGGGTGACAAGCCATACTATTTCAATCCTCAGTCAGCATGTCTCAAAACCCTCAAGCCAAAGTTGAAAATCACTCAACTTTGGTTTGCACAACTTCTCTTGGGAATCTCAGTCACATGCAGCCTAACCAATTCACTCCCTCAGCATCCACAGCAGCACTGCATTAAATATGTGATCTTACTGTGGTTCTACTTTACAGTTGGGTTAAGCATAATGACTGCGTTTAATGGCTTTGGCTGTATTTTTGATTGATATGAACTATAAAGTTGTTTTTTTTCTTTTTTTTTTTTGTACAACTTGTACTGTAGAGAGCATTGCTGCAGTACTACAACTGACATGATTGGCTGTCAGATTGGAGGGGATTGGTGGCATGTCGCCAGCCATTTTTTTCACGGAGCCATCCTATATAATGTGCGCAGATACATGGGGCCTCATTACATAAAAACACCTGACTGCTTATCTTAACTTTCAAAAACAGGAAACAATCCTACATTCTAATTACAGAAGAAATTCTCAAACTCGATGCTGTAAGACCTCCTATCTTAACTGATTAAATACTAACTATAACCGTTCATTTGATGACTGAGGTACATTTTCTTCTCAAGTATTTGAAATTATTATAGAATGCCTTAGTGAACTTTAACCCTTTGAAATCTGATTCAACATTACTTTTCTTGTGCTGCTTTTAGACGCCTTCACAAGCATTTAACACCTTGACACCTGAGCAAATTGGCTTGATTTCTTTCAATAACATGGGAATAAATAAAAGAATGTTCAACAAATGGCAAGAGATTGGCACATTTGGGAAGTAATTTTAAAAAAGCTGAGGAAAATGTCCAAAACAAACTATACCTTCTAAAGTTGCTCATTGTTTTAATACAAAGCTGGTTAAAATCTACCCTTTTAACTCAGGACAGTTCTATATTAGCTAAACTGCAATCCTAAAATAGGAGAGGATTATTTTTGCAAATTCATCTAGGAAAGATGTATCTGTTATACCAAAAATTCTCTGTTTGTTCTGTGCAGAATCGCCTGGTTGACACAAGGAAATCATTAAACTTTATCTGAAACATGACAGATGCCTTTATTCTGGCTTTGAAGGCCATATACAAAGGGCTGTTGAATCATGTTCTTCATCCTTTTCAGATTTGAAGAAAGTCATTCATGCTTTCATTACTTTTATATTGACCACTTTAATTCCTGTTTTTCTGCATAAGCTGCAAAGCCCGCACTCATCTCTGGCAGTTCAAAATGCTGAAAAGACACTTTATAGAAGAACAAAGAATAGAGATCCCATATCAAACATTTGGCCATCCTTTTAAAGGCTCCCATTAGGTTTTAGAATTGATTTTAAGACCTTGCTTTTTGCTTGTCCTTATTCACAATTAATCTAGGATCCTGTGATGCGGTTTCATTGTTATTATTCTTAGTACACAAAATACAGATTGATTTCATCTAAGAATGACCAAAATTTATATCCATAACACACTCTAGCTGTGTTTGAAACCATTCCCTATGACAGAAATAGTGCACTGTACAGTGTGTTCGCCATTTTGAAGAAGTGTTTGAATTCTCAGCAGTTTCATCCACTATACAGTGCACTGTAAAATACACACGATGCACAGCAAATTTGAGTTTGCATACATTGTACCCTACATTTACTGTTGTAACCAAAGTGCAAAGGGTTCAAGTATTTCCAGAGGAGGAGGAGAATGGAAGGAGCTGGCGCAAATTTTGTATTAGTATTAGCATTTTCTGTCTTGAACACTGGCAGCCTAGTTTTTGTATGTTTTGGGAAAATTGGAGAAGCAGCACAGCTGCAACACAACTCCAATGTGAACGTATCAGCTTAATTATTATCGATGTTTTGGTATTTAATGCCTTCATGATAATAAAAATGGCATCATAAATGTTCACATTGGAGCGATGAGTGTGTGTGGCTTCCCCATTTTTTACATGTGATATAAATTTTATTATAAAATGTATTTTGGGGATTTAACAGAAAACATAACATGCAACATTGATATAACCTCCCTTCATCTGAACTCGGTTTGTTTACATGGTAACCGTCGTGCCACTGTTTCGCAAGAATAGCGGGCACATCTAATGATGCAATGATGTTCAGAAAATTCCAGTGTAGTGTCCAAATCTTGTTCTTTCGCTATATAATTCACTATTTAATGCACACTACACAGAGAACAGCCTCTGAGTGAATAAGTGAATGTTTTCAAACACAGCGTCTGTCTTTATCCTTTCTTTCCTTATTGCACATGGATGCTGCATCTGGAAATTCTATCATAAGCGTGCCTTACTTTCATCTGTTGTCTCTGAGTGACAAAAATAAATAAATAAATAACAGCAGGTATCTCTTTTAGCTATGGCATGTTGATGCGATTAATGCTGCTGGTTTATTTTGCATTAGAAGACATCTTTGTGAGTGCATCTTTCTCTTTGTATGTTGACTACAGCATTTAACAGACATATAAGCGCTGTAAGCCATCCTCTGCCTGTTCCAATATACGCCACGCTGCTCTTTATAATAAAGTTAATACTTGAAATGTCGTACTTTTTTAAAATCCACATCTGTTTAGTGACTCCACAAAGTCAGTCTTTACAAAGGAATCTTTCATCACACAAATAAAGACCTCCAATTCACGACAACTCAATAATTTGATAACTGCTGTTGACTTAATGGCCAGAGGGTGACAGTGAAACAGAACCAAGGTCATTTCAGCTCTCCACGTGGAGGCAAATACTCTACAGTCTGCTTTCAAACCCATGCACAGTGGAAGAGACTCAGAGTATATTTAACAAAGCATGGAGACAAATCAAGGCCAAATGTTTAAAAAGTTAAAAAAAAGTAAACAAAAAGATAAAATTTGAAATAGAATTATTGGCTGATTTAATGGTCTGAAGAAAATCATTTAATCATATAAAAATATATAAAATTTAGTGTATTCCCACTAATTTTTACTGAAGAATTTTTAAAACCTTACAGGAACTTCTCTATAATATTTCACCTAATTTCAATGACTTTATTTAAGTACTTCAGAATGGGTACGCCACCTGTTTTGAACATTTTATGATTATGATTTAAACAATGGCCAAAACAATGTAGACTGTAAAATCTGACCAGCAGATCTTACTTAAAAAAATCTTGGAAACTGACTGCCCTGAGAAAGGAAAGTAAATATAACCATTAATTTTAATGAATGATTACTTTATATTTAATTACTATATTTGCTGAAAATTTAGATAAGATAATCCTTTATTCCACAACGGGGAAATGCATTATTACAGCTGCATAAAAAAGCATAAAAGAACAATATAAATAGTATAAACAAGACACAAAATGCAAAGTTAAAAAAAATATATTCACACTAGTTGCACATTAAAATTGCACAGCTATAGTTTTGTGAAGTTGTTGTAACTGCAAAATGAGAAGTCGAATTACCTCGTTCTTTTATAAGTATCAGAAACTTCAGTACACCAAGTTAGTCTGACTTACCGTGATCATCACAAAGAGGATTTTGTCAATGATGAAGTTAATACAAATACGACTGACTAACTTGTAACCAGCAAAATACAGATTTATAGCACAGTAAACTTAGTTTACTAAAGTTGCTAAAAACGTAGAAATATTGATTCAATTAAACTTTTTTTAAGTTGCAACAACTTTACAAAATTAACTAAATATATCAACATTTTAAGTAAACTTTTTTCCTATATTTTTTAAATATAATCAATGTCAGATTTTAATTGTATATTCAAAACTTTTCAAAATATTCCATTGATTCTAAACCATTCCTAAACCTGGAAAACAGATTTTCAATTTTTTTACAGGAATGTCATGGCCATGGGAATCCTGGTATTAATAGTATTATAAGTTTTCAGCAAATTTGTTTCCAGAGGGATGATCCCCAATTAATGACAATCTTCCTCAGCTGTTTTGCAGTATGAGGTTTTCAAAGATTTTGTCCTGAAGCCTCTGATCTGATCTCTCAAAGACTACCGGTGATGATCAAACATGTTTGATAGATCGCCGTGTGTCCTGCAGTGTGGGAGTCACCAACGGAATCTCAGACAAACACCCTCAACAGCCAATTAGACCAAAAGCCTGCTGCTACATACTAGATGTGCTGCAAGTTATTTAATTGACTCATAACATTTGTTGCCAAGATAAATGCAAATACTGATCCATTCATCAATTATTCATGCCCACTGATCCCACACACACACACACTCAAACAATAGCAGGTGTCCTGCTCAAAAACTGGCAAACTGCACTGTTCTACACCTCCGGTTCATTTCGCAAAATACACCAGCCAAACTACGACTTCATCCAGATTTTCTTTTTTTTCTGTCTTATTGTTTTATCTTTGGGCATATCAGTGTGCACGCAATAAGCAGCTAGTCAAAAGCGTTGCAGGGTAAGGCGAGATTATGTGAGATCTCAGGTTCTAAGGCTGGCAAGGCCACAATATCGTGCAATATGTGGTACTTGCCAAAACATGCAGTGTGTGGGTTTAAACGAATAAAAGAGGCCGGTCTGGTGAAAACATTACATACAAATCGAAATAGGAAAATCTTGTCGAGCATGTCCGTGGCTCATCTCTGTGACTGATGTGTGCACACACACACACAAACACGCACGAGCGTCCGCAAAAAGACATGCAAATACACAATCTGTATATAAAACTACAGAGAAACCAAATTACAGCTGAGTAAAAGATTTTGTTCGTACCCCAGTGTTGAAAAGCAGTCTACCAAAGAGCTGCCGGGCCTCCTCCAAGCCTCCTTCCAAATACACAGCACCTAAAAAAAACAGGAAACAAAGAAAGAAAAAATCAATACAATAATCAGAAAGTGTGTGCAAACTGTGTGGAGTATTTGCTGGAAATTGTGCAGGGGAGACTTTCTATAACATGCGAAAACCCACACAAATCTAAAGTGTGAAAAGCATTATATTCCAGCAGTATATTGCTGGTGTGAGACAAAAAAAAATCTAGCAATTCTGAGGCAATTTCAGACTTCTCTGCTAATGGAAACTTAAAATTAATTGAACTCGGCAATGAGTTATAATTGCTTTATTAAAAGTAGGAGTGCATTTTTATTGCTTTTCAGTAGTGAAAATGACCTTGGGGTTCCTGTGCAGATCCACCTCCCCCTTGCCAGAGTACAAGAGGAGGAGGAAGAGGTGGAGGAGGAGGTTGCATCACTACGGTGAGATGGAACTGGCCAAGGTCACGTAAACATCAAACTAGAGGCAGGCTGCGCTTTTGTCATGAATAGGTCTGACAAACACATACAAGCCCACATACAGACTTCATGCTCAAACCCTTTCATGGACGGTGTGGACTAAAGTATAATGTCCTCTTTGTCACCTGCCTACACACTCGGGCATGACTTATCTGTGCAGATGTCCACATAACAAACAGAATGTGCTGAATCCAACATGAATTGTGAAGGGGGAAAAAAAACACATTTCATAAAGCGTGTGCATACACCAACACAGAAACGCACACACAAAAGACAAGCGACAAAAGGAAGAAATTCGATTCCGTAAATTGCAGAGAACTGCCGTCAGAGCAAGCAAAGAGCAAGACAAGTATCCCAAATTTCTCCCTCTATGGGAAAGATATGCAGCGTCTCCAGCTCATTCAGTTGAAATAGTCAGCCCCTTTTGCACAAGTCGACTCTGCTTTGTGTGTTTTGTTGTTTTGCTCTTCTACTGTTTCTACTAAAATCAGTGGAACTATCATGGTGCCTTTAAGCTGCGTACAACTTCGAACCATCACACTTAGGGTGGCTCATTCAATTTAGAAAGCAATAACCACCTGGCAAATTGGGTATACAATCGTGCAGAGGTTTTTATTATGTGCATAAATGAGCCAGTGGAAATGGGGCGCGGTGCGGTTGCAAGTCTAAATGCGCAAACTGCTTTCATGGACAACATCAAAAACATATGAGAGATTCATCATCTGGGGAGGGAAACTGCTTTCAGATGGCTAACAGGCCATTTACACACACACATACACACACACACACACACACACACACACACACACACACACACACACACACACACACACACACACACACACACACACACACACACACGTGCGCACACACAAACAGTGAGGATGTAGCCTACATAACCAAGACCATAAAGAAATACAAACAAACCACGTAGCACAAAGACAAACACAAATGCACACCCACTTTATCTGCCTTGCATGCCCTTTACTTCTAAACAGAGTGGGAAATTACTACCAGCCATTTCCCAAATGTTCCTAAAATTTGATTAAGCCCGACAACTTTGTCTCACCCTAGCAGCTACTTTGGCAAGTCACAGGCGCACATTCATTTGGAGGCCCTTTACTAATATAAAAATCTAGTTGAGTGGTGAAATAATGAAAGTAGCTTGTGAATTTGGGAGGCACTAGTTAATGGGGGGTTTTAGACTGAGAAGTCCTGCAGTGAATGTGGCCAGGGCTGGAATATCATAAAATAAAGGGCACTTGACCTGGAGCACAAAGACCACATGCCAGGACATCAAGGCCATAAGATAAAAAAACCCCACAATTTTGGTTTTACAAAAATATATGATTCCAGTTAAAAACGCATTGCCTTTTTAATGGAGTGTAACACCTCAGCAAAAAATAAAAATGCAATGTTTTTATTTAAAAAATTATCTATTGCTGACTGTTAATGTTAGACTGTATAGTGTAACTTGTATTTACATTAGGATTGGGCAGTATCATGATATAATGATATACCAGGGTAAGTTTTTCAATAGTATCTTTAATAATGTATTAAACTCATTGTATTTACAAGGCACAATGAAGATTTATTTGTAATTTTTTAAACATAGTTAAGTGCACAGCACACACCACCAGAGCTCAGTCTCCGGTCTCTACTGGTGGGCATGCAGCTGAGCTGAAAGACATTACTGGTGGAGGGAGAAGTTTCAGGACTGTAAACAGCCAGCAGGCAGAGAGAGCAGATTTTTTACATCTAACTTGGTGAATTAAGGATTTATTTCAACCAAACCAGAGTTGGAGACTATTGGAACAGTGGATACTTACTAGATTGCTGGAAAGAATAACTAAGACGGTTTGGGTGAGTTTTATTTTGTTTCTGTCGAGTTTGAATGAATTGTGTTTTAGGATGAGAAAATTAAGCCTCGCCAGTCGTCTGTCACTGAGAGAAAGTTAAATTCAAAAGCTGTACAGCTGCACTTCTGTTTAATAAGGAAAGTGGGTGTGAGAATATTACTTTTCTTAAATTTGTGTGGGTTTCTTTCGTGTAGTTATTATTCTGAAAGCTGAAGAGAGTCGCGCAGGGTGCCCAGACTAGCCTCTGCTACTCCAAACGTTTGGTGCTCAGAATAACTGAACGGCATTTTCCAGCAGCACTTCATACCAATGAATGGGACTTCATTGTGCATTCAAATGCAAAGGTTGTTTGAAATGGAAATGTTTATTTTTCTTTTTCTTATTTACCTCTGTTGAAATAAATAGGCCTACTAATATCGTGACTTTTTTGTTCTTTCACGACAGCATTTTTAATTTTTAATATTTTTAATTTAAAAATATAAACAAATCATCATCATAATGAAAGGGGCACAAACACCACAGTGGCCGATGGGCATACGATTTTCCGAACTGCATCAAGGCCGGACAGACTGACATTCTGCTTAGGACCATTCAAATATCGAAACACTACAGACCCATAAATCAACATCTATAAATCTAAAGTCCTCTTGAAGTGCACACACACACACACACACACACACACCGCAGGCCGCTACACCCCTTTGCAGATGTGTATCGGTAAGCAAGACCTCTATAATCTTGGCATGTCGGTGTGAGCGTCTCACTGAGGCTGACCGCAGAGGGCTCTGGAGAGGGGAGCGGTTCTTTGCAGGATGTTTTCCACTAAGCATCAGCACTGAGATTTGTGGTTTTACCATAATGTGGACCTCAGTTCTAGACGCGGCTACGCAGCAGATGTTTCCTCTGGAGACCAGCTGTGGGAGGATAGGAACTCCCTCATAGGACCATGTTTTGAACGTCTTTCAACTATCACTCATAATGCATTCATGTGTGTGAACACGGAAGCTGGGGGTGCGTGGGTGGAGCTGGGAGGCAGTTTTCTTCAGGTTTTGATGACCCAGCAGATTTGGAGAGTACACCAAATGAAGGCCTCAAAGTCATTGAAACTCAAAGTTTTTTCTTCTTATTAGATTTTCAAAACTTCTTCCAAGAGGAAGGAGAAGGTGGAGGGTGAGCAGGGAGGAAGGGAGAAACCACGAGAGCCTCAAGGGATTTAAAAAGGTATTAAAAATCTCAAAGCAACACCTTTGGTGTCAATCAAAGGGTCCGTGGATGAAGAAACCAAGATATGCAGTTAATTCTAGCGAGAGCGCTCTTGACAAGGCGGCTGTCCGTGCAAAAAGTGTGCCCCAAAGCGATCCAATCAATCGCACAACTTGCCGCAATCATAAAACGGAGATCTGTGCTTCACAGTCCACCCCGTCAGCCTGCAAAGTTGCAGCTGACGCCCTGAATACACAGCTCACAAAGACGCCCAGCCAACTCCACTGGCAATTATATGCTAGCATCTCTCCGCAGCTCATCTCGCAGTAACATCATGCCCGGGCCAAATCACTCTGCAGTCTCAGAGCTCTGGCGCATTCAACACACTGAGTTGTCGGAGCTGCAAGTGAAGCCAGAGTACAATAAAGGAGGCCTACGAGGTAAACCTGCCCAAAATATGCACATGAGGAATCACTGACACTGTGATGGGGACACTGGATTTGGAGGCCCTTCTTAAACTTCCAGGGAAATGTGACTGATCTTTTATCACATCCCTCATTAAACATATATGTATATGTAAATGTATATAATTTTAGCCTATAATTGTAACCTGAAACCTGAGCATATCGTCTTGATTTCTTTCAAAAACATAAGCAATGAAGGAAGAAATGATACAAATATTAGCAAGAAATTTGTAAAAAGTACAAGGAAATTACCCAAAAAATAGAAAAAAAAAAAAAAAAAGTGAAATTTAAAAAATTATAAAATAAAAAAGGAAATGCCCAGAAAAAAAAAACAAAATATTAAATTAAATTAAATATTAAAATATTTAATTATGACAATTACAAATATAGTTTTTACCTTGCTTTTTTCTTTTTTTCCCTAGACATTTAAAAAAGAAATTGTGGAACATCTCACGTTACTCACTGCCTTTATTTCACCGTGTTTTTGAAATAAATAACAAAAATTTGTTCAGAGTTCAAAGGTTTAAATACCTTGCTGTGACCAGTTTCATGCAGGGACTATTTTCTTTTGACCAAACGTCACCCGCCAACCGTATCACAGCACAGAAGGAAGCACACATCAACTCACAGACAAGAGGCTCGTGTTCATGCCAGTGCAAGATGCAAAACTTTATGGTGGGAAGCTAACAGTAAACACCTGCTTCCTTTTGTGCAGTGATTCGGTTGGTGGTTGTACTTCTGAATAAAGAAAAATAGTTCCTACAAGGAACTGCTAACAGAAAGGTCTGTGGATTATACGGAGTGACTGGGTCACGATTTCTGGAGAGAGACATTGCAAGTTTTTCAAAAGTATTTTTTGGCACTTTGAGCCCCACAAGCCGAGCGACATCTTTACAGCCGAAGTCTCCAACAGACGGCAACTCTAACAGAAACAATCTAGATAGATTAATAGCACTACAGGTGAGAGGAAAAATATCTACTTTCAATTCTGGGATGAACTGCCCCTATTTAGAAGTCAAAGTTCAGTGCATTTATACTCGAATATCCTATTCACTATTGGGATAACTGGTCACTTCATAACCAAGAGAAACCAAACAAAGGCGGCATGAAACAAAGCAAGAAAATAAATCAATTTTATAAAATATACAAAAAATGCATTTTTGGCAGGTATATGTATGAGGAGAGACTGTGTTAAGTTTGTTTCTTTTTATTTTGTAACACTGCGAGATATCTTGATTGTAAATAAACCTGGGATAGACATTTATTTATTTTTTTCATTTGGGTGGAAAGTAAACCCGGGATGGTTGTTTCTATAAATTAGTTGAAATAATATGTGAGTTTAAGGACAAAAATGAGCAAGGGGTAGGTACATATAAGCTTTATTTCTCTTACTCGTTTTCTGACACTACTTTTGGTTTGATTGTTTCTAATATGTTTTGATTTTTGATTCAAAATAAAGTCATTTATTCATACAGCCGAAGCCAAATTCCACAATTGTACCGTAAATACACAAAGACGAGGTGACATAACGCAGCGATATTCCCGCCTTAAACAGGCAATCTTCTATTTTCTTTCTTTAAATTGGGACCAAAAAATGGAACCTGAGCCAAATGGAGCCCAACCCAAAACGAATAGATGAAAAACCTCAACACACAAATCTGATACAAGTCGGAGAGAACAAATTGTACAAACTCTAACCAAGTTTTCACCCGCTGCTGCGTAGAGGATATCAGTCATGGCCAGAGAAGGCCGGCCGCTAATGAATCTCCGCATCAGTCACGAGTCTAATGCAGACAGCCATGCCGACTGTACAGTGTTATGTTTGGGAATAGAATTCCAATGTCTGTGGGCTTTCAGTGACCAATAAAAACCCAGAGTCAGGGGCATATGAAACACCAGCGGCTGACAGTCACATTAATAACCTAGAATGAATTATTCAAAAACGCTCAGGCTCTAATCCATCAAATAATATATTAAGCCGCTCCCTCTCGGCTCAATGGGGGCTGAAGCAGCAGACGGACACAGAAAGCAACACATTAAAGAAAAAAACAAAAAAAAAAAAAAGAAGAAAAAAGTAAACCAAAACATTAAAATAGAATTTTCACCAGAGCGGTGACAAAGGCAAGCTGAGTGCATTGTAACATCAAACATCTTACTTTTCAAAAAATGAAGCTTGGAGCGGGGGGGGTTAGACTGAGAAACAAAAAAAAGAGGGCGCACAAACTCCACCACTGCTACCACTGCGGCAATTAACAAAGGGAGCAGCATTCGCTCAATGAACACACCGGCTGCATTGTGTATGAATCTGATATTCAGCAAGTGAGAGATAATCCTTTCTCTCCGTTCTTTTAATAGGAAGAGCTTAGAGAGGGCCCCTCACAAAGGTTCACCATCTGTATCCCCCATGGCTGCTGGCAGCGTATAATCCACAGATCAACTGTACAAGGAAATTAGGGCCATAAAAACAGAGTGGGGCCGCTTTTCTTCTTCTCTCAATTCTTTTCAAACAGTTCGCAAGGAAGGAAGCGACGTGGCTTATCAGTGAAGAGGACCTGAGAGGGAAACGGGAGGGCAACAGGCGTGCAGAGTTTCTATGAATAAGCGGAGGGAGAGAGCGGTTTCTAAAGACGGAGAGGTAAAGTGGGCAAGAGCAAAAGTACAGAGGGAGAGGGTGAGAGAAGGGGAGGGAGGGGGCGCTACAGAATGGGAGGTGCGCAGGCCAAAAGAGCCCAAATGAGAATGGCCCACTCCGGCAGAAGTTAATGACAGGGGATCAGAAAAGCAAGATTTCCATTCAACACTTTGAATTATTCAGGGTTGCAGGGCACCCATTTGCATTGCAGATGCCTTTGCTTTTTCCATTCCTCTACCGCTCTCCCTCCATTCTTCCCTCTCTCTGCCGACTCCCTCCCTTTCTTTTCTCTCTCTGTCTCGAGCTAGAGAATGGCCCTGCCTCAGGGTTAGGAGATAGACACATTCTCGGCTCCATGGAGGGAAAAGCTTTGCCCATGCAAAGCAGGAGATTATCTGCCATTTCCAACAAAGCCCAGGTTCAATGGTCAGTGTGGCAGAGAAACAAATAAAACAAAGGTCAGAAAACATGCATAGTAAGCTGTTAGAGCTATCTGCCAGGGCCTTGGAAATATTATGAGCGTGTCATATTCCATCACAGCCTTTGGTGAATTTGAATTTGAAGCGTGTGCACGCTGGAAGGAAAAAAGGTGTGTTAAAATAGAAAAAAAAAAAAAAAAAAGTGATGCTACTCTCAGACAACAAGGCAGCGACAAGACTGCAAGTGCATGTCTGTTGATGTGGTGCCTGCTGCTTTTGGGAAAGTGGTGGTTTGACGTCTGTGTCAGATGGAAAAATGTGTGAGGATGAAATGACAGCGTTTGTGAGAGGCCCTCCGTATCCTACGGCACATGCGAGTTGCGAGGAGAGCTCTACTCGGTGAGAGAGTTTGGGAGGGAGGGAGATGACAGAGTGACATGATGAGTCATCATATGCGTGGCACATCTTTCACCTAATAACACCCAAACTCTAGATCACAGGGGGGGAACAGAGAGAGACGCAAAGGGACATAAAGAGTAAGTCAGAGACGGGGAGGGTGGAGACAGAAAGACTGCTCAACGACAAGGTCTTAAAGGAGGCCTTTGAGCTAAAAAAAAAAACTGCAATGAAGATGACAAAAGTCTCAGTGAAAGAAAAGACGCAACATCAGACAGATTTCACAATGCAAGCGACTTTGTGTGGCTTGAATCGGTGTGTGTGTGTGTGTGTGTGTGTGTGCATGTTTTGCCCCTCAGTGTGTGTGTTTGCGGTGCGATCGGAGGAGGAGGAGTGATATTTTTGAACACCCATCACCACAGGGTGCTCTCTGACTGCGGTTTTCTCACAGGTTCCTTTACAACAGCGTCCCTGTTTATTCATCACTTTTATTAAGTTGAGATAGAAGACGAGAAAAGAAGGGGAGGGGAGAAACGGGAGGCGCCCGGTGTCATGGCCCTGCTGCCTTGCTCGGATGTGTGCAGCAATGAGGCGGCGACAGCCACGGGACAGAATAGATTATGACTTCGTCTCTGCCGATAATGAACCCGTAACAAGTACGAGGGCCCCAGGGCCGACAGGGGGCCATGGTGCCAGTCAGCACTTTCCCCGCCACTCTTTGCGCACTGCTGTTTTGGTGCAGAGGAGGAGGAGGGGGGCGAGGAAGATCTCTTTAAAGCCACCCACTTTCTGTATCTATCATCAGGGGAGCGCAGAGATGGCTGAACTGGTTCAATCAAGATGGTGATAAGATGAGGAAAGCTGCCGACTCTGCAGCTCTCCGGGAGCGAGGCTTAGCGTTGCGCTGCCCATGGGGTTGGATGGAGGGAGCGACACGGTCCCTGACATGATTTCTGGTGTGTGTGGTTTTAAGCGCCGGCTCCTAATCGCTGCACAAACTCTATCAGCGAACTGCTGGTGAAGATGAATAGCGAAGCTTGTGTATGTGTTTGGTGTGGGTGAAGGAACGCGGCGCTCTGGGGATTGCCTGTCCAGCCAGAGGTCAAACCACATCTCCTGAGATCAATAAAGCTGTGTAATGTTTCCAGAGTCTAATGGGAGATCCACTGCAGCTATTTACACAGCTTAACACACACAGAGACCCCAATTAAAGATCCCATATTAATCTTATTTTCACGTTGATACTTGAACATGTTTACATGCTTTACTGTTCAAAAAACTACTGATCTCATATCGTCTGCTTGAAAACACCTAAATTCACCATCTGTCTATTGTTTTAGCAACCTAAGCAAAGTGGTTTGATTTCTCTCAAAACATGGGGAAGGAGCATTGAGCAACATAACAAAACTTTGCCCAAAATTAGCCAAATAAGTTGAAAAGGTACAAGAAGTTGACCTTAAAAAATTCAATAGAAGAAAAGTAAAAAACACAAACAACAAGAAAATAACCTGAAAAAAAAAACCACAACAAGGCAAATTCCTTGTGTGTGAAATGTGTAAATGCACTTGGCATTAAAACCCAGTTCTGATTCTGATTTTGGTAATTTAAATTACTCATAACTGTAGCTTTCATAGCATTTCTGATTATGAACTATTCTCAGTGGTTTGAGCATTTTGATACTTTGATAAACAGAATTTATATAGCACCTATACCTGCTTTATAATAAAAACAAACATGGACATCTGATCCTTTTCAATATGGGACCTTTAACCCTTTAAACCAGGCATGTCAAACCGGTCCACAGGGGGGCCGGTGTGGCTGCAGGTTTTGTTTCCAACCAAGTAGCAGCACACCAGACTTGACTCATTTAATCAACTGATCTCCGTCTTCAGACAGTTGATTGGTCAAACTGTGTGCTCTTGGTTGGTTGGCACAAAAACCTGCAGCCACACCGGCCCCCCTGTGGACCAGTTTGACATGCCTGCTTTAAACCCTGGCCTGTCATCAGTTTTCTTGTGCTGTGTTCAGACGCCCTTCACAAGCTATTTGACCCTTTGAAAACTGAGCAGATTGGTTTGATGTTTTTTGAAAGTATGGAGGGAAAAGACAATGACCAACTTGGCAAGAAATGTCCAACAAATTGCAAGAAATTGCTACCTTAAAGTAGTTTTAAAAAGAGGGGAGGATAATTACAGTTTTTTTTCAATGGGAAAATATTCAGACAATTATATTTGTGATAATAATAATTATATGTTTAAAATTGTGCTAAAGAAAAATATCTAAAATTACTACACATTTTTTCAGCACTCCATGGGTCTTTTCTTCTCTGTTTTTCCACTTTCTTTCTGTCTTCCTTTGGTAATTTTCTTGTTACTTTTGTACTAATTTTAAAAGGTCAAACTATTAACTGATACATTTTTATTGAAGCACCTGAAGTTAGCAGGTGAAATAAGCACATTTAAGCATAGAGGCATTTTCACGTGCTGCTGCAAAGTCCAGCAAAGCAGCACTCCACAAACACTAGAGTTTTAAACCCCCTCCTAATTTTGTGTTGTGTTTATAAGAGCGGAGAGACAGTATTTGTTTTCAGTATATGTAAATCTATCCTTTCAGGGAATAGATTTACATATTTAGTTCACTCATGTCTGTTTTTGGTTCTCCCGCTCAACCATCATCCTTGCTTCTTTTTAGTTGCCTCGTGTGAGTCTCACCGATAAGAGCCTCGAAGCAGTTGGCCATGGCGTGTCGCAGGTCCGACTCCCGGCACAGATCTGGTCCGTGAGCGTAGAGCATGAAGCGATCTAACTCCAGTTTCTGTAAAAGACAAACACATTCATATCAGTGCTCTGCCACCGACACCTCAGTAATAGCCTCTTGAAAAAGGTAATAGCATTTTTTGGTATTGAGCATTTTCATAGGCTCTCCGTGGAAAACAAGGGAAGGCAAGGGAGGGAGAGAAAAAAAGGCCAAAAAACTCGAGGGAAATGAAAGAGATTGCCTCGCCCTTGCTGGAAAAGGTTCTACTTCATGGCACTGACAGATGCGCCCATGTGTTGTCCAGCTGTGGCATGATGCACTATAAGCCGGCACAGGAGGAAAATATTCACGCACGCACAATATTACACTGGCACACACACAGACATGCTACATAATCCCAAAATAAATTGTGAAATAGTGCAGTGGGGACCTTCATTCTTTCACCAGTATCCCATTTTTCGAGTAACATACATTAGCACTTCATATAGATACATAATGGTGAAGAGCAGCTTTAAAGTTTGAAGTGCACAGTCAGTCTTCAAGATTGAAAAGTTAATATGAAGCTATTACTGAGCCTCTGAATGTGTGTTATTATTAAAATAATGTCCTATTGTACCGCTGCGATGCTGTCATATTATGTCACTGGCATAGCTCTACCTGTGTGTGTTTCTACATGTGCACACATATTTAATGTATACAAGCGTATACAAGCTGAATCCACACAATACACATATTATCTACAACTGTGCAGTGTATTATTGAGCATTACTACTGTGTTCATTACATTTAATACAGAGTCAAAAAACAGTCCAAATTCATTTATTTTAATGTATACACATTATTTATAAAGGTATGTAGGTAATCAGTACTAAATATATATATAATAATATATCATATTTTCCAAAGGTAAAATCTTTTTATAAAATGCTCTTGGCATGTGAATACCGACGGACATTTACAAATGATATAGTAGTGGCCGAGTAGGGAGGACGAAAAAGAAAGACTATGTAATATTATTGTGACCTAATGTGTACTATATATGAACGTGTACTGTACCTTTCTCTCCCTCTTATTCTCACTATCATTCATTAGTTTGTGCTGTTTTACATGGGTTTTTACATGTATGGGTGTCGGAGTTAATTGTGATGTATCATTTTACTTTATTCTTTAAAAAAGACAATAAATACAGTTATGGAAGAAAATGGTCCTTATGTTTAGTTTCCTCTATATTTTTCAGGCTTTACTTTATTCTATGAGTTTGTTTATTATCTATTATGGCTTTTTATTTATTGAATTGTGTGTCTTTGCTGCAGCACCTCCTCAAGTGTCTTTATGTCATTTGTTTTGTGGCTTATGTGATGTAGCAGTTGTAAGGCTGTAATTTCCCACTGGGATTAATGAAGTGGTTCTTTGTTATTCTTCTGTCCCTATCGCCTCTCCAAAAGTTTCTACATCTTTTAATATTTTCAGGCTTTTGGGGTTTTTTTTTGTTGTTGTGATAGAGCTGCAGCTTCAGGAACACTTGCTGATAAAGAAGTATAAATGATTAGTTTAATGATATAATACATTGAAATAATAGTGCTGTCAAAACAAGAGCATTCATTTTTGAATTATTTAACATCTTAAATAAAACTCAGGAAATCAGACAGTCAATTTTTTTTTAAGACTCTTTCAAGATTATTTGAACCAAACTTAAGACTGGTTTTTAAATAAATTATCTTTCTGCTCTTCAAGCACTGCACGAGTATGAAGGTTAATAGTGGACCTGTGCAGAAGTAGATTGAATGTAGGAATATGGTTATTAGAGTGAGTCAGGTTAATCTTCATTTTATGAACAGGTAATTGCAAAAGTAAAGAGACAGCCTTTGTGCTGGTTTTAACATTTATAAGAAACTCCCGTGCAGAAGAGTGTCACTCATTTTGACTAAAATAAATAAATAAAATACAAGATGGATAATTTACATTAGATTTTAGATTAGGTTTGTGGTAATTATTCTACTGAGAAATTTTGCACATCACCCTGACTAATTATTTTTGCATATGATTTTTATTCTGAAACAGCTATACTGCAAATATTTTTCATGTTATAGTAATTCTAAATAACCTTCATCATACTTTTAACTTTTCTATAGTATTTATTGCAGTACTTGCTCTACTTTTATTTACTCTTTATGTTTACTGTATGTTATTTATGCACCAAAAAACAACTCAAATTCTTTGTAAATAAAAACGTTCTTGGCAATAAACCTGATACTGATCTCAGAAATTTAAATTTAAGACTATTTAATGATTTTTAAGGCCTAATATTTATTTAAATGGACTGAAGACACTTTTAAGACTTCTGAAGGACCTTTAGAGACCCTGAAATTCTAAATAACGCAACTATGCATTATTTTCTTATGGCAGTGATGGACTTTTAGGCTGAAAGTTTCTTTTTTTTACGACCCCCCCCCCCCAAAAGTAATGAGCGCGATTTGCAAATTAACACAGAAGAAATTCATCTCTGTTCCACAACACAGCAGTGTAGTGTTGTGGGTAAATATCAAAACCTGTAAGTTAGAGGGTAACTAATGCTTTGGCTAATTGGATATCTAAAAACAGCTGCCAAATTAACACAGTAAAAGACTTTGAGAAATAATTCAGATTGCATCAGGAGATGCCTCCGATAATCTGCACTCGAGAGGAACACAAAGCTATTCTGGTTTTGTATTTTTCATTAGTTTTTATTTTTATTTCTTTTAGTTTAACATTCAATTCAGCTTGTTTTTGGTTAGTTACAATGAGTTTGCTCATTCCAGTTTAGTTTTAATTAGTTTCAGGGTGAGTTTCGTTTTCTTTATCATTATGACTGTTTTTTTTTCATTATTATTCTTTATTGTGCTTTTTAAATTCTTCATTATTATTATTATTATTGTTATTATTATTATTGTTATTGTTATTGTTATTGTTATTATTATTACAAGGGTATCTGTTGGGGGCGAGATCACATTAGACCGATCCTTGCTGTCCTTCACTGGTAACCTTTGAGTTTTAGAATTGATTTTACGATTTTACTGCTTGTATTAAGCCGTGAATGGTCAGACTCCTGCCTTTATCTGTAATCTGTTAATCCCCTATGAGCCTGATCACTGCCTGAGATCCTCTAACGAAGCTACTAATGGTTCCAAAATCTGGACTTGACACTAAAGGTGAGCGAGCTTTTGCCGCTCGAGCTCTCAGCCAAACTCTGAGCCTGAGGATATAAAGTGTAAAAACTCAGTCACCTCTTTTAAATCTCCTCTTAAAACTCAATTTTGACATTTGGCAATACAGAGAAAATTAAACATCCCAATATTTTTGACCAAACCTCAATATCGATATTGCAAAGACATAATGTTTGTGCTTTCAAAAAATATGTACACAATGAGATTTTTTATAAGTAACCCTTAGAAATGTGTATAAGTGGGTAAAGACAGATAATGAAAATTATATTGGCCAATATTTCCTTAAAGCTAGTTGGCTTTTTGCTCCTGTTGTCTCTGTGAATGAGGGCTCAGGGTGTTGCAGAGGTAACTACAACAGAAGGTAGCTGCTTTAAAGTTTAAAATGCTTGCAAATGCTCGCCTGGCATGCTTTAAAGGTTTAAGATTGCTTGCTTGCTACAGCTAATAGATGCATATACTAATTTGTACAACTATTAAACGTAAATGGTAGCTATTCAATCAATTCTAGTCTATCTGCTGCCTTGAAACATCACAACTCTGCAAGCTGGGCATCACTGAAATTTCCAGATTCATAATTACGAATGTGGAGGGATGTTCATGTGCTCGTAACTCATAAATATGATAAATACAATATTTCTGAGGAGCATGTGAAGGCAGCATAAGTACACAATATAGTTAAAGTTAGCTTCTGTTTGTTTTTTTCCAAACTTCTAGTTTTTTTTTTTATTTCAGTTGACTAAAAAGTGTTTTCAGACCTAGTTTTCAGTTAAAGTTGTACTTAAATGCCCTTAGAATGGAGACATTTAGTCAAGAATACAGGCTTGGTATGAAGGCGAGGGAGAGAGCATGGAGAATGAACATGACTCAGCGAGCAAAGGATGTCGCTGTAACAGCTACTGGACTTCGGTGAGTACTCTGGGGTCATAGTTTTTGTTGTAAAGAATGGCATGTGCAATCATTTCTTGTTAAAGCATGGAAGAAATATGCCTTTTAAGCTGACAATCAATGCTGATGTCCTTGATGGTTTTATTTGAAATGTGAACTTCACAGAGAGAATGTGCTTGAAGTGGAAAAGTTGTATTTCAGTTGAAATACTTTTTTTTCTTTTGCGTTGATTCTACATTGTGATCTTACATTTATTTGCATTGCATTGTTATAAGCTTTTGTCTCATAAAAAAGCCATAAATAATAATAACAATACTAATAAAATGCTTAGTTTCAAGTTAATGTAAAGAAGTGTTTTGATGTTTGAAAGTGTGGGTCAGTCAAACTTTCTGCAACTATTCCTTTGAGCCACGTCAAAAGTAGCCCAACTTGGTTTTACTGGCAGTGCACCACAGACGAATACCCAGCAAAACACAGTCAGGGTGCTATTTAATTATGGCTGATAACTGTTGGTGGTATCCCACCCCCCGTGATTGCACACACAAATTAAATCACAATTCATAAATACTCCAACTCACAGGGAACCCGTTCTGACTTTTAAGCCTTCCAAGTGAAGTGGCGGATTGTGCCGTTGCTCGCTGAAGATATTTTTTGAAAGATAATTGCGAGTGTTCTTGAGCAGACGGCTTTAGAGGAGCCTGGTAAACAACTTGGCAACGTCGAACACTGTATCACACTCACTTTACCGCGAGCGGCAAATTGAAACAAGCCAAACTGCTACACAGCACTAATGCAGATTCGGGCGGCTGCATCTTTGTATTCAGCAGGGAGCAACATGAAAGATTGAAGTTTTTAATTGCTTTCTCCACATCACGGGACGATTATTGTTGTGTTCTTTACAAACGTGCCAGTGAGTGCGGCTTGGCTGTACAACGCTGCCAGCGAGAGAGAGAAGGAGGGAAGCAAGGGGGCCTAGCGATAACAGGAACTGGAGAGTGTTTCAGGAAGACCTCTAGGGGCCCACAGGGACCCCAGCCGCACTAGTCTAGTCCTCCAAAACAACAACCTTTTAACTCCAATTACAAACCTGAGGGGGCAAAAAAAAAAGAGTAGCTATGGCAGCAAGACAAAATTACTCTTTTCCCCAGTGCCCCCTTACAAAGAAGCAAAGTCATAACGGCAAGACAGAAACAATAACACTGTCTCAAACATGTCCTCCTGTCAGCGCGCACACCTTTCGCTGCTTTGACCTGCAGAGGGAAGACTTGTTATAAGTTTACCTTTGCTAGCATGGCTAAGTGCTGGTTCTGCACGATGGCTGTTCTGTAGGTGGCCAGGCCGCCCTCCTCCAAATTCGGGAAAAGGTAGTACAAGTGGACACTGTGGACAGAGAAATTAAAATGAAGTAGAACGGTTTGAATCCTGAACATAGTGGCTTAATTTCTACATATTGGAAGAAGGCAGTGAGCAATAACCACCAAGAAATAGCCCAAAAATTAGCAAGAAATATGTAAAACGTTACCAGAGAATTACCTGAAAATAAGACAGCAATCACAATAATAATAATAATAATAATAATAATAATAATAATAATAATAATAATAATAACAAAAGTCAAAAAACAAAAACACCTTTAAAAGTGATCAAATAAAAACAAGTAAAAATAAAATTTTCTGTAGCAGAATTATAAAAAACATACTTATACGAATTATGAGTATAGTTTTTTGGACATTTTTTTTTAAATAAAACTTATAATCTCCCCACAGCCATTTTTTAAGTAAATTTCTTGTCACCTTTTACTATTTTTTTTTTTCAATTTGTGGTACATTGAAAGTTTTACGGTGGTTACTTCTGTCTTTTATCTCTTGAATTCTTTTTTTTTTTTTTTTATGGAGAGCAGCTTTGAGCATTGATAAGTTTCACTTTTCTTTCACTTCCCCGTCATCAGTCTGTAAACCGATGTTTTGTTATAATTTACAGTTCAGTTCAATTTTATTCACACAAAAAGTACAATTCATGAGAGATGATGGAATTGTGAAATGGGACACCCTGACTGTTATTTAAAGCTTGAGAAGAGGAGCCCAGAAATAAAGCAAATTGGACGACGTATTCCTTTAATTTTTTGTCAGAATACAAAGACATGGCTTCATGAAATAACAGCAAAACTGAGAGAAACATGAAACCAAAATGAAAATGTGTAATAACAAGTGGGTGTCCACTTTTCTAAAATGTATGGCCAGATTAAAAAAAGAATAGATTTGTTTGTTTCTTTTGCCTCATCCTGCATTTTCCAATTTTGTCAAGACCAAATGATTAATTTTCCAGAGATTTCCAGCCTTTCCAGGCCCGTGTTGGAACCCAGCGATGGCCGCAGACGCTTCAGTGGTTCCACAGCTGGGTTCCAGGCGAGCAGGTTCCATTTTCATTACGGTCCAGCGTCTCTCTAACCGCGGCGTATCATTTGATTTCATTTGAATTAAAACAGGCCATTTAATTCAGTCATTTCTAATCAATGCAAAGAGAGGAAAGCAGGTGGCGTTCTGTTTTCCAAATTCACGAGAGGTCTATTTGTCAGGGTATTGTGATCTTAGTGTGAAAACAAAGCACTTGGAATTAATAAAGGCCACTTAGTGTAATAAAAAATAATTAGACTGGAGACTCCTGGTTTGCTGGCAAAAGTGTCAGTCACTCTCACCAGCTAAACTGGGCTGTGCAGCATTCATCAGGTGCAAAAACAAAAAAATGTTTGTATTAATCAGAAGCTCATCCTTTTAGAGATCGTTTACTGACAAAGAAAAAAATGTTCATGCGGTGAACTATCGACCCCACTGACCGTGCAGCACATCAAAGGGTCATTAAGTGAACAAAAAAAGTGGAGCTTTTTCCACTCAGTAACTCTGAAGCTCATCTGTAATCCATTTCTCATGTGCCTTTTCCTCACATGTTCTGCAGCAGCGCTTCTCAAACTTCATGGCTAAAAAAATCCAAAATAAGAGTGGTGTTCACTCAGACTTAATGAGACAGTTTGGATCTGTTTTACGTGGGGTTGTATGAGTGCTTATCCACAGTAAGTGTGTTACCTACAGTAGATGGTAGTCTGTATGTTCAGAGTTTTACCCTTTGAAACCTGAAGCGACCACTTTTCTTAATGTATTTAAAACTTCAAACTGTGAAAAAAATTGGTGTGATTTCTTTTATAAATTTAGAGGAAAAGGAAACGAGCAACTTTAACAAAAATATTCCAGAAATTGAAAGAAATTAGAAGATTTAGAGAATTATTTTTAAAAAGCCAGGGGAAAATGTCAAGAAAAAAGCTATATTTACAGTTAATTACCTTGATTATGTATTTATACTTATTTTAGAGAACTTTGGGGGTCATTTCTTTTTTTTCCCCAAAGCTAAATTACTGTTTTTATCTTTTTTTCCTTCTAGTTTTCAGGTAATTTTCTTATGTTTTTAATAACATTTTTCCTACTTTCTTACTAATTTTTGGGTCATCTCTTCATTTGTTGCTCACTGCCTTTTTCCCATGTTTTGGCAACAAATCAAGTCAATTTACCTTGGTTTCAAAGGGTTAAAAAAGCTGGTGGAAGCACCAGAGCACAGACGCAAAGTACTGCTGTGGACGGAGCAGTGCATTGGTTTGCTTGTCTGTGTACTCCTGCCTGCGTCTCCAAACTGGGGAGCGTGCTGACCACCATCTACTGTAGGTAATACACCGACTATGAATAATAAACCCACACAACCCCACTTCAAAATATCTGAACTATACCTTTAATGTCATTCCAGTGAAAATGTCTAGTTAGTCTTTTCAGGTCCTTATCATAAACAATCATTACTAATTTAAAAACTCACCTAAACTTTAAGAGCTCACCCTAATGAAATATTTGCTTGCTCATAAGACGCATCACAAATATTGCAAGTGGACTTATTTTTTTTACATCATCTGCTGACCCTTTTTAAAAAAATCATGCCGTGACCCCCCTCTGTTCAACACTAACTCCCTGTGTTGGGGGCTATTCAAATGTGCAAAATATTCTGTTGGCTGGACAGCAGAGGCACAAGATAGCCTCCAAGGGCAGCGTGCGCTGGAGGTGCACAAGGCAGTTGGCTGGATCTGCTGTAGCCATTTAACTGGACAAGAGGCTGATAAATAATTCAGAGGGCCAGAGCGCAGGCCAAGCATGTCTCGTCAGACGCTAACAATCAAAGAAGGAAGGCAGGGGAAGAGAGAGGGAGGAGGAAGGAGGGGAAAAGTGGCAAAACATGCCCAGAGATATCCAGAGAAACAGAGGCTAACCACCTTCTTTGTAACTCTGCTCTCGCTGCATAAGGAGCCGAGGCAGTGTCCTGTGTAACCCAGAGTCAGTTCCCATTAAGGTTTAATCCTGCTCCTGAATGTTCACTGTTGTGGAAGCGTTAGCATCGAGGGTTACGGATTAGATTTCGGTAGTAGGAGATATGCTTCTGGGCAAATGGAAGTAAGATAAAAATCTATTCTTCCTTTCTGCAACTTATGTGTGTAAGTACTAAACCCCGTGGCGAGAGAGAAAGAGCTTTTTTCTTATATTCTCATGTATCCACTCAGAGGCTTGAGGTACAGTGTGGGCTCCAGCGTGCCGGGTAGTGTGTGAGATTAATAATAGCTACATATAATTAGCACTGAGCTTAGGTAAGTGCCGGGCAGCAACGTCCGCACTCACCTGGGAGTCAATAACACCGTCAGCATTCCAGACAGCGATTCCAGACAGCTAATTGCAAGTTGTCATGGAGAATTTCAGGCCGTTAAAAGAGGGTAAGGGGGGGTGGATTACATCCCAGTTCCAATTACCAGTAAATCACTGTCTTGAATGAGTGGAAAGTATGGAGAAGAGTGCGGCTGTGACAGATGCAGATAGATGTGGACAATGAGAGTGAGGGTGAGAGAGGAGCGCGGGGGAAAATAAAGGCCGATGGTGTTGTAGTCAGCTTCAATTAGTGGTTGTGTCTATCAAAGATGTGCGAGCGCTTTTCTCACCTGGTGAGGAACTCGACAACAGCATCACCCAGGAACTCCAGTCTCTCGTTGTGATTGATCCTAGAGGGGTGGAGAGTAGAGTTTGACAGCTGAAAATGTAGCGAGAAACAAGACTTCTCATACACATTTTAACCTATCCATCTGCAAGACTTTGAGGGAAATTTTAAAGACATCAATGACACTCAGCCTATGTGGGAAAAATCTGCACCCCAATCATTTCTAATCCACATATATGATAAATTGCATAGTATACATAAGGTGCCAGAGTGCATAAAACAGCATCAAAATAGAGCTTGATCATAACTTTTTTTTTTTAAAATGCCAGGAGAGGATCCACCACACCCCGACAGAGGTCCAAGCAAGGCCCCTAATGTCCTAAAATCCAAGCAATGTCTTAAAGTCCTAGAAACGCCCTAAAATCCTAGAAACATCCGCAATTCCAAGAAATGTCTTAAAATCCTATAAATGGTCTAAAATCATTGAGATGTCCTAAATCCTAGACACGTCCTAAATCCCAGAAATGTCCTTAAATCCCAGAAAAGTCCTCAAATCCTAGAAATCCTGAAATGTCCTAGAAACATCTTAAATCCTAGAAATGTCTTAAAATCCCCGAAATGTCTTATCTTAGAAACATGTATTGGGCTGCTGTGACTGGCCGCCGGCCTCCTGTCATTTTGCAAAAGTGGACCCTAAACAAAACAAGCTGAGTAAAAAAAATGTAGAGTTTTAGAGAAAACATTTAGGCTTTTTTTTAAGAAAACATGTCTTCCAAACTCATGAGCCTGCGGGTTTGGAAGGCCTGTTTTCTTCCAAAATGACACCATTTCTTACAGCCAGAAACTGTAAAAACTGAAATTACCGCTGGATTGTCAAATTTCCCTCCGGTCCTTGAACACAGCATGTGTTATTATACATGTTTGTGAAAAAGATTTCCATGACTTTTCCGAATATATCAGGGTTTATTTAGTTTTCAAAACTTTTCCAGGTCTTGGTAATTACTGTTTGCCTATCCATCACTTTTCCAGGTTTTCATGACCTTACAAATTGTGGCAAACACACATATACAAGCACACGTACACAGCGGCTCGCCTAATCAGCACTGTGAGAATAACAGCAGCTCACATTCAATAATAAGTAGCCGTTGCCCTTAAAATTAGCTCATTTCATTTCCCCTGTGATATTCCTTCCTTTCACAGTTTAAGTTAATTTTCTTGTCAGCAGGCCTGCCGGGTATATTAATCACACGGATCGTCCCTTTGATTGCTCCTGTGGTCAGTGATAGCATGAACAGATATGTGCCTGCGGGCAGCCTACCTGGAGGGGGAGGGGTCATCCTGCCCCAGACGAGACATGATGTTAATCAACGTGTTGATTCCTGGGAACAAAGTGCCGGCGAGGAGAAGAGGTGAGAGAACAAATGAGACGGTGCGGTCACTTCACAGTAAGGACAGGAACAAAGACAGGGATACAGAGGCAGAAATGACCCACCTTTCTTCCTCATGTACATGTGGTGGACTTTCCGGTCTCCGTACTTCGGCTGGCGGATGCCACAGTTGGAGAGGGAGTTGCGGGCATGATCGGGATTCATACCGAAATTGAGGTGATGACTGGGGTGAGTCATGGCCAGCTGGAGGAGAGGACAGAAGAGTCAGCAAATAGCAGTAAGATAACATTTTTTAACCACAGGATCATTTTCAGAAACCTTTCTAGGAACTTCAGCTGTGTTAAAGCTTCAAGAACCAGAGTAAATGATAATATATTTCTAGTTTTCCACTCAAACTGCTTTTACACAATATGCCACATTCAACCATTCGCACACACAGTCATACAGTGATGGTCGAGGCGTAAATACAAGGTGCCACCTGACCAAGAAAACTGTTTGAAAAATGTTTTCATTGCAGATCAGGGTTTTTTTTTTTCAGGGTAAAACATTTATGGGAACAGCATTATAAAAAAGCCCCAAAATAACAAGACATGCAATGTTTCATTCATCTAACCCTTTAAAACCTGAACAAACTGGTTTAAATTATTGAAAAAAAGAGCGACTTCAGAAGACATGGCCAAGAAATTAGCGAAAAATTAGTAAAAAATGAATAAAGTTTAAAAAAAGGGTAAAAACATAGACATAAAAAAACAAACATAATTTAAAATGTTTAATTGCGAACCTAAGCAGATTGGTTTGTTTTCTTGAAAAAACAAAGGGAAAAAGAAATGAGCAACTTAAGCAAGAAACTAGCTAGAAATTAGTCAAAATTAAATAAATAAAAAAAAAAAAAAAAAAAAAGAACCAAGAAAATTACTGGAAAAAGTTTTTCTAATTTTTAATTTTTAATTATGAATATAGTTTTCTGGACATTTTTCACATTTTTTATCTATTTTTTAAACTAATTTTCAGGTATTTTTCTTTTCTTTTTCTCACCTTTCAAAAATTTCTTGCAATGTGCGGGACATTTCTCACCAAGTCTCTTACTGCACTTCCCCCTGTATTTTTGAAAGAAATCATACCAATTTGCTCTGGACTCAAAGGGTTAAACTTAATATTATTTTGTTTTTTGAGGGAGGTAAGTGTAAAAAAGTGTCAGAGCAACACTTTTTTTTTTTTTTTTACAGTCAAGCACCGTGTCTCTGTGGCATTTTCAGTTCTCACTGTCTTAAACATCAAAGTCTTTGCAAATAACCAAGACCTGCAGACAGTCATATCATTTGCAAAAAAAATGCTGCACAAATAAAACCCTATTTCCGTTATCAGTCTAATTTACCTAATCTTCACAGGTCCTCAGATGTAATTGGAATGCAGACAGAAATACACCAAAAGGGCTTTTACGTCCTCATATGGCTCCTGACTTTAGCTTTTGGGGCTCTTTAGTTTGTGGTCACATCAAACTGACGGACATCAACAACATGGCCCAACCCCGTGCTCTGCGAAAACCCTCCGCAGAGCCTGATGAGTTTTCTTTTGACTAATGACTAATTACAAACGGTAACACTGGTCAAAGCAAATCAGCCTGATAATGTTGGATCAGCAGTCGCTCTGACGGAAAGAGGAGAGAGAGCGGCGTTTAGGTGAGAGTGTCCCCTCTTGCCTCTTTGTCACCCTGAAGTTGTCTGTATGAAAATTAATGACTTAAACTTTCAAACCTGTAAAGAGAGGCAAAAGTGGGAATTTAAGGTAAAATAACCCTGAAGGAAACCGCATTAGTCGACGCTCGGCTTTTGTTTGAAAAACTGCTGTGCCTAGAAAGACTGCCGCGGCTGAACATCTCAAACTCGCTGAGGGAAGAAAAAGAGAAAAGATAGGGCTCAGTAGGATATGTCAAGCCTTTATCAATCTTACATTAGGAGAATGTTAATCTCAGCCGAAAAAAAAAAAAAAAAACTCCAACTACTCTCCCCCCTGGGCTTGCTTTTCAAAATGCTTGTCTCCTTTCAGCCAACTTCAAATCAATTTCAAGCTCCAATGAGATATATATGTAAAACGTTAACAGAGAGGTTTCAATATTTATAGTTGCTCAAGAGGCCTTCAGCTTTGTAGCCTCGAACACGAAGGCGACAAATTCAACAGCAATTGTATTTTTTTTCTGTGGTTAAGAGGAACAACACTTTTTTTAAGGGAGGAAAAAAAACTAGTTATTTGACATGACACAAGCAGAAATCTAGCAATTCTCAGTGCCGTGTTGGCAGTTTGATAAAAAAATATAAATAAAAACAACAACCACATCTACTCGCAATTTCAACTCCCCCATTGTGCGATGTCAGACACAAGTCAATGACGGCCCACTACACGGCCTCAACTGCAGAGTCTGGTGCTCGAAAGGAAGCGCATCAAGGAAAAAATACATCAGTTATTCTGTAAACACTGCAGGTCCTTCACAGTTAAGGACAACATCCAACAACAGTATTGGCTCTTAAGCGGAATCTGCGGGGAGGATTGACGTCTGCAACTGTTCCCGTCGACATAATGACGGCGTAAAGTATCGCAGGGATTTGGATTTAGTGATCACTGCCTCAGCTGCTGCTCAACTGCCTTTGGCTAAACGGGAATAAACATCATCGCTCAGCGGAGAGCCGCAGACTCGACTGGAAAGAGCGTACTTGAACCTGCACTCAGAGAAACTGATGGGCAAACTGCCTGCTTGGCAAACAGCATCCGACGATGTCATTACTTTGCACTGCATTATTTAATATACACAGGTAAATCAGGACTCAGGGGTAAACAAAAGGGGAGCGCAGTGGGACTGCTTGAAATTTTGGGATATTCATTCTGCAGTACTAATGTCATGGCGTTAAAGGTTGGGTAAAGGTAGGTATGGTTGTCACCATAACTACTGTTTTGGATTATATATTGTTCCATAAGTAACTGCGATAAACAACATTATTGTCATTTTGAGAATATTTTGTGCCACTGATATCATAATATAATAGCATGATAATGCAGAGGGTTCATACACGTTTTTACCAAAAACTTTCTGTGACTTTTTTGACTTTTTGTCACTCAAAGTTTTTTTTGTTTTTTTTTTTAATTTGACAACATTTAATTATACTGACTTTCAGACTTTATATACAAATTACATAAATATAAAAGGATCCACAGTCAGAAACTTGACTTTTTCATGAATATTGGGGAAATATGATTATCGATACTAAATAAAAAGTTTAGAACATGATGAGAACTTAATATTTAAATACAGCTAAGGGACTGTTTGTTATTTATGAGAGGGGAGGGAGTTGTGCAAAAAGGGCGAGGCATGTCAAATCATTTTTTTAAGCATTGGGGAGAAACGTGTGCTTTTTTTGGCTGTGGGGAGCGGCATACAAGTTTAAATGTCAGTATTTTTTATTTCTTCGACCACTGTTTTTTTAAAGACAACATGATGGCATGTTTTCTTAAAAAATGCCTCGTCTTTTTTTTTCTTTAAAATTGTTCCATCCACAGTTATCGCCAGCAGGGAGGCATGAAAATAGATGTTACCAATTATTTTGAGATTTTAGAGTGCAACAGAAAAAAAATCATAAAATCCTACCTCCTATGTCTTCGTGTTTTTATGACTTTTAAAAGATTAATTTAAGATATTTTAATACCAAATGAGGCCCCTTTTATTTATATATATATATATATATATATATATATATATATATATATATATATATATATATATATATATATATGAATTTAATGCATTTTAATACTTTTTCAGGATCCCCAGAAACATCTACAAATATTTCCAGCTCCTTTTTATTTTTATTTCTTAACTATATTTTTGTAAAAAAATGTTTTAACATCAGTTTTTTTAATATTAGCAATTGTTTAAGTATTTTTAAAACATGTCTGGAGGGGGACTGAAAGGCATGATATGGCAAAATCACAACATGTCGCAGTAGTAATTAACCAGTAAAATATGACAAATTATAAATTTAAATTATTTTTTTTATTTTTATAAATAAAAAAAACTGCGTCATAAATCTCTACAGATTAACTGTCATTAAACCACTTCTTTAAATATTAATCCGTCTCCAGCTGTGGGTTCAGGTTTTTGTTAAGGCAGAGCAAAAATCACACATCAATACATTCTAGTTTCTATGTCCCATCGCTATAAAAACAATGCCTCAAATAACTACATAATATGCAACATTTTTCATTTGTAACAAGAAATATTTAAATATCCGCTCAGAAACACAAACAAATATTCTAAGCTTGTAAAATGGTATTCAGGCCAGCCCTACTTGAAACAGATGGACACCTCAATCACATGGCGGAGCATGCGACGCCATGAATAACAAAACAAATAAAATACCCTGGTACTCTGTACACAGTCACAGATGCATTCGTGGGGGCACACAAACAAAAGCGTACAATATCAGAGGCAAGGCCGAGGACTTGTACGGTTAAATTATTGAGATCCTCTGTGATGCCTCTCATTCTGTCAGCATGGGTCAAAAGTGAGGAATGGGGATGAAGCAACAGGGGGCGGGTGGGATTATGAAGGTTTGGTGGATGTGGGGATGCGGGAGCATGTGGCGACCATGAACACACGTCTCTCTGCAAACCCCCCCCAAAGTTTTAAATGCTAAATGTTTAACAGGGAGGCTCTCAGAAGAGAAGCTTCAAAGGGCCGTGGCTCGACTGGAGCCAGGCGGGGGGAAGTGCCGAGTGCAGGGGCTCCTGCTCTCGGGCTGGGTTTTTGTCAGTTGCCTCATGCCAGGATCACATTGCCATTCTGCACCGAAATAACAGGTATGTTGCTGCACACGGAACCAAACGATGTTCTCAGAGCTCCGCTGGCTGAGTATAGCGGAGTGATGCTACATTTACAACATATGTTCTCTTTGCAGTTTTGATTTGCAGATATGCTTTCATTAAAACATTACAGAGAGCAGCTGGAAACAAGCATTGATTTAGCTCAGACCCACCAAACTCTCCGCTTTCCCAGATGATCCGCTGCTTTCATCTCTTCTAAAGAAAATATGAAAAAAAAGGGAACTAAATTCTCATTCCTTTAATAGGAGTACAGCTCATTACGCTTCAAAGCTAGAACAAAAAATCCCATTCTGAAATACCGATTCATTCCTAAAACTAGGAATGACAGCCAAAGTCCTGCTCTTCACTAGAAACACTTCAAGTATAACCAGCACTATGTTTCACTCAGTGTGAGCTCAATATGTCAAAATATTTCAGACTATATTCTGCTGTCTCTGACTATCAATATAATTTTATCAATAAAGATGCAACAGTTGCACAATTAATTCATTATTCGATCAATATGCAATGATTAAGTCTAAAGCTCCTGCTGTTGCAGGAATTTGGTACATCATCGTCTATGCCAATGTCAGGGTGTATTTTAGCTGTTTTTTAGTGTTTCTTTCTTTTGTTTTTATGAATCATTTATAGCTAATGGTAAGCACTTTCCTTAATTGATTTTTGGTCAGATTAATGAACGATTAAGAGTTATTTTAGTTTTAAGTTTTGAAGTTTAGTTAGTTCAAACAATATCATATGTGTTTTTTTCTCAATCAAAGCTCACAGCAACTTATGCATAAACTTTGACAGCACTGCACCATGGACTGATCGACTAAATTTCACGTGTTCGAAAAATTGATGTACTTTATAGTCTTTCTTAGTACTAGTTTCATTTTGTCTTTTTTGTGTTTTATATTGCTTGCGTTGGAATTATTTTTTGATTTTGCATTTTGTTCTATGTTGTCTGTCTGTAACTTCGGTTGCCACCTGCCTTTAACAGTCTTGAAATAGAAACTTTTAATCTCAGGAAGTTTTTCTAGTTAAATAAAGGGGAAATAAAGCCCCCCCAAAATGCCATTGGTATGTGAACAAAAGGTAAAATTGGGATTACGAAAGGTAAACATTTCATGTAAGAACCGTTGCCATGTAAACAGCCCCTTAATCCTGCTAATTTTTACACACCAGATCCTTAAATTCGCTTTCTTTAACGGGACTCAATGTGCTCTGGACTTGGTCTTGATTTGGACTCAACAGGACCTGGTCTGAGACTTCTTCTAAATTCAGTTTAACTGGTGTTGACCACAGCCCCTGGCATCTGATGGAGAAACTAAAAAGACATTTCCAGTGGAGCATTCCTTTACAGAGCACCATGTTTTAAAATCTATACTATCGTTTGAAAATGTTTAGTTCACCAATACATTATATAGAGCTGGAGATAAATTAATTCAAAGCACACAAACCATGAACCAAAGCACAATTCATTTATAATGCAATCACAGAGCGGTGCGAGATCTCTCATGTTGGAAATCGCCACTGGAAAACATTCAACTCATTAAATATGGTCATTCCATCAGAAAGGAGGCAAATGGGAAGAGACAGCCGATCTGAAATCAGGTCTGACTGGGAGAAGGCTGTTTGAACAAGCACCATTGCACTCCTGTAGCCGCTCTGTCCAAATCTATCTGGGCACAACGTGTGTGTGTGCTGTGGGACATTAGCCACTGATGCGTGTGTGTGTGCAGTAGATGAGGAAGGTGCTGCAAGCCGAGCAATGATGGCTCCCTACTTAGGCCATTTCGGGTCCCGGTGGTGGTGAACTGCTGACAGCCCTGGCTCTATCCGCACACACAAACAGCGATGTCGTGGTATTAACACCTCAGTGGACAGAAGTGCAGACGGACAAGATGAGCCGACACACTGTGGAGGCCTGTATGCGAGCTGTCACAATCAAACCGATTGTTTTCCTTTTGTTTGTTTGCGAGTTGAAGGACTGGAATGAGAAAGAGGGAGGGACAGATCCATTATCTTATCCCCACGAGACGGAGATGTCAAGCTGAAATGGGCGTCTCCTCGATGAAAGGGCTGCAGCTTGTCGGCCGCCGGCTGGCCTCACAGTGGGTCAGTGTTTCCTTTTAAGCGCTCGTGATGACAGGTCGTCATTATACAAACGACAAAAAGGCCAATCGTTGATCGATATGTGCAAATCCGTGTGCGCGCAGATGCACCCGGAGCAAGGAGCAGACGAGCGTGCACACACAAGAGCCTTGAGCGAATCTTAATGCATCCTTCCCCCTTTTTAACTATGTATAGGCTACAACACATTGATTTCTAATGTATCAGGTTATGACAGCTCTTCAATATTGCTGGAGGCAGCCGTGGGGCTTACTCCAAGAGCACACAGCTTGAGGCTGCAGACCTGACAGGGGAGAGCTGGCATTACGGAGGAGGCTGTTGTTGTCCTGACTACTGTCACTGCTACTCACAGCAGACCCAGGCGGCTTGTTGCAGAGATATGACTCAGGCCGGTGTGTGGGTTACCTTAGCTGACTCCTGAGCCCCTTGTTTCCACCTGAACTATCCCTGCAGAGGTGGAATGGGCACAGTAATGAGGCAAGCGCTGCCTCCATGGATTCCAGCGCACAAGCAGCCCCCTGCACAAAATGTTTACTTTTTTATCTGGCCGGCTTGTAGATTGCGCCCTGCCTGAAAGAACCACGGGGATCTGCCATATCTACCCTGTTAGTTATCAACTATGCCAGCCTTTAAATAATGCAGCCTGAGTCGCTTTTGTAAGTGTGGAAGCTGTCGTGACTGCGCCTTACCTGAAGGAGGCAGCGCTCCTTGAAGACGTAGCCGATGAGCTTATCCAGGTGCATCAGACACTGGTGGTACCGGATGTGGTGGGTGAGGACAGGCAGCATCATGGCGTGCTGTGAAAGGACAGAGAGAAATGGTTAAAAAGAAAAAAAAAAAACAAAGCAAAGGGAGACAAAATTGAAAAAGTCAAAGAAATAGGAAGAGACAGAGAATGAGGATCATGCCTCATATGAGAGAAGAGTGTGTTTTGAGAGAAAGCGTGATGAAGAGATTGCCAGAAAGAAAAGGGTTGATAGAGGGAACAGGCAGGGAGAAATCAATCAGCCAGTCATTATTTATTAAGTGGCGCTCTGCAACAGAGAGATGAAATAATCAAAAACCCAATCGCTGCACTGTGAGAGGGAATGACAGCGAGGAGGGGAAATTCACATTCGGACAGGACAGTCAAATCAAAGCCCATTCTGGCATGTTGACACACTCACATTCGAACAAACACTGACAGCCCCCTCTGACCCTCATATATTAAAAAAAAGGGGAAAAAAAGTTTAACAAAGTGGAAGAAAAGTGAAAGTGGAGGGTGAGGAAGAGTTGTGAGTGATGAGTGTGTGCATATCAGCCGGGGCAATGTGACATGGAAAGTGAGAAGCAAAACAGAAAACAGTCAGAGGTCAGCAAATTAGTCTGACAGTCAGAGAGCCAATCTACAGAATCATTAGTGGAGGCTTATCAAGTTGGCCACTCTGAGTGGCTGAGGAACTGTAGCAAAGGCTGGTGTACACACATTAACCCCGTGCCACCACATGAGAGAGGAGGGAGCCATGCATGTTTTAATTAGTGCTACTGGGGAGGGTGAGCCCGAGGCCCGGCGGCTACAAGCACTGCTGCCACGTAGCCCTGGGGCCATCACAGGGGCCGTGGTGACACACTCCCCAGGCCTTGTTAAGCAGCCAATTAACAAAAGCCAGGCCCTGGTCGTGTCTACAGCTCCCGACCTGTTCTGATGACTGCTGGAGTGACTGAGTATATGTGTGCACAGAGGCGAAGTGGGGGCTTGTTAGAGTTGATACTCTGGTAATTAAAAGGTGGGAAATTTGTAATTTACTGTCAAGAAAGACGTTTGGGCAGTTTGGACGCTGTCCAGCCTGACCGGCGGCCTGAATTTCCTTTTCCCCTGGCTGAAATATCATCAGCATGAATTTTAAATTGCACTTTAAGACACTATATCAACATTTTATTAACTGAAATGTCATGAAGTGGTTGTTCTGACTTGTTTTCCATTTAAAAACTCAAGATTGGAACTTCTGTAAAAATAACTTTGAGTCATATTTGCTGAAACTGTCACTGAATCCACACAGTAAAACACAAAATAATAATGTTCCTCTGCCTCCACTTGTGCTTTTAATGGCATTTGCAAGAATCCACCACTGCTGATGGAAAACAACTTGAATCCACAGATTTGAGGATTCTCTAACACAGCTGATAATTATGTCAATCACAGCTCATGAACTGTTAAACTAGGCAGCAGCGACCAAGCAGCAACCTCCCAGGCTGAAAAATGCAGCCAACGCAAAAGTGCAGTTCGTCTAATAGCCACTAGAGGCTGGTTCCAGAAGTGAGTCAATCTCATAGACTGTATGTGTCCAACATTAATGACATACATCATTTTTTAAATGTTTGGGGTTTTTTTTCAAATAATTCACCCGTTTACATTTCATTAGAGCTTAAAGATGCAGATATTTAAGGACTGGGACGCTTGAGTGATAGTCTATGAGTTAAAGCCACCCCTCGCTCACTTACAACTCAACCCTAGTCCAAGTACGGTCACTATTGCTCCATCAAACCCAAGCTGGTGCAGAACTCTTAAACAAGAGCTCATAAAAAGATTGGTGATGAGGTAGTTACATCGATTATTTTATACAGGTGTTTCCCAAACTTCTCCTCGAGTACCACTTGTCCTGCGTGTTTTAGATCTCTTTCTGCTCCAACACAGCAGAGTCAACTGATCAACTTGTTGTGAACTCCTGAAGCTGCTTGTTGACAGGCTGATCATTTAATTCAGCTGAGTTGCAGCAGGGAGAGATCAAAAACATGCCAGGCAAGTGGTGCTTGAGGTTTGGGAAATGATGCTGCTGCTGTTTAATATAATCTATGTGCTGATCAAGTATGAATATAGATTGTGTTACTGAATCACATATTTTTTTGAATGTTTTCAGAATCTTTTTTTGTGTACTGTTTAGCTGTAAAGTGAGAAAGTTAGCCATGGCTGCCGTGTTGTAAACAGTCAACAGTCAGAGCAAACTTTCTCATTTTGTTTTCTACAAACTGTTTGGCAGTAAGATTAAAAAAGTGTGCTCTGGCAGGTCGGCGGTGCTTTGTTATGGCTTGATTGTTTTCAACATGGCGGCGGAGTCCTAAACTATCTCATTTTACAGCTAAACAGTAAACTATGATATGTTTATGAAAATAACTGAGATGAGTAACAGGAAATTCAGTGACAAAATCTTGATTTGTATTTGACCAGCACTGCAGCGAGTGACAGCTGTGTGAGAGACTAGGAGGCGGTAAAGAAGCATTATTTTTCACATGAATTATAATCTCTTTTATGTACTGCTGCATAGATGTAGTGAGTTTTTTTTTAATTTTATGCTTATTTAAAAGGGACATAGCATATTGACAATCAGTATAAAATACAAATGTAAATATGCTGAGGTTTGCAGGACTGCTAATTTACATCTGTAGTCACTTAGCAGATAACAGACAATAAGAATAAAGAGAGAAAAAGTGAAAAAAGACAGAGGAAGCAATAAAGAAAAATAATACAATTCACATAGAGAACAAAAATGCAGTAAGAGTAGCGATGTAAACTGTATGACATAAAGTGCATGGTGCAAAGTACCTTATCTATGTGCCAAATTCAACATATGTATTGGTTGCACACATGTATCACGGATCACTAGATAAAAGCAAACATTGCCAAAAAAGTATGTTTTTGTTTTTTAATAAAAGTTTACAACTATGGCTTTAATCACATCTATTTGGTTTGTATGGAATAAAAATATAACAGATCATTTATACAGATGTACTCTGTATCTTGTGTTATAGAGATATCATTGTAAGGCTAAAGGCTTTTCAATCTTCTACTCTAAATTATTTTATGATGTTTTATTGGGCAACATATATTTGGCAAGGCCAAGTATTAAAACTATTCAAATTTTCAGTTGAGGTTTAATCTACTTCCTACCTGCCAGCAATGTAAAAGTAGAAAGTTTTGTTCCTCTGTGCTTTGGCTTAGTTATGTGATGTAAAAGTAGGCTGATTAATGAAAAAAGTAATATAATGATATATAAATAAATGCACCGCACTGTTGCAGTGAACAAAGATACACCCACACATATTTCCTCTGATGTTGAAGGGAAAACAAGCTGCCTTTCCCTTGAAATGTTAAATTCAACTGATAGCCTTCACATGGATGTGATCAGGGCCACAAAAAGGCAGGAAGACAAAGCAGAGAAGCAGCACCAAATCAAAAAATAAACATACAAATATAAAATAAAACACTGATGAATAAGTAAATTCCTGCTTCCGATGTGCAGCCTGGTCCTTGACAGAGCCTTTCAAGTGAAACAACCTTGGTGCAGCCAAGCGATGTCAGTAACGAGGGGGTTGATTTTGTTCCCAACAGATCGCCTGCTTTTATTATAGTGAAGCAAAAAAAAAAACTATGGGTCAGTTTTGCCGTTCTATCTTGTCTGTGTCACACGTTGTGCAGAGTGTACCACCGCTGTTCGAACTGAAATTATTCATGAACCAATTAGTCGTAGCAGTACAGCTTGAAGCAAATATAATTGGGCAGCAATTATGGATCGGATCCTTCTTTGCTAGACCTTGCTGTAAGAGAGGTCTGGTCTGCGAGGCTAGAACTTTCTGTCATCCCTCTCCAAATGTGAGCATGAGTATCAGCTGTAGGCTACCCTTGCTGCATAAGGGGATGTGTTCAGAGACAGAGTTGTGCAATGGCACGTCACGATGGCAATTATTTTCTGCGTAACAGGCAGAAAATATTAGAATAGATAATAAATAAAGGAATTACAAAGTAAAACACACGAGTCCATTTCATTACGCTGACAAATCTGTGAACAAATGCAGTGCTGTATGTTTCAGTGGGCACAGCATGCCACTAACACATTCAGGGTTATGGTTCAAGTCTCATTAGGGCCGCCAAATTGTATGCACGCATGGAACTGTAAGCTGCATATGTTGCCCCACTTCGAGATAACATGTAGACCATATGGAGATTAAATTCCATCCTGGTTTATTTTGCAGCTAATAAGAGCATAAGGAGAGATACTGGTGCGATCGTTCTCCGCAGACTTGAGTGGTGGGTGAAGTTGTATATAAATAAAATGGCAGGTCTGAGACATTACTTAATGAAGGGTATGGTTGCTGAGGCTCTGTGGGAGTCCACTTTCCTTACACAGATCTTGACACTTGAATAGAGAAGTGACGCAATGTGTGGAAAGATCAGAAGCCAAGTTTCTGACTGTGGCTCTGCTGTGAGCACTGGTCTGTGTCTGAGTCTGAGAGGAAGTACCGCCGCTGTGTGCATGTATGTGCAAATTCAAAGGATAATTGTGGTGTATTACAATGCATATTACAAGGTTATCTAGAAGATCTAAAGCTCTTTTTTGGAGGTAAAACTAAAAGTGTGTGCATCCAAAATGTCGGTGGTGCTCCCCTCATTGCCCAGGAGAACTCTGAACACGGTAAAACAGGAGATCAAAGTGCAACCAGCAATGCAATAAGGCAGAATTGTCCATTAAATATGACCATGGCACTTAGTGTTTAGCTGCCCTGAACTGGCTTTCAGTCGGTTTGAGATTTGATTTTAATATTTTATTAATAACTTTGGGCTGCTCAAGGTCTAGCTGCTGTTTGGATGGCTAAGACTGACCCTGCAGATACCAGGGCATGATCTCAGATTCAGTCTTGATAGCTGAACTCAATGTACAGACTGGCTTCAACAAATGCGCAGGCACTTGTCATCAGAGAATCCAACCTCTGTAAAAGCCAAAACACACCGCCACCCAGCAATGCATGCCATAACAGCCACCTCTATTATCTCCTATGTTCCTATGTGTAACTTTTTAGGCAAGACATAAGCAGCATTTGTGGCAATACAACAGTCTGCCTTTGGTGCCACTAGTTCAATAGTCAGTTCATTTTAAGTCATTTATCAAGCAAAAGAAGGAAGAAAAACCTTCACCTTCTTTGCTCTCAGCTTCTTAAATATAAGGATTCACTTTTGAAGTTAGGTGTCGGGTCTCCACGTGTCACCAGAACTTCAGTACGACTTTGCACTGATTCTTCAAGTCTGTGGAGCTCTACTCGAAGGATGAACATCATTCTGCTAAGAGATATTCCATCATTTGGTATTTTGATGATGGCGCTGGAGAGCGCTGTCGAAAACACTACTCCGAAATCTCACAAAAATAAAAAAAAAAAAATTCAGAATACCAGACCTGTTTTGCATTTTTATAGATGCCACGGCACATGATTGCATGTTAACTGCTTAATTGTACCATGCAGTGCACCTGTGGAAGCATCTGCAGTCGTGTTTTCAGGGGTTTCCTTTAATCGTCACCAATCTGTATGTCATTTTAAGCTGAATATTTTGGGGTCTGAACTGCTGTCTTCAAATAAAAAAAAAAAAGACATTTCTTTTGGTTGTGGAAACTTATGAATAGCATTTTTCTCGATTTTCTTAAAAGAAAAGATTATAAAATTAATCCTTATTTGCTGTCCTACCACATTTAAAACTTTAGAACATCACTTTTCGTGTGATGATTTCAGGCATCTCTTATAAGTATTGAAACCTTTTAAACCTGAGCAAATTGGTTTGATTTCTTTCAAAAACACGGGGGAAAAAGGCAATGAGTGCTTGGTAAGAAATGTTCCATGAATTGCAAGAAATTAGTAGATTGAGAAAATTATTTAAAAAATTGAAAAAAAGAAAAAAGCTACTAACAAACTATGTTTATAATTATCATAATTGCACATTTAATTATCATAATTTTCAAGGCACTCTTTCCTCATCTTGTTTGCCTTGTGTTTTTTCTCCTTTGTTGCCTTTTTTGTAATTTTAAGGTTATTTTTTTGTACTTTTTACACATTTCTTGGTAATTATTGATTGTTTCATTTTTTTTTTTTGCTTTTTTTCCTTCTTCTTCAAACACTTTTAGAAGAAATCAAGCAGAATTTCTCATGTTTAAAAAGCTATTTTTATTAAAGGGTTTCTGACTGAAATTGATATTATTGCTTGTGTTCTTGTCTGCGTTCTGTCACTGCATTGTATTTACACTTTTTTCTAGTAACAAAGCACTTTGTATCACTTTAGAAACAGGGTTTCATTGTTACATAAAGGTTATATAAATGTCAAACAGTGCGTGTGTTTGTGCGACTGCATGTGGATCTGTGTCTGAACATCTGAATGTTGGCTTTTCACGTGTTAGATCCATGAGCATGTGCCGCGGCGTGAATGCATGTGTCAGTTGACGAGTGTTACCTGACAGACGTCGGAGCGGATGCCAGTCTTCCAGAAGCCCTGACTGCTGAGCTCCACTGTCACCTCACGGCGCATAGTGTTCTTCTGACGGATCTTCTGAAGAGCTTCCTGCCAAACAATCAGCCAGTCAATTATTGATCTGCTGGAGCACAGCCTTCGGGGACAGCTCCCATCCTCCCAACCCCGCCCTGCACCTCACTCCCCCTTCTTCCCTTCCTTCACTCCTGTTCCCCTAACAGATAGGCTGGCACATGCAATAAACTGAAACCTCCATAGCATGACATAAATACAGAAAAGCAGTGGACAGGAGCAACAGGGCCAGTGACAGCTCTGCTAGTTCTGGCTAATTGAGGCGCTGCAATGGGTCAGCAATGTGGCTGTGGGCAGTTGTGGTGGTGGTACTGGGTGTGGGAAGGCTGACACAAAGGCTTCAGTCCCAGTCACCAAGAGCCAAGGCACCTGGCTGCCCATTAGGGACCGCCACACAAAGCCTAGAGGTACCTCCATCAGCAGCAGGAATCATTACAGACACACACACACAGCATCATGTCAGCCCCACAGCAAATAACTGGAAATTCAGTAGGGAGGGGGTGAGTCTGAGACAAAAGGGCCCGACAAATAACAACCAAGATGGAAGATGTATTGACAGACTGCACCTCCTAAAGTGTGTGCGCACGCATGTGTTTCATTCAACTGAGAATTATCGACTCCGTCTGAGTTCGCCGTGATCTGCCTAAAATGGAACGCCAGGAATTTTTGACTCGCAGAGGAAATAAGAACAACAAAGGCATGAATAAATAATGCCATCCTACTTTGAACTGTGCATCAAAGTGAACACGCTCACCCACACGCGGCACTTGCGCGCACGCACGCACACGCACGCACACACACACACACACACACACACAACAAATCTTTCCACGGACAGCCAGCCACTGTATATATGGAAAGCAGTAATCACAGCAAAGTGTGAATATGTAAATAGTTTATTATGCAAGGCTTTCTACAGGGTCGGGGAATGGACAGAAGTACAAAAAATAAATAATTGACCAGGACGAGGAGGCGTGGAGACCAACTTTCTGCTGGTCAAACAGACAAGTCACGGCCCATTTGACTTTTATCATCACATCCTTCAGCTAAGAGGAGTGTTTGTGTTTTGGATCAGGTTGAGGTCAAACACCAAAGACGCTGTCTGAAACTCACTGCCCGAGGAAGGCGAGAGTACATCTGCTGCATGTAAGCTCCCTCGCTCACTTACTGCTTTTGCAAGTTCATTTAGATAACTTCAGTTCATTCTGTTGTTTACATTAACCCTCAAACTGTGCAAATTGAAAATGCGAATATAAAATATGCCTAATGGAAACATTTCAATTTTTTACGCTTGCACGGATGGTATTTCACATACTTTCAGATTAAACAAAAATACATAATCATGCCAAAATGCCCTATGCATGAACAGTGAAGATGAAGAGTGCAAAGTGCATAAAATGTACCAAACAGTTGCTAAGAATAAACCTCTCTTCAGTACTGGAAATAAGCACCAGTCATCAGCCAAATGCTGGTAAATTTTATTTATATTTATGTTTAAGCTGCTGGTAGATCTGCTTCATTCACCAGTCAAAAAAAAGATGGGAAACTAATGAGTAGCTGTTAGATTTTGAAATCCACTAGCCACATCAGCTGGTGTAAAAAAAAAAAAAAATCAACCCTGATTATGATGGTATTAGCAAGTGTTCAAATAATAAATTTACAGCAATTGAATATGGATACTAAAAAAGGGAATTATGATATGTTAAATACAGTAAAAAGGCCTTTAAATCTAAGTTTAAAGACATTATTTATGTGAAAAAAGGTTGTAATCAAGGTTGAAATTTATATAATAAAGGACTGAATGAGTTATTTTTATAATTAGATTTCCTTGGCACAAAAGGGGAAATAAAAAATAATTTAAAAAAATATTGTTATCAGCCAGTATGTTATTTTAAACATCGGTATCAGCCCAGATTTTTACAATCAGTGCATCCCTGCTTCATTTGATTCTCTGTATTTTTGCCTAAAGGATGTTTTTTTATTGATTGCTTCCTAAAACTTCCACTAGGGATGGAAATAAATGAAGATTTTTGTCAAGGACCATGTTTGAGCGCCAAAATCTTCAGATTGGGCCAGTTTATGTTGCAGCGGGACAATGATCCTCATAAACACGTCCCAGTCAGCGCTGGAGCAGACTGAGAAAAACAGTGTTAAGTTCTCGTGTGGCCCAGCTGAAGCCCAGACTGGAAACCAACGGAAAATCTGTGGAATGAGTTGGAGATAGCTTTTCAAAGATGCTCCTCATACAGCTCGTCTGAGCTCGGCCAAATCTGCGAGGAAGAATCAGAGCAAATCCCCAAATCCACATATGCCGAGCTGATAGAGAAGACTCGGAGCTAAATTCACTGCCAAAGTACTGACTCGGGGCTGAATACTTATTCAAATTAGAGACAGGAGATAATAAAGTCACATTCATTTTCACTGCAGTGACATAAATGTTTTATAACCTGTGTTTTTTCCTGTCTTTGTTGGTTATATTATGCAGAAAATGGAATTAAAACAATGAACATTTAAGTTTAATTGTTATATTTTGAATGCAAAGTCATCCAAAAAACATCAGAGAAAGAGTGAAAGGAGTTGGAGTGTTTTCTGAAGACAATAACAGTCTGCATGTTTGAGGCCAAGTCATGTGTTTGGCTGAGAGACTCACAAAAGATCCATCTGGACAAAACACACAGACAGTCTGTGAAAAGTGTTTCCCCTACCATAATGTTGGGGGGAGCGGCCCACCTGCCTAATCAACGAGGAGTTATTGATTTCATTCATTTGTTGTTTATTTGTTGTTTTTAAATAATGAACATTTACTCGGTCATGAAGAACGAAACTTGGCATTTAAAGTTTAAATAATATGCCGTATTCATGCACAGTGTGTATGATTGAGAAAAAGACCGCAGTCAAGCCAGCTATCACTCAAATCTCTGAGGTCAAACCAGCTAAAGTTGTATTGCACCTATATTAGTGGCACTTAGACAGGCAGCACATTGTTATTTCTGTAGATTGTCTTTTTATCACCAACGCATTTATCAGTAACAGTTCAGACTGAAATAAATGAATGTGTTGCATCGAATGTCGGTTTAACCTTCTGAAACCTTGATACGCAACTTCTCTTGTGCGGCATTTAGATGCCTTTCACAAGTTTTTAATCCCTTGAACTCTGAGCAAAGTGGTTTGATTTATTTCAAAACTGAGGAAAAACATGATTTGATAGGAAATATCCTGCACGTTTCAAAGAATTAGTAGATTTATACGTTTTTTTTGTTTTTGTTTTCTAAAGGAAAAACGTCAATAATTATCTGTTATACATTTTCATCATTTTAAAGAATTATTCTAATTATAAGCAGTTTTTTTTCAAGTAATATACCTATTTATGTTTTGTTTTTGGTTTTCTTTGCTATTTTTTAGGTAATTTTCTGGTATTTCTTTTACTAATTTCTTGCTAAGTTTCTGGGTCATTTCTTCCTAAGTTGCCCATTGCCTCATTCCATTTCTTTTAAAAGAAATCAAGCCATTTTACCCAGGTTTCAAGGGGTTAAGTGGTTCTCCTGTCGTGAAAGACCAGTGCAACTTATGGTCAAAGTTGGTTCGGATCCCTGAAATCCATCTGGGTAACACACTCAGAAAGTCTGCATGTCACTCAACGCCACACCAGTTCTCTCTCTCTCTCTCTCTCTCTCTCTCTCTCTCTCTCTCTCTCACACACACACACACACACACACACACACACACACACACACACACACACACACACACACACACACACACACACACACACGCGCGCGCCCCTGCATGCTCTCAGCATGAGATCTGGAAACGGGTGCAGAGACGTGCACCCTGGTGTGAAGGCCAGTTTCAGCCACACCTCTGTTCTGCAGCTCTGTGGACTCCAGCCTGAGCTTGCAGGAATCAAAGAGCCAGCTGGAGCAACACTGCTGTGAACACCTCTGCCAGTGTGATTCTTAATGGTAGAAAATGTCAGAAAAACAGACGTTAAGTGTTCGACTGAAAGAGCGTTTACACAGGAAGCCTGAGTTCCCTTGGGCATTAAATAGGCAGCGTTGCCACACTGCTGCCACTGCGCTGAAGACACACTGACATGGCTAATGCTCGTGCTGGAGCCTGATGGACCCAGTGTGTGAGTGTGCATGTGTTTGGGTTCACTAATTGCTCCAGTGCAGGTTGACAGTAGGATTGTCAGGGCCTGTTAGCCAGAGAGCTTTTGCCGAGCTACCTGGGAAACAAGCTAATTGAGCTGAGTTCTTACTCATTATTGATTCAGAGTGTATCAAACAGAGCAGAAGAATACACACACTCGCAGCCTCAGACAGTGGAGACGCTGTATCTACTGTAGAGAAGTTACAGCAGTCCCTTCAGGACAGATACGGCGAGACAAAGTGTGTGCTCAGCTACCTCAGGCCACACACAGCACTGGTGATTCCCTGTGGCTACATGGTCATTACTTCACCAAACCTGGACCTTTTTTTTTTTTTGTTCTCGGTCTCTGGTGGTGGTTCGACCTTCACACTCAACTCAGGAGAGCAGTTACAGCAGTTTGAGGCTTAGCCCACACACACACACACACGGGTCTTTTTGAAAATTGGGTTTTTCCCTCTGTTCTAACAAAAAAAGTCCTGTCCACAGTGTTATAAAGAAATAAATCTAATAGAAATGCAAAAATAAGAACATACCAAACAGACAAAACTATGCAAAAAAAGAGAAGAATTTGGCCAATTAGAAGCCCAACAGGCTGTTATCAGAAGGCCACCTGATATTTTGTTATAAGTCGGGTGCAAAATTTGGCGTACCGTTATAGTCCGGTGTTTGGCTTCATATCAAACAGGTTCGAAAATGTTTACACTGATCCAGCTCGAGTTACAGATGATGCAATCTGTCAAACATCATGCTCAAAATGCCTACATCTAAACAGAATCCCGGATAAAACTCGTTTATACTCTCTCAATAAAGGTTTGGTTAATAATTAACAGGAGACAGGAGCATGAATTAAACAAATACTATACAATAACCTGTATCTGGTCTTATGCACATGGTATTCATGCAATATTTAAATATTCCTCTGTTGTGGAAAATCATTCATAGCGTGAAAGTGAGGCTGTGCTCTTTGCAAAAATCAGCAATACCAGAAAATAATGTTGCCTTTGTATGTTCTGCCTGTCTCACTTTTTGTTTAGTGAAACAGCATCCTTGTTACTTTCGGGCATTAGCTCTGACTACCAGCAGCGAGTTCCAGATAAGCGGCGTTAGAATCAGTGCGCACAGCAGGAATAATAGTAATAGTTTTTACTCTTATTTCTGCAGAGTGTGCAAATGGGGCCAGTGTTTCAGCATAACCTTTCATATCTGCAGGAAATGAGCTCCAGAAATATTTAAATTGAAAGCACACTGCTCCCCGCATGCACATAACAAGTGCGGGGCCACATGACAAAATAGGAATGTGACAAAAAAAAAGAGAATTTGTGTTCTTTCAACCCACCTCTCTCTGTGTCAGCTTCTGCTTGTCAATCTGCTTGACCTTGGGGCTGTTGGCCAGCAGGTGGCGTAGTTTCACATAGCTCTTCCACAGCTTCTGGTACCTGCAGACAGCAAATGAGGAGGTGTCAGTGCTGACAGCAGTCGATCTCCCCCCTTCACTCTGCTGCTTTGCAACAACACATCAATATTTCATCCGCAGCTTGGCCCGGTATTAAACATAATTTAACAGTTGCCTGCGGCCGTTATTGCATTAGCTGCTCATGGACACAGAAGATTCTCTGTGTTTCTGATGTCCACTGTTTGAACTGTGAGGGCACACACACTAACGATTTCACCTCCTTTTCTTGTGAAACGCTGTAACGTCTGACGCACGGCTCGAGATCCATCTCACAACCTCCTCATTCTCATTTTCTATAAAACCTCCATTGTCTTTGCTCTCATTTGCATCTGAAAAGAGGCAGGGAGTTATCGGCAAGGTGACATGAAGCCACCATACTAACCACCTACCCTTTCCCCCCCTCCTTCCCCCCACTCTCTCTCTCTCTTTTCAATCAGACCTCCTGATTGATGCACTGAGGGCCGAGTGTGACCGTTCTGCTCCCATTCAGGAGACTTTCTCCTCATTTACCCAGAGTTATTCAATTATGATTGGTGGGATGGAGGGGTGAGGTGGTGCGGGGGAAAGGATGGTGCATTGACAGAGAGAAAGGCAGAAAGGAGAAGGAAGAAGGGAGCAAGGAAGGAAGTAGAAATGAGGGTGGAATAGAAGAATTATAGAGCTTTAATAGTGGGGACTTCATTAGAGACTGAGACGAGGGAATGAGACGGCTTTACCGCCCCGATTATCAGCTCACCACCACCTCCGCACTGAGGCAGCCCGGGCGGACGAGAGACGGTGAGGGAAGTACGAGAGAGCGAGACGGAGAGAGAGAGAAAGTCTATCCAGCCTGGGAGGCCCCCTCGTCCCCAATCCGCTCCAATGACCTTTCCACGGATCCGCTGTGTGCTCTCGGGGCAGCAGTGCCGCCGCTCTCGCCACTCCCTGCACATGCTTTCATTAGCATATGCTGCCTCTTTTGGTCCCCCCCCCCCCTTCCTCTTTTCAGGCACGGTATCTGTAGCACTGCTGGCTTCATCTATCTGCTGAAGCACTGGCTTTTTGGCATTCGGTAATGGCTCTACTCAAACATGACAGGACCATTACCAGATTGAAGTGCTGTACTTGGCGATATTTGGCACCAGGTGGGTGAGGCGGCGAAAGAACGGCGGCGAGTTAGAAAATACTGATCGCAAATTATAAACTTGTTTTGCAGTTAAATGACTGTTTGTCTTTTTGTTTGCATATATGACAATTGTGAGCACGCTAATCAGCTGATTCTTAACCCTTTGAAACCTGGATCACTTTTCTTGTGCTGCATTCAGACGCCTTTCACTAGAATTTAACCCTTTGAAACTTCAGTAAATTGTTAAGATTACTTTCAAAAGCATAAGGAAATTACAAGAAATTAATAGATTTAGAAAAAAAATTTAAAAATGTCGAGACGTTTTAAAAAATATTTATATATATTGAAAATAATGTTATTGAATAAGAATTATCATTGTTTTTAAGCATTTTTTTGAAGTCATTCCCTCTTTTGTTTTTGACAACAAGACTTTCTTAATTTTATTAAAATTTTTTTATTCTAAATTTCAGGTTATTTTTTTGCACATTTTCCTAAAAAATAAATTAATTTTTGCTCATGGCCTTCTTCCCGTGTTTCTAAAAGAAATCATGCCAATTTGCTCAAGTTTTAAATGGTTAAAAGTCTAACCAAACCAAAGGGTCCAATCCAGCCTTCTGGATTACTTTACAAAGTGTGAAGTTTCACAGAAGTCATTAATTATAGAGCCAGACTGCTTTTTATCTCAGACAAATTAAAAAGTAAATACCACTAAATTGTGAGGAAAATTCTTTAGTCTTTGATTTTTTTTGGGTAGTTGTACTCAGTTTTCTGCAATTTGAAACGTCACCACTAGATGCCACTAAATCCTACACTTTGTTTCTTACAGCATCATTAAAACTGAGAAGCGATGTTGTGAGTTTCATTTCACTTCTGCTGCTTACATACATGACAAAAACTTCTTTTTTTAACAAGTAACAGTTCGAAAACTGAGAAATTAGGGAAACTAAAGGTATAATATTGTGTTTTTCTACACAGTGAAGAGAAAAAAACATCTTTATAGACTTATGATTGATCTTCAAATTGGCTCATACTGTAAAAATCCAACTGTGCGTGAGACAATTACAATAAATGACAAGGGACAATTCATTACAGTGTTCTTTAAAGTATACTGAGGACAGATTTAAAGGGACAGTTCACTTCAGATCAAAAAAAGACATTTTTTTGTTTTACCTATAGTACTAGTTATCACTGTAGATTGATTTAGTGTGGTGTTGGTCCTTCTAGGCTGAGCTGCAACATTAGCTAGCCGGATCCTGGAAGACCAACGTGATGCGGTTTGAGGATGTAGTTCAAAAGAAAGAAAATAGTTCCTATATGAAACTGCTCACTACAAGATTCGTGGATTATTTTGAGTAGGCGGGTCATGATTTCTGAAAAGAGACATTGCTGTTATGTTTTCCAAATGTATTTTTTGGCACTTTGAGCACCATAAGCAGAGTACCATCTAGTTTCATTATATATGAAACTATATATTATGAGAGAAAGCAGACATTTATACGGTCGATATTTAACACTCTACAACTCACACCAAAACTATCTAGATTGATAAATAGCACTAGAGATAAGAGGAAAAATACATATTTTTGGTTTTGGGGTGAACAGTCCCTTTAAGATCTCTCTCTGTCTCTCTTGTTATTTTACTTTTGTGCAACTGTAGCCTTTTAAACACTAAAAACATGACAGGATACAATTCACAGAGATTGAATGCACTCCAAAGTGCCCAGCAGCACGGAGCAGGAAGTTCAGAAAGGTCCAGTTTTATCAGAATATGCTCTGACGCAGCGAGAAACAACCCAACAACAGCCAATCATGCTAATTTTGCTTCCCTCGTGAAAATGAGACACACGTTTTCTACTCCTGTCAAGTATGTTAAAAACGTAAGCTACCAGGGCTTAAAAAAGAAAAAAAGACTCATGGAAACACAGCACTCAGGAGATGAACTATTTCACTGTGTGTCAGCAGAGTGGCAGTGTCAGAAAGAGAAAAAATATATATATAAATATCCGCCCAATCAGGGCTAACTATGTAAATTATGTGCTCAACTTCAGGCTCGTGAGAGACAAGAGCGACCCTGTCAGTCTGCAACCATATGTGTCACTGAGGCGTGAACGTGAGAGCGTTCAATTCAAACACGTGTTACAGTTTGTGTTAATGAAATGCTATTTGGTGCAGTCCTGAAAGATTGCCATTACTCTTACAGAAAAGACGCTGTGTGGCGTATTCAAGAGACAACGTGTTAGACTGACAGCACATCGATGTGTCTGTCTGAAAAGAGCTTTCTGACTCTTTGTGGGGACGTGCTGCAGAAACTCAGAACATACAGAACAAAATCATTGGATGGTATATTGTAAAACAAGAAAAATACGATTTTATTCAATTCATAAGCTTAAAGTATCGCATAAATAATTGTCTAAACTTCACACGAACTGAACTTTTATACTGCAGTTATTTATGTTATATTTTACATTGCAACTTGTTATTTGCTGACATTGAAGTAAAGGCAAGATTGAGTGTTGCATTATATTGAAAAGACTTTTAAAAGACTAAAATCTGACTTCCTCTCACATCTGAAGACAATATGAGTTTTTAGTCAAACTCTAGATTTTGCAAAGATGTTGCAGGGTCACATTTGCAAGACAACAACTAGATTGCTCTTGAGTATTAGGCCAAACTCCTTTTAAGAAATGTGGCATTTTAACAATTCCTCATGTGTCTGCAAAAAAACACAACTCTAGATACACAAGATAAAAGGTGACCTATGTTGACAGTATTCTTGTCAATTTGGCATCAATATAACATCAACTTGCTATCAGCCTCTGTGGGTTAGCCGGGCTATTTTAGTGGGAGTACACTCAAGGAATGAGTATTGGACTGTGTTTAAAAGAAGTATAATTTTCCACTAAAATATCGCTGGTTGGTGAATCAGATACACGCAGAATTAAACAGTTTCTCCTCCTTTTCCATCTTTACCCTTAAAAACCTGTGCAAAAGTGGCCTGATTTCCTTCAAGAACATGAAGAGCATGCAATAAGCAACTAAAAAGAAAAAGGAAAAGGCCCAAAAGTAAGCAAGAAACTAGTAAAAAAGTGACAAGAAATTTATTTCAAAAACAGGAAGTGAACTGAAAAAAGTGCTCAAATAAAATAAAAATAATAAGTCCTGTAAATAACTAAACTTACTATTGTTAACCAACCAACTATTGTTTTCTTGGTAATTTTTCTTAGTTATTTATTAATTTTCAAGTAATTCTCTCCCTCTTTTTTTTTTGTTGCAAATTTCATGTCATTTTCTTGTCATATTTTATTAAATTTTTTGCAATTTGCGGGACATTTCACACCACATTCCCGGCTGTGTTTTTTCCTATGTGTATGAAAGATATCGAACCAATTTCCTCACGATTCAAAGGTTTAAATATTTAAGAAAGGCGTCGGACCGCAACACAAGAAATCTGTACTCAATCCAGGTTTTAAAGGGTTAAGAGAGCCCAAACTGAGTTTTATAACAACCCTACATCACACAATCCATCACTGAAAATTTTTCTGCACCCCCTTTTTCTCTTTTTTTAACCACCTATTTATGTGTTCATTCTATTTTATTTAATTATTTATCTTTTGATATACTTTCTTCAATCATTTATCTTTTTATTTTTCCTTTTTACATGATTGAAATGTCTTTATGTTCATTTGGTTGTGTGTTCTGTTTTTGTACATTCGCATAAAAAGTTCAGTAAAAAGCTGGCATTACACTGGAAGTGTAATTCCTTTGTAAATCTAAATACTCAGATTTGCACAAAGCTGTACTTTCCAAATCATTTTGGATGTTTTGAATGTTTGAATGCTGCTGAAGGTTGTGTGTGAAAACGTTGAAATAAAAAGAAGCAGAAGTATTGCATAGCTCAGCTCTGTTGTGGGGTGTGCAATGCCTCTTTTAGGGGAGCAGAATATTTTCGTCACACTTTGAGCATGATGTTTTGTAGATGCCTGTGTTAAAAAGCAAAGTGCATCCATACAAATGTATTATTGACAGCTTAGCTGTTTACTGAGGGAGTGATCGGTATCAATATGAGCAAATTCTCAGGGTTGCATGGTATCAATAAGGAACTTGAAAAAAAGGTTTCCAGCCCTCCATGTCTCCAAGTCTCAACCTCCTTTCTTGCAGTTTCTCTGTCTCTTATACTCTATTTTTGCTTTTTGTTTCTGCATGCAATTCATGTACTTTTTCTGTTTTCCCCTCCCACAGTCCGTCCATCATGTTCCTTTCATGTTCCGTCCCTCTTGTCTCTCGTCTGCCCCGCTCCTTCCATCCTGCTCTCTTCTCTTTACATCGCCTGACCTCTCTGACATGTCATCATTCTTGCCTCAGCTGTCGTGATGGAGCTGGAGGAGCTCGAGTGGCAGCGCAAATGCGTCCGGCGGACAAGTGCGAGGCGAAACGAGACAACACAGCGTCTTCAGTCTCCTGAGTTAATATATGCTGCTGCTGTGTCCAAGGCTCCCTCTCTGTGGCATTGCCGCCGCTGCAATCAACACCGACTCCTGCCCTCACTACACGCATCATTAGCAGTGGTAGGAAATCCTTTCCGCCGGTCTCTTACTACTCGTTTCTGCATCGGCTAATGATGTCCCAGTCCATCCATAAATTTGTCGTTGTCTGCCGCTTTGAGAAGTTTGACATGGCAGCAGGGTGCACGGGGATGAAAGAGCTCCGCGGACAGGCGGCTACAATGTAGCGGTGGGGGGGAGGGGACATTAGTCAGGGGGGAGAAGCAAACTAGTTCTGCCTAAATGGATTTCCTAATGATCATCCTCTTGTTTGCGTCTTCATCACCACCATTTTCCTCTTGCACCTCCCTTCTGACTGCTGTGATTGAGACCAGATATTGGGAGTTGAGTAAGAGAGCCACAGGTTTAAATTTAGACTGAGAGAGTTGTGCGCTGACTTCTGATTGGCGCTCTGTGTTTGTCGCATCTCTCTCTGAACGCCTCGGAGAACTCTGATGATCTAATACGCTGCTTTTGTTAATTATGCAGCAGCACAGTGGAGTATTCCCTGCTGCAGCCCCGTGGCGTGTGTGGCATTACTATTCACGAGACATAAACCGCGGCGGCTCCCACGGCGGAGGCACCCAGCGGAAACCTGGGGACCCGTGACGATGCATGTGAAAATGTCACGCCACTCGTTTTCTCATCCTTCTCATCCCCATATTTCCATCTATACCCCCCCCTTCTTCGACATACTCTCGTCCTTCTGCGACATGAGAGATTCTGCCCTCGTGGCGTCCTGGGAGAGCGCTGGTGAATGAGGGAACAAGGGAGACGCCACGCGGTGGGTGGGGGAGAGATCTGTGTGTGTGTGTACATGTATGTGATCTTACTGAGGGTCTCCCGCGTAGCTGAGCTGAGCAGGCCGGATCCCGAAATGAACGATGATGGGGAAGGTGATGACGTCTGGGTTGAACTGCTCCCTGTCCAGTTGGTCGATACGCACCGAGCTGGGTTTCTAGGGCACAAGAAGTCAGTGCAGTGAGTCACATTACAGTATGAACACAGCTACAGGGCAGCCATCATTCAATCATCTGCTATCGATATGTGAAATAACAAATAATCCACGCCGCGAGGGTCGTCCGTCACGGTAATGAGATGAGGCCCCGGATTCGGCTTGTAGCGTGGCGCACAACAATGATAAAGTGATGTCAGGGTTGGCGAGCTAACTTCTGACGCTCTTGTCCGCGAGGAGATTGACAAGCAACACGTCCTCAGCCGGCTCCCAAATCACAGTTAGCCTGTCAGCCGTTTTTTTTTCGAGATCAGAGGAAGAGGGGGCTGTAGCATAAGGCGTGATAAGCGACGCGGCAGATGGCTCGAGGCTCGGGCTCACCTTGACATTAGCCGCTCCCGCTCGTCACGGCCTGCATACAAACTTTGATTTGGGAGCAAGAGGTCGCCAGACATCTTTGATTTAGCCTCTAAAGCGACATAATCAGGTTTGATTGGCTCCATGATTGCCCTGTTTACAATCCAGACGCAAATAGATTGTACATGCTAATTTATATATACGAGGCCATTTAGCGCCCACTGCTTCTTTACTTTAATGCCCCGTAGCTGTTTGAAGGTTGATGACATCTGTGCCCTCATTTGTCGACCGTGCCACTGTGTGAAATAATCACTTGAGCGTGGTGTGCTTGATTGGCACCGGGCCCCTTCATTTGGAGTAGTTTGTGTGACCTTGACATGTCACAGCGGGTGAGATTTCGACTAAATGAGAGTGTGGACTGAGTTGGTTCACGCAGCTCTGACAAAACATTTTATTGATTATAGAGCACCAACTATAGTGTGTTTTTAGGAACTCTCCAGCAAATTACAGGCTTGTGATTACCACAGACTGAATCACAATGTTTGTTTTCAATAAATTCTAGGTATTAAGTCACTGTTTTGATATGGTATAGGTTAGTAAGTATTTTGTGAAGTTGTGTCTTAATTTTGAGATAGTCATTGTTTTGAGAACGTTTTTCTTTATTTAATACAAAGTCTTAATTTTGAAATAAACTTGTCATTATTTTAAGAGGGTTTGTCATTTTGAGATACTTATTAATGAATCTGAGAACGTTTGTCATTTTGAGATACTAATTAAAGAATTTGAGAAAGTTTGTCATTTTGAGATACTAATTAATGAATTAATGAAAAAGTCTGTCAGTATTTTGAAATACTTATTCATTATTTCAATGAACTTTCTCATCATAATAATAATCACTTGCAGGATTTTCTTTTGTTTTTCATCACTTGCAGAAATTGGCTCCAGTAGAAAATCTCTGCTTCACTTATAAACAATTTGACTGCTCTGAGCGAACATGTGTGAGGAACAGCTGCAATAATATTATATAATATAATAATATAATCGAAACGTCAATTACAATACATTTTATCTACTTTGCTTTATCAATATTTTACTTTTTTTGTCAAAATGAGTCAATCTCTTTAGTGTGAACCTAATATGGTGTTTTTTCTTTATTTGCACTTATCCATTGGCAATATTTAGATTATCTCACTCAACCTATACCACTCATCTTTTCAGTACTAGCACTGCTTAATTAAGTAACTTTGTCCAAAAATCACTTTTAAATTTGGTGAAAAAATATCTTGAAAAAGACTTAAGACTTGAATAAACATTAATTTTAAGTGTCTGATACCTGTTAACACCCTAAATACCCTTTTAACTATAACAAACAAACCACTACAAGAAATAAAACCCAGGAGTGACAAAGAAGATGACCATTATTGACCGTTGCTCCAGAGAGCTCTATTTTCACTAAACAAGGTAAGTCTCTATGTATGACCTTTTTAATAGCCTTTGTTTGACTGGCAGACCAATCTTTAACTTGAGTCTAGGGATGAGAGACTATTATACACCCACCTATCTGGAAACCCTGACAGCAACAATTCAGTCCTGCCAGAAAGAGCGGTTGACTCGATAACTCACCCACGCCAAAGGTTACACAATCATATTCACTGCTCATATGCAACCTTTTAGCTAGCAATGACATCTTCACCTTTACCCAGACACAATTACTGTACATCCTTTAAAATATGGGCCAGACAAGAAGGTTAACCAACTTCATTGTGACATAAAAGCTTCGGCCCGAATAATGTTGATGACAGCAAACGCCCTTGGGGATAATAGGTGAGGTTGCTCGTGTCACAGGCTAACAGGAACAGCCTTATTCCTGCAGTGTCGGGGTTGGGGGGGGGTGGCGGTGGATGCCCTTGAAAGAGCAGACAAGGCCACCCCCTGTCGTATCAGAGAAACTGGGGCCTCACCATGCCCGGGTTGGTGACGATCATGCCCTTGCACTCCTCCGCGTATTTCTGCCACTCCAGCTCCTCCCACTGCAGCATGTCTGCAATCTCCTCCTCGGGGACCAGGGGCTTGCTGCTGCGCAGCAGGTAGAGCAGCACCTGATGCATGGACAGCACCTCCTTCCCACCATCTGAGACAATTTGTAAACAGAAATAGAGGCCAGAAATAAATTGGGGCTTCCGCTCTTTTCCAGAAGTCATTTTGCAGGACTTTTTCAGGACACTTTTAGTAATGATTTTGCTGGTGCAGTAGTCTGTTTTTAAATCCATGCAGACATCATCCCTTAAATGCTTACGATTGTTGACAGATTGACAGTATAAGAATAAAAACTAACAGAGTTACCTGTCAAGAGTACTATTGTTTATGTTTAAAGGATAATGTAACTTACATTTCTGAGTTTCAACCACTAAAGCTACACAAATTATCTTTGACATGTAAGTATATGCAATTAAAAAAATAACAATGAGAATTAGAAACCAAGTCCATATCTTTGAAGAAATACAGGGAAAATTTGTGAGATATACAACACGAATTATTTCCAGTGACTCTCGTCAGATATGACAATTAAGATTAATGTACTGAAGTATTCATGTATGCTCATGGAAGCACACTCACATGTGTTGGTGTGTGCCTGTATGTGTGCATGTGTGTGCTTATGGTACCCGGTGTCATGTCGTATGTCGACCAAATATAATCCTCTGACTGAAATTTGTAGTTGTTAGTAAATTATATATATGAAATAAAAGCATGTAACCAGTTACATACTTACATATATGTGACAGCTACTATTATTTTTTAAATAATCATTATTTTTTTAATGATTATTTATATTATTTGGGGTTTGTTTTGTTTGTTTTTGGGTTTTTTTTAGCTTTTTGTATTTTATATATATTTACTTCTTTACCTTTTTAAGCTTCATAAGTTTTTTTATTATTTTCAAATATAATTATTATTGTTGATTTTTTTTAGACCTGTCACTCTGTCCTGATCATAGAACATGAGGCAAAGTAATCTATGAAAAAAACATGTCTGGAGCACTGCCTCCTCCTAGTAATGGCATTTGCGAGAATCATGAAAATAACCTATCGCAGGTTAGCCTCTGCCAACTCTGGGTGTTTTGAGGCAATATTACACAGTGTGAAAATGTCCCAATACATCACAATCGCATTGTTCAGGAAACGCACGGATAAACAGAGGAGCCGATACAAGGTCAGATGCTGCACAATAAAGCGAAGGCTCACCATGACACACGTATAGAATAACATTCAAAAGTGCATTACGAGGGAATGAGCACACAAATGCATGTGCAGAGGAATACAGCCAGGCGTGCAATCTACCGAGTCAGATAGAGCTGGTTTAATAGATCCTCATGCAAAATTGATTGACCTCCATTTACGAGTTTTCACATGGACAGACAGACTGCCCTCTCAGGCCTGGAAAAGCATTAAGACAACAACAGATGCGCACGCTCTCACTGCAACTTGCAAACACACCGTCATCATGCTCTCCCTGTCTCCTCGTACTCTTTCTCTTCACAGATCACATCAGAAACATCAATTTTTCTTTTCTTTTTTTTGCTTTTGTAAAAGAGGCAGATAAGTGTTTGTAGCGGACTAAATTGGGAAAGCTGGGAGAGAAATTGTTTTTTGATGGAAAGAAGGTAGGTGGCAAGGCTGTCATAACAAACACTGCGGCAATATCACAGTGCACCAGCACCATCATGTGTATCAAAGATGAATACCACGCAGCCACGCAGCAGCTCAGGCGCTGTGAAGTCAAGCCTTCATTTTGCAGAGAACAAACATCAACACTGGCAGTATGCAGAAATGTTTGGAGGAGACTTTACTGGAGACCCTTTTTTCTTTTCTTTTCAGCACATTTTAAGAACTGTGTCAGCGCTGACCAGCAGAGGGAGACAAATTATTGTAGGTTTTTAAGAGTCTCACCAGGTAAGAATCGGACAAAACGAGGCATGAAATGGAACCGCTGGCATCCAGAAGCCTCAAACTCAGGACCTGGAAAAAAGAGAAGAGTTTTTATTTGTTGTTTGTTTTCACACAAGTTTGTATCAAGAGTGTTAAACTGGGGCTGGAAAAAAAATAAAAAATAAAAAATAATAATAAAAAAAAAATATATATATATATATGTTGCCTCAATCAAAATCCATGGCACAATTTCATTGAGCTTTCTTAATCACAAGTCTTATCTGTGACTGCAGTAGAGAAATAAGATAATCACTAGTGTAGATATTATACGATAATGAATACAGTTGTACGATGCAAAACTTAAATTCGTGATTGCAATGCTGGCCATTTGTGCGTCTAATCAGAGACCTTGGATGCTTTCTGCACACATTTCAACTGCTCACTATGACGCAAACAGATGCATTAAATTGGAATACTAAATGTGAAAAAGGAGTTTTTCTTTTGTGTTTTTTCTTGTTTGGCACAAATGGACTACAACTCCCATCTAAGTGTAGAATCCTGTGTTGCAGAACTTCAAGAAACAAACATTTACAGACTTTGCTATGTAAAACGTCTACATTTCAAAGTATTTCTGAAGAAAATTAAAATGTTTGAATTAAAATATATAACATATATTTAATTATATAAATAAAACTATCACTGTCATCGTCATTGTTCTTATGTATTTTGTATGTGACTATGTACTTATTTATTGACATGTATTTTGAAACATATTGATCTTGTGATTGGTCATATGACATGATTGGTCACAGAACTGTGTCGCTCTAAACATCACTACTACATTGGTGCATTAAATAAGTGATAACTGGAACACTGCAGCGTGAAAAGCCATTTTTTCCCATTTTGACAACTTAAACAGTTCACAATCAAAGCAAATGTCAAACTTGTGACACCTGCACGAGCATGTAAGAGGGCGGTGGGACTCGCAAGTTTACCTTCAATATGCAAGCGACAAGTAGCTCTGCAAAAGTCCTGTTTTGTGTGTGTGTGTCTGTGAGAGCAGGAGAACCAAAATGCCAGTGGCTTATAAAAACGACTTCAGAATTTATACTCAATGTTTTCAATATAGTCATTTTATATATCGCAAGTGGAACAAGCTGCAATACATAGAGTGTATTTGATATATCTCCAGCCCCTAGTGTACTGTTGCTTTTAAGTAGTCAGATAATTTCATTACTCTTCTGGTTGTGCACCTTTACTTGTTATTTTTGTGTGACGTCATTGTAAAGGAGAGCTTGCTGTCAATGATCCAGAGACTAAATAAAGATTGATTGAATGAATACCTGTCAGGTTCCAGTCATACAGCTCAAGAATGTCCTGGAACAAGTAGGAGGCGAACAGCTCCAGGCCTCGGACGCAGTAGTTCTGGAAACAGGAGCGAGACAGTGAGCACACAGTACAAGCACACTGTCGTAAAGAGAACATTAATGTAGATATGACTGATAAGTAAATCCACTTCTTTAACTTTATCACCTAAGCCACCTTATCGATGTAATCAAGCTCTGCAGGTTAAAAAGAATCTCTTTTCCCTCTTCTGGAAGGATTAGCACCTCCGCTCACCCAGGCACTGAGGTGCGAGGGTTACGTGTGGCTCAGCTGTGCTCAGACTCAGCCGTTTGAGATAAAAACAAAAGGGGTGAGAAAGAGCTGGCGAGATAAAGTGGGGTTTTACTGACCTCCGGTGTCATCTCCTCTATGAAGTGAATGGTGTAATCTATGTTGAAGCGGATCACACGGCACAATGGAATCTGTGATGGTGAAAGGAACAGAGGACGAGAAGAAGAAAGGACGGGCCGACTCATTACCATGGCGTTAGGCAGAGGTTACAGCTTTTCAAGGAAACTCATTAAAACCTCATCTCTGCCGCTGTGGAGCTCGCCCGAAAAACCGCGTTAAGAAAAAGAATGCACGCTCCAGAAACCACGCTGTAATGCGTATAAACACGCACAACCTTTGGCCAATTTAAAAAACACTCACCGCCATAAATCACATGCCTCTGCACACACACCAGCGTGCACCTGACTCTTGAAAATTAAGTAACTCAAATCTCGCTAAATAGATAAGCCTGCTCCTCTTTGTTTAATCTCCCTAGTTACACGGTCTTTGTTGTTAGAGCGCGGGGGTCCATTTTAAGAGATTAACCTGGGAGTCACATTCATTCTTGCCCATCCCGGCAGCTAACTAGCAGGGGGCTAATATCACCACGCTCCGAGGTCCCTAATCCCCACACCGCCATGAAGCGTTTACCCCAGCTTTTAACAAGGCCTGCTTAAATTATCCAGTTCAAATCATGCCTAATCCTCTGGGCTCTTTTCAAGCTCGACGGATATTGACCAAGTACTTTATTATTCAAACATGCAGGACAAATATAGACACTGATGGACACGAGCCCACGTGTGTATCAAGACACCCAAATATTCACGCTTTGAACAAATTTTCAAGAAATGGGGTTTGGCGGTCCCCGATCGACTTCTCACTCCCTTTTTAAAACCGCCTCCTTAGCATAAAAGTCAGGCCCGCGGCTCAAATGGCTGCAGGAAGAGAGGGTCCTTTTCAATCACGACCTCTCTTAATGTTTGACCGGGCCTCGAGAAAGTGAGGGAGAGGAATCTGCGACAAGGTTGGCGCAGTGAGAGAGGAGCACTTTGTCCAGGCAACAAAGAAGCTGACCCCGAGCCAAAAGCCAATTTGAAGTTATTTTTGAAGAGAGTAAAGTTAAAAGGATGAGGGGATTTTTCATTCAAGCGCTGACCTAAATTATATGTGCCGCCGCAACAGACGAGTCGGAGGACGGGATCATATGTGGACAGTGCAGACTGTGAGTATAGTGTAGAGAAAAGATGTCATGAGAACAGAAACTTTGGTAACAAATCAACATTTCTAAAAAAAACTGCACTTAGGATGCAATTCTTCTGGACCTGATGCGGCAGCATTTACAGCAAACTTACTCTCTGCTACAAACGACAGCAGCGTAACGAGGCACTGAGCATCTATTCTGCTCTGAGCGCTGCATGTTTGGTGTTTTTATTCTGGTCATCAAGATTTGAAAACGCACTTGTAACAACGGATTATCATTTTATTTTAATGATCGCCGATAAAATCAATTAATTAGTTAATTAAAAAGTTCAATGTTGCACTACAACACTAATTATTTCCACATACTCGAACTGTTATGAAAAAAAATCCTTTAAAGGTTTTTTGGAAATGTTCAGAGTAACTATGGCAGTGTCATATTGAAATAATTTTACTATCTCACTCCAAACTACACTAAAAAGTTGGCACAAAAATGCAGAGAAAAAAAGGACAAATACACCAAATGGTGCTGGAAGATGTTTTAGGTGCAAGAAATTTTGGTGCACATACAAAAAAAAGTATCTGAAGCGCCGTCATCAGTCATATTGTGTACAGTGCACGCATCTGTATAAGTCTCTCTGGAGATGAGGAGCAGGAAGAGTTGTAAGCAACCCTGTAAACTTTGTTTCACCTTTGTGAGGTTCAACAGCACACTTTCTAATAAAATCACCAAGAAAACTCGGTGTGACACCTGCCCCCCAAAATACAATAGGAAAAAGAACTGCAGATTCCACGGAAATAAATAATAAAGGACGCCATTAATATTTAAAAAACAGGGACAACAGGGAGAAATGGCTATACGGTGACATACACTGTCAAAGATTTGCAGTGTAAAATTCATGGCATATCGCCTATACAGTTAACAAGGCTTACGTTAGTGAGAGGTGTGTGGGAGAAAAGTGAGAAGCCTTCAAACAGGTACTCATGGTCATCATACTCGATCACCGTCGGCCTGTCAGTCTGAAACAGAGAACAGCAGCACCACTTAGACACACAGCAGCTTAGGCATCGTGCTGTGAATATATACACGATTACTGCCATGACACTGTATAAAAATGCATTAAACAGGTACAGAATCATGACACTGTACTCAAGCACTGCAATACAATACCAGCAAAAGAAAGCACAAAAATACAATGGGGAAAAGAGAGATACCAGGAAGTTGGTGGGTGGAGACACAGTGATCCTGTAGTGAAACAGTTTTCCTGCATTGTTGTTCATTGGTCGGCACTCTTTGACAGGCTGAAAAAAAACCACAAAAACTTAGTGAATGACGTAGCTTGTACTCGTATTAAAATTTTTTTAAAAATTGGCAAATTTACCAGATGCAAACAATGTATGGAATTTTTTTTTTGTCCACTTCACCCCCAAATTGTCCCTTTTTCTTTTCTTTGGATTGTCCCCAACTAAAGACATTTTTCAGTTGACCAAAGGTCGAGGGTCTTCCTTCACTACACATTCAATGTAAATGAGGAAACTACGTTTTGCTATGCATATGACATGCACATGTACTTTCTTTCCTTTTTTTCACAAGATACAGTATGTTATAATATCCAAGCGTTTCATGTATTTTAATTTTCAAATTAATTTATTTTTCTTTCCCTTATGTACAATATGTTTTGCTTGTCACTACACATTATTGCTGGTTGTTTCAAACTGTAAATTAATCAAAAAAAATGTAAAATAATAATATCAATAATAATAATAATAATAATAATAATAATAATAACAATAGTAAATATATTTTTTGAAAGCTCTTAGTTCCAATATTTATTTATTTTTGTAATAAATTGAAGTATTATTGTTCCTACACAGATTAATAGTCATACAAAAACCAGTTTTGCAAAACTGAAGAATTTCTGAAACCAACTCATAATCGTGAAAATTACTGTGATACAAGAGACCTGACCTATAATTTCCACCAACGCCTGATGACTAAAACCTTAATTGCCATCCACCTAATGAACACAGTCACATTTCCAATTTACTGTATAAACCCGTGAAAAACAATTAACTGACTAACAATTTCCAGGTCAGTCAAGATCGCAACAAGCAATTAGTGAGCTAATCGACGGACAACGGGGCGCGCCCTTTTCATTTGCCACCCAAACAGATCTCTTAAGATATCAAATGACCTTCAAATAACACCTAAATGACTGCAAGAGTGGCTGGTGAGTAAAACTGTGATGTAGCCAATGTTAACCAGCATTTGTGTGGAGGCTGACATTAATTTACCTCCATGCAAAACACTTAACCGTGGGTCAACACACGTATTCAGTAATCCAGGTTTAGTGGATGCTCATATTAAAGGTGGCCAACGTTTTTTACTTTTAAGACAAACTGGCATCAAATACTGATGGATATTAATATGGTCATCTTCTCCAGGCACACTACTGAAAGTGTTTACATTTCATATCACACATTGCTACATGTTGCACAAAGCTAACCATTTGTTTAGAAGCTTTTGTTAATAATTTTAGTCAATAATCAATGGGTAAACACAGACAGTTTGAGGAAGATGTGTTTTTGAGCAGTAAAATATGTAAACATATTCAAGTAGAAACCCAGAATACAAGTATGAACCTGGAAATTAGGCATAATAGGCCTTCTTTCAGTGTAAACTGTTTAATAAAGGAGTAATATCAAACCTAGGATAAATACTCTGAGAGTGAAATAGCTGTTCTTTGTTGCTTAAACGCTTTAACTGCTCGGCTGAAGATGCATCGATGTGGGAGTTCTTGTTCCACAACAGCAAAAGGCCAGAGAGCGAATCATGAAAACCAGAAATCTCAGCGCCTGGCAAAATAATCAATGAGTCACTGGTATAGATCAGCTCCCCTGTCAAGTTCCTACAGCAATGTCCATGTAATATCATCATTTTGTTCTTTGGGATGATAAAATCTCACTTATTGTCCCTTTAATACAATGGAAACCGGTCAGTGTACAGAGAATACATTTAAGCTGACTAGAATAATGTCCTTGCCCCTCTGTGGCACAGCTTCAAGGTTATGAAAGGGTGATTTATTCACGGCGTGTCATACCTCCTCCCCCGGGTAGATGCTGTGGCGGATCCCTGTACGTCTGGCCTTGGCACTGCACTTACACAGGGGACCATCATTCATCTGGACAGAAAGAAAATACGTAAATCAGACACAACTGCTTCACTTGCGGCGTATAACACAGAGGCTGCAGAACATTTTAAATCTCAAAACTGCACACTCCTGACCTTTCTTTCTTCGCTGGAGTTTTTGAGTTTAAAATTGTCCAATGCGATAGTGTCTGGGCGATGTGAGGTAAACTCGGGAAAAAAAGGCTTTATTGACAGCCAGGTCCCAACATCAGAAATTCATTCTTTAAAAGGGGAACTCAATAATCTTCTAACACTTTTCCAGTGATATAATCAGCTATCAGAAGCCAAAATGCCTCGTCTACCGAAGCAAGTGATTTTCAATATTTGCTAAAAGATTTCAAAACCTCAGTCGGAGGAGCCTGAACTTCATTCTCTCAAACAAATATTGTGGCACATGCATTAAAGGTGGAAAAATACTTGACAAACTACAACTTCATGATGTGTATCTACATTATGGAGACATGGCATACACAGGGGGGCAGAGGTACATCCCTCTGCGACTTCATATATTTGAATTGAGCAATTGAGCAATGTGTCAAATATATATATATATATCGAGCCATCCACCGTAAGTCACCTTCAACAAGCTTCAAATTTTTTTCAACAGCTTCATATAATCAAATATTTTTACAACACTTCAAATCATTCGGTAAAGAAATCCAGTTGGACGCCGACCACTGAAAGCAACTTTAAATAGAAACAGAAAATCTGCTTTAATGCAGTCCGTGCAAACTGGTGCTTAAAATTAAATTTTCCTCATCCTCTGAAATAAAAACAAACAACTTTGGTAAGTTTTCTGGGAGTACTCTGTTTTTTGCCTTATGCATGAGTAATAATGTAACTCAACTAAATCTTTATTTCTTTAATCCTGACGTGATAAAAAAGTCAGCTAGCATGCTCTAAAAGTGAGGATGTTGTCAGAGGGCCAAATGTTTTTGCCCAAGGACCAGATTTGGCCCACAGGCTGCTGTTTGCCTGTTACTGCCATAAATTAATTGTTTTTTTTAATAATTTGTGAGACTTTTATGGAATTACAGGAGATTTATGTAGACGATGAAACAAAGGAGGTGAATGCAGAATTTGTTGGGGGTTTTTTTTCACAAAAGAGAGAGACCAACCTGCCCGGGGTCGTTGTACCACAGCTCCTCGTGCAGGCGGTCGGGGTGCGCTTTCTTCCTCTTGATCTCGGCGATGACATCAAAAACCTCTGAGTCAGAGCTGCTGGAGCAGGTGCTTTCTTCCCCATCTGACTCACAGTCTGAGTCACTGCTGCTGTCATCTGAAACCAAAGTGCAAAAAGGTCTTTAATCATTAGAACGTCACCGGGCTGACAAGTGAAAGATCATTCGCTGAGCCGGAGCGATTTTCAGTTGTTAAGCTCTCCGCCTCAGCTGCGCTCTCAAAAAAAAAATTATTTTGCAACATAAAGTCTCGGCAAAGCAATCCTTCAAAATCTTTCAAACAGCGCGCACTCTAAATCTGCCAACCCGACACAATGCTGGTGATACAGCGGTTACCTCATTTGTATAATGTTAATGTTTCTTTAAGAAAACAAATATATTTTAGCGTGATTTCAACATGTTTAATTCATTGAGAAAATACTCCACTTCATTACAGTTTCTACTTATCAAGCCAGAAGCAGAATTAAAAGTATCTATGGGATTAAAAGAGCAGCACAGTTGCCAACACTGACATCTGGCACTCATGTTTTCTTTATTCTCTTACACTTTGTCACATTCCCTTAATAAAAAGAACCCAAAATGAGGATTATAATTACCAGTCAGCTGAACAGTTTGTGGTTCTTAGCTAAGCAAAGTCTTCAATTCTTATCAGCGCTTTAACTCGAGCACTTGATTGTGAAGTCGGTGCCCGGAGCAACATGTTGAGCAAATTAGATCTCCCTGAGCGAGATTTATATTATTGCAGTGCTGAAAGAGACAATCAGGCTGACAGCCCTGCAGATAACATCATAAACACTGAACTTAATCTCTGCCTCAGTCTAATGCACTGCTGAGAAGACAGCAAGTTTGCATGCATATCAATTACCAAAGATTGCCAACAGATGTATTAACTGTTTACACTCATTGTTATTTAGCTGTTGCACTTCAGCAGAACAACTTGCATGCAAACAAAAGTAACAAGAACACAAGAAAAAGCAGATAAAAGTTGACTTGAGGAATAAACCACTGACTTCTTACGCTATAAGACGTTGTCATGGTGCAAAATCAGAGTCAAAGTAATGCAGGTTACTTAACATGGTATTCATAGCTATGATTCGCACTGACTTAAAAGAATACTTTGCCCATAAAATGTTCATTTGTTTATCAATGACTTGTTTTAATGAAAATAGTTTTTCTTTCATACCTCAATGTAGAAGGAAGAATGCAAAAAATGGCTAACATTCTTGATTAACCCTTTGAAACGTGAGCAAATTGGCTTCATTTTTTCCAAAAACAAAGGAGGAAGGCAATGAGCAATAAAAGACAAAATCCCAAAAATTAACAAAAAAATAGTAAAAGGTACAAGAAAATTACCTGAAAATTAAAAATAAAAAAGTTAAAAAAAGGCAAACAAGCCTTGGAAATGGTGCTTATGAATATAATAATTCTGTTATATAATTTATATACATAATTCTGATCATTAGAACTATATATTTTTTCCACATTTTTTTCTTTTTAGATATTTTCCTCTAGCTTTTAAAAAAAATATATTTTTCTAGATCGACTAATCGCTTGCAATTTGTGGAACATTTCTTACCATGTTGCTCATTGCCTTTTTTCCAATTTTTTTTAGAGAAATCGCACCAGTTTAAAGATTTTAAATACTTGCAAAAGGTGTCTGAAAGCAGCAGGTCGCTCCAGGTTTTAAAGGGTTAACTGAAGTAAATGGGGGCCTCATTTAACAGCAGCAAAACTTTATCAAAACGTTAAATGACAAACTTTCACACATATCGTGCAGTCTGATACAAGTCTCGTTTATTCAGTCGTACGCTCAGTACTTCCCAAACACGGGCCTTTTTCACAGAACACAACAGTTCTGGATAAACAGGCTCAGGCACAGAGGAGTTAGTGCACCTGCATGGTGTTTTAAATGGAAAGGTTTCACTGAAATCGATTCTTTTTGTGAAGTATGGAGCATAGGACTGGATAAATGAGACGTTTTGTTGAATTTTTTTTTATTAGGAATCAGTATTGCACAAATATCAAATACAAAGTACAAATATGTTCCCTCCAAACGCTTTTAATGATGTGGTAGAACAGAGAAACAAAACACCACCTAATATTAACACCCCACCCATACACCTCAAACAAACCCCAATAAGTAATTAAAGCCGTAATAACAAAAAATAAATAAATTATAGTAAAAAATGGATAAAATAAAGCTTTAAAAAGAAAAACTGGGAGAAGAACACCAACGAAAAGATAGTCGAGATGCTTACTCCAAGAATGCTCCTGCATAAATTTGTGTGAGTTTGTAAACAGATGCTTCAATGATAAACTCTATTTATAGACACTTTTATACAAGGAATTCAGCTAAAAGTGCTTAACAATAAAAAATGCACCAAAAAAAACAAAAAAACAAGATTAGACAACCATTTTGATGTAGCTTTGCTGTGAAACATGGTCCCCATTTACTTCAATTCATGAAGAACGTGCACCTTTGTTGGATTCTTCACTCAGTTTGGAGGCATCTGAGAAAAACTAAGTTTTCTTTCTGGATTAAAAATACCACTTTTTCAAACCTATGTCATTTCTTTTCACATATCAAAAAGGTATTTCAATTATAATTCATTTATGCAGGATTACCCACCTGGATCTTCGTCCAGTTTGGTCTTGGGCGGGTCCCATTTCGGTCGAGCGGCCTTTGCTCTCTCCTGTCTCCTCCCCAGCTCCTCCTCAAAGCGCTCATACAGGTCCCGCAGTTTACTGGTCCCCACCACGGTGGAGTCTCCCTGAACACATTTAAATAAAACACCTGACTGTTACGGCTGGGCGACATGAAGAAAATCAAACATCACAACATTTTTGACCAAATACCTCAACACTGATAATGTGACCATATAGTCGGGTAAACTACAGGTGCTGCTTCTTATTACAAAATATTAACACGATGAAGTTTTTGCTAGATAATCATCATTAATGTGGATATAATAAGCCCCACAGGTAGTGTCCCCACTGTCTTTTATCGTCACTTTGGTTTCATTGAACATGTCAGGAGTCGGACAAAACGTTTAACTTGAAGACAGCCATTTGGGAAAAGTCAGAGTTTTAGGGGAGAAAAAGGAGAAAGTGTTATCCAAAAGATCCAAAGACATCAGAAAAAAATCTGAGAGGGCAGGTGATGATTCGCAAACGGAGACTGAGGCTTCCTTTGAGTGCTGGCGATTAACTGAAAGGTTTAAAAAGAAACCACATTGGAGAGCAGCTTATCCAACTCTTTAACAGCACCATCAAAGACAAAATTGATAAAATGGCAGACAGAAGATTAGGAAAGTTTCCTTTCGCGGTCAGACGGATAAAACAGAATCAAACAAGTCTGTGCTTGGCATTAATGGGCACTTTGTTAAATGCAATGAATTAAAAGAAGTCATTCTCCTGTTTAATCAAACAAACTGCAGACCAGGAGATTTTTATGGCTATGGACTCTTGCAAAATGATGCAATAACAATTAGATATCACAACAATCAGCAGCTGAAGAGATAAAATTAAGAAAAAACACTTACCACTTGGTCCATGGGGTCATTGGAGTAATGGTTCTCGGCGTGTGTGCAGCGGATCCACGCAGGTTTCAGCAGCTCTTCTTCCTCCTTCTCATCGTCCCCCTTCTCTTTCTCCTTCTCCTTCTCTCTGTCCCGCTCCCGTTCCCGCTCTCGCTCCCGCTCTCTGTCGGCGAAGGCCTCCTCAGAGTCTCTGCTCCTGACGGAGGAGGAGTAGCTGCGCTCTCTGCTCGGGCCCGAGGAGCTCTCCGACCTTCTGTCCCTCTCCTCTTCCCAGCGACCGCGTTTCCTGTCTCTGCTTGTGGACCGACTGCAAAGCAGAGATTAACAAAAAAAAGAGGATGAAAACCAATTATCGCATTGAGCCGAGATGGAGGTTAGGACCGCGAGTTATTTTGTCACCGAGGGGTCAAGTTAAGGTCGCGTGATGACACCTGAGGCAGCTTAAATCGCTAAATGAAATGTGAGATACAGTCATTAAAGGCGAGCTCTGCTGGTTTTACACGTCACAGTAAAATTAATAGTCGCTGACAGCACAAGTCAGTCTGTAAAAAACATTGTAAAGGGGTTTTTTTTTTAATCGTGCCTAGAGGAGAAAAATAAAGCTGTAATCACAAACAGGTGCATGATGTTTTAAAAATGTTAATTTCAAATTTCAATTTTAAAGTGATTTCTATATCATTTAACTGTGATGCAGAGATAGAGATTGTTAATTTCATACTTAATGGACTTAAAAACACGAATGTAAATAAAGTAATGATTTAAGTAAAATCACAAAACTAAACAAACAAAACACAAAGTCTCAAATCATAAAGAAAATAGGTAACACCTGAACACTAAAAATTAAAAATTAAAAAACAATAACTAAGTCACAAGTAGTTAAAAGTAAAGCCTACCCACATAATTCATGTAAGTAACAACAAAAATTAAATTGAAAACAAGCCAAAAAAAAGGCACATATAGTAAAAATGTAAAGCCTACACACTTTATTCATGCTAGTAAAAAAAAGAAAAACAAACAAAAGTTTATAGTAAAAAAGTAAAGCCACATTTATTTGCCACAGAAGTTTTATGACGAAAATGTTGTGATCGTAATTGGATCTTGCTCAAATCAAAACAATGTGAAGGCGTTGCTTTTCTCCTCAAAGTGTCTATTTTTGATTTCCTTGCACTTAATTCATGAGTGTATGATTATTTTCTTTAAACTAACAAAGACACTGAAGATTTGAAAAGGCTGCAACACGAACCAAAGCCAGAAAGTAATCTCGAACAGTTTGTGGGCGTTACAGAAGTTCTTTAAAGACTAATAATGGACTGCATGTGTACCTCCGAGGCCTCTTTCTGTGCCTGTCGGGCGACTGGGACCTCCGACTCTCTCTGTGACGATACCTCTCCCTGTGAACAAACACACACGAGGCAGTGAGAAAAATCATTTTACAGATTAACCCTTACAGCCTGATTTAATATTACATACACTCAGATCGCTCAGCACACAGAAACAAACTTTTCAAAATCAAGCATTAACAATATTATACATTAATATGATTTTCTAGCTTTACTGAGTTATTTTTTTAATCAACATCAGTCCTAATCATAAATATCAAATATTCACTAATTTTCAGAATTTTAACCCTTTAAATGCCAGATTTTTGTCATGAAACCACTATGTTTTTAGATGAAAGAAAAAAGAATGATTTTCAATATACTACATGCAAAGTAAATTTCTTCTATTATCACAGTCTGGGATAAGTCAAGGATTTGCAGCAACAGTGATTGTAACAGTGCACCTGGTGGAAATAGCATGTATTTTCTCCATATGTCAAATGTGGTAAAAATTACCTCATCTGATGGAAAATAGTAAAATGACAACTTCCAAGGCAAAAGCCCAGAATGACAGCCACAAATAACACAGCGCATGTTTTTATGCTTTGATCGGATCAAAAATTGTAGTTTGGATGGGTTTCAATAGTGATTTTTTTGCAGAGTGAATGTAACAATTTTGCTTTCACCGTGTATTTTAGACTTATTGTAGGAGCAGAGCTGGAAATTTCAAGACAAAATTACACAATTTTGCCAAAATGTATGCCATATGCACGAACACAGCCAGAATCCTCAAAAAACAGTCCCTAAGGGTTAAACCCATTTAAGAGCATAACTGCTGTTTAGTTACCTGCTTCGATCCCTGCTCCTGTGTCTGGGAGGAGTCCGGCCTCTGTCATAGTCTGACCTGTACCGTCCTCCCTCTGGCCGGCCGCGCCTGTCTGGACTCCTCCCGCGGTCCTTCCTCTCTCCAGGAAATTCCATTTTATGCCTATCACTATGGCTGCTGTAGCCATAGCCCTTCTGCCGGTGGTCATCGTGGCGATAGCCTCTCTCTGGAGACCTCCTGCTGTCCATGGGCTTCTCGTACTTGTACTGCCCGCCGTGCCTGAAGTTGTGATTCGGTTTGAAAGAGCTGGGGCTCTGAGTGTAGCCTGGGTTGAAGGTAGGAGGAGGGAAAGGAGGGTGAGGAGGGTGGGGGTAGTTCATGGAGTACGGAGGGTGGTAGCTCATAGACTGAGAAGCTATGGGGGGCGGCATGGGTGGGTGTGGTAATGGAGGTGGGGGCACAGGAGGCATCATGTAAGGGTGGTAAGGATTCTGAGCAGACACCTGGGACCCTGATGTGGGACCACCTGTGGAGCTGGGAAGGGGAGGAGGTGGGAAATTAGGCGGTGGTTCAGGGAAGCCCTGCCGGACGGGGGGCTTGGGGAACGGTGGGCGCACTGGGCACTGGTTAAGAGAACTGGGAGGCTGGGACGGTGCTGGCGGAGGGTACTGCATGAAGTCAGAGTGTGGAGGCATGTAGTTTCCATGGTAGCTGGAAGTGGGAGGAGTCTGAGGATCGTAGTGGTACGGGGGAACAGGAGGCTGGGGAGGTGGCGGCCTCAGGTTGGTGGGTCGGTAGTTCTGAGGGGAGCCGTGCTGCCCGGGGGGCATTCCTCCTCGGGGACTCCCCCGATCCTGATGGAAAGACATGACTGTGGAGATGACAAAATAATTAAGTTAAAAACATTAAATTGATCCGAATATGAAATTAAACGCACCTAGATTAAAATAGTTTTACATTGAATGCATTTCTATGCCACTATAAAGTACTCTGTGTGTCTAAATCGTGCTATACTAATGAATTTGCTTAGCCTATGATGCCAAGTGTAATTAATTTAGCATATCAATAAAAAAGTAAAATTGTTTAGACATGTACTTTTTATTTTGTTGTAATATTTACCTACAGAATCTGATCCTCACTCTGAATTACTGTTGTTGTTTACACAAATATATATATATATATATATATATATATATATATATATATATATATATATATATATATATATATATATATACACACATACATACACAGATAGATTAATTCATACATACATAGAAATATACAATCTTATTGAATATTTAGGGGCAAACTGTTGTTTATGTTGATATTTAAAACACTTGTCACAATTGTATCTGCTCTCACTGTATATTTTCTCATATATCATGTATATTTTATTTTTTGTTTTGTTTTTCAAGCACCCTGTAACTGGCATCTATGTAAGAGCTATATAAATAAAATGTGCTTGCTTCTTGAAATTAACAACATATTAATTTGTGTTTTGAAATCGTTATCGGGGAAAAAACCGCTGAAATATTGTTATCTCTACCACATACTATAATAAATAAAGTACAGTCTCTAAAATGTTAAAGTGTTTGCTGCAAATGATAACTTCATATGAGTGACACAACTCGGAAAATGACACACAACAAATGAACTTAATGACATCGTCAGTCTTTAGTTTAAAGTTTCCGTGTAACTGTCGCACTTTATCATAAACGGATGAACGCCCTTTTGTTTATATGCACCGCGACTTAACGCTAGCATCGTTTGCTAGCTGGCGTTAGCAAACGATTTTCCGAAACATGCATAAAAGGAAGGAAAGTAACTTACTAAATGTTACACTTAGAAGAGAAATAAGTCACTTTGGGTCGACATTAATGTCGTTTTTAGCTAAAAACAGCTGCAGCCTTTAGGTTAAAGCTCCACTGCACACCCGGTGGTGACAAGTTAGCAAGCCACCTGCTAGCACATAATCACAACAAATCAGCGGAGGAAATTACCTTCAGAGGACGAGGGGCACTTAGCGAGAGAAGCGTGTTATTCCGACTTCATTTCTGGCTCAAAAAAGTGCATTTACACCGACGAAAATCGTCTTTAACGCGAATAATTTTGTGAAAATGTGCAAGACGTTGAGGGATTTGTTTGGGTGCACGCTTTCGGAGGGACTACGTTTCAGGTCGGAATGGTTTTAGAGAGGGACACGAATGGACCAATCGCCGTTCAGCACTGCGGTCTTTGACCAATCAGAGAGCGGTGTAGTTCAGAGCCGTGCAGTGCAGTCATTTTTGAAGCGTTTCGTCCGGACTGAAACAAAGGGCCCGATTTAATATCATACACACTCTTATCGCTCTGCGTACAAAATGCGCCTTACAAAATCAAAATATAAAAGATATTACACATTAATATTATTTTATACTTTTATTGAGTAGATTTCTTCAATCAAATATTAAATAATCATTAATTTTCAGAATTGAAACCTTTGAAATGCCATTTTTTTCATGACGCTACTATGTTTTTAGATTAAAAATAAAGCTGTTTCAATATACTGAACGCGAAGTACATTTTATTATTATTATTGCAGCCTGGGATATGTCAATGATATCACTGGTTTTTAAACATTATTATTTTTTGTGCAGTGTCAAACACACCTGCTCATACCACTCATACTCCACTACATTAATAGTATTAATTATCTAATTTCATTGAGTACATTTTTAATCAACATCAGTCAGAATCATAAACATCAAATTGTCATTAATTTACAGAATTTCAGCCCTTTAAATGCCGGATTTTTGTCATGATGCCACTATGTTTTTTAATTTCAAAAACACAAAAAAGAATAATTATTTAAATGAACTACAGTTGTTGTTTTTCCCCTATTACAACCTGGGATATGTCAATGAAAAATGACAATTCAAATTCCAAGTCAAAAGCCCAGAATGACACCCAGAAATAATGCCGTGCATATGTTTATGCTTTGATGGTGGTGCATTTTTTGTACTTAACAGTATGAAAGTAACAGTTTTGTTTAGGCAGTGTATTTTTACTCACTGTAGGAGCTGAGCTGGGAATTGACAGATTAAACAAAAATACACAACCTTGCCAAAATATATACCATATGCATGAACACAGCCAAAATTATCAACAAAAAAACAAAAGAAAAGAAGACCAAAAATGCAGTCCCTAAGGGCTACTCAATGAATACAGTTTTCTGGAATGGTTTTACTATTTATTTTTTAATATCCCCTTGTCACTTTTAACTAATTTCTTGCAATTTGTGGGACAATCCTTGCCAAAGTGCTCACTGCTTTTACTCCTGATTAAAAAAAAAAATTAAACAATCTTGTTTATGTTTTAAAGGGTTAAACAGCTTGTGATAGGCGTGTAAATGCAGCACAAAAAACAGGTGTTGACTCAGGTTTCAAAGGATCAATACTGAAATATAACACATAAACTCTAACTATGTAATACTACCATTTTTCCACTAGATGGCAGCAGAGTTTCGTGTAAGAAATGAAATAAAACGATGAGTATGAATCAGACCAACATTACCATGGAAACAAATCACATTACTTCATTTATGAATGAGTCGTCATCACCACAAATCTAACATAGTGCGCTCATTTCTTTGGGCTGAAACTGCATTCATTAAGAACCCGGGAAACACTTTGGCCTCAATCCATGAAACTTGTATGTCTCTGACTGGGGAAAATATTCTGCTCCGTATTGATCTGACCCTGCCTCAGGAGGTGTTTGCCTGAATACATCACTCACAGCCTGCTTGTTAACCTGTGTGTGGCAGCAATGGCACGACCCCCGCGTGAGGCTCTGCACTGAATTCCTGAAGGATGAATCTGTGTGGAGGAACAAGGTCAAAGTGCAGAAGCCCACACAGTTTTGCTCGGAGACATTATTCTGCTCAGACCACTAATCACCCGGCTTGGGAAAAAACATCCGAGATTGCTTATTAGAGTGTTAGTCACACTATATGGCTGTATGTAAGTGGACCTTAATAACCACATAAGCTTTATCTTCTGCATTTGGCCTGAGGATTTTCTGGGTTTCTATCAAATTAAAGTGCAGTGATAATCTAGAAGACACTGTGATTTTCAACAGCGTGGCAACATTTTTGTTAAGAACATAATTTACAGTTTAAATGTGATTATGCCTCCATACTCAAAACCAGGGATGTAAATTAATAATTTTCAGAGTGTCTTGACCACAAATCTCATCCAACACCTTTGGGATTAACTGCAACTCTGACCAGGGGCGCGACTCACAATTATTTTTATAATGGATTCTTAATAATTTACTTTTGAGTTTAAAAAATGTCAGAGTTGTTAAATCAAAATTTCCAGTGCCCAACAAAACAGCATCAGTTTTCTTTTTTTTCTTTTTTTTTTGGTCTAACAGCCTGTCCAAATCAAAGACATTTAGTTTAATCTCACACATCATGAAGAACTAAAATCATACTATTTAGAAGAGATTTAGAAGCTGGTCATCAATTACTCAATGGGACACTACTACTTCCAAACATGTGCAACAGTTTCACAAAATTTGGCCATAAATCAATGACAGTTTGTGCTCCTGGTTTGTAGAAACAGACGGGGTGCACCCCGCATCGCAGCTTTACCATGCTGGATAGAGGGGCTGATATCAAAATGAACTGAAAATGTAGTATCTGCTATTTTATTTCTCTTTTAAAATCATCAAAAATATAAATAATAAAGAAAAAAAATCACCAACATTTGTTAAAGAAATAAATCACCATTTTTTTTACTTTAAAATTCATCAAAGATATTTAAAGAAAACAGAAATCACTAAGATTTTAGAGAAAAAAAATATCCAAAAATCCTTGAAGAAAAAAATTGTAAAAAATTAAAAAAAATTACAAAACTATGTTCTTAAAAAAACAAACAAACGAACAACGCTAAGCTTTCTTTAAAAATCACCATAATTGTTTTTGAAAATGTTATTTATATATATATATATATATATATATATATATATATATATATATATATATATATATATATACTATATTTTTTCTTTGAAAAAATCACCATAAATTTGTAATGAAAAAAAAAAACAATATCTGACCAAGTGGATGCTGTATTCAGGGTTTTCAACTTGAAGTTTAGTTTCAGTCGGATTGCATAACAGCACTTTCTGAGCCAAACAGCTGACCAGCGGCGGATAAAAATGTAGTGCCAAAGGAAAAGGCTGTGTGAAGGCGAGGTACTGCTAATTTAGCATCCGCTTAAACTAACTCTTTAATTTTTTGCACCTTTTCAAATTGGCTGAAATACGTTTTGATATCAGCCCCTGTGGGGTTGCACTCGGTCTGTTTGAGCCCCACTTCAAAAATCCTGAACTATCCCTTAAAAAACCGACATGAAAACTGTATTTCTGGGTGAGTTGTCCCTTTAATCCATCAGCCGCCCCATGTGAACTGAGCCGAGCACTCTGTATGCTGACGGCCGGTCCCCTCAGCACCAAACACATGCCATGCGTCTTTGACTCGCCAGTGCATTTCACATGCCGCGCCACCATCTGCGGTTTGTTTCAGCCATCACAGAAATATAAATTCCTTCTTTTCATTCACAGAGAGCTCATGGCAGAGATGACGTGTCTCACCAGGCTTCTTGGTTTTCGTCTGACATGTCTGTTGGTCAGCAGAACTTCATTACGATTCACTTCAGGTTAGAGGAGCATTAATATTCCCTGCCTTCGCTGCAGTGTTGCCTTCTATTCTTTGAAAAAAAGGAAAAAGAAATGTGGAAGGAGGTGATTTTTCTTTCTCAAGGGAAATCCGATGACCCTACATGTGTTTTTAAATATTAATAAAGCCGAAACACGGACGGGCTGGTTGGATATCAGTTATAAACCTTATTATGCACTGCATCCTCAGCACATAAACTCCTCTCTGCTCTCAGTCATTTACAGCGCATATGTCTGTTTATTAAATATCATCCACCTGTTTCCAGGAGCTGAAAAGTTACATTTACTAAATGTCACATTTAATTGACACCAATTGTGTGGGGCAAAGTGTCACATCCAGATTAACGAGCTCACAGGATCCAACAACCAGCGAGGACCGAATGAAAAGAGAATTCGCACAAAAAGCAGAGTGTTGACCTTGCACAGAACAAAAGGCGGACAGCATTTTCTTCTTGAGCTGACAAACAAGTCGACAGCTGTTGAGCATGAAAATACATCCTCCCTGATAAAGATTCATTTCAGCACAAAGGAGTGAAGAGAAGTTGCGTAATTTCCTTTTTTTTTTTTTGAATGACACTGGAGAAGTGGAGAGCGATGAACCCGAGGGAGGGCTGAGGGGCTCTGAGACAACACGTATCAATGAAAACAGGGGATTTAACCCCTTAAAACCTGGAGCGACATCACTTTCCTCATGCTGCTTTCAGAAAACTTTCACAAGTATTTAAACCTTTGATTGCTGACCAAAAAGCAATTGATAAGAGAATACCACAAACTGCAAGAAGTTAGTGGATTTAGAAAATCTTATTTTAAAAAAAAGGGAAAAAATGCTAATACTAATTATAATAATTGCATATTTAACATTTTAAAAAATTATCATAATTTTGGGCCCAATGTCCTTTCTGTAGGGATTTCTGGGTCATTTCTTCCTTCACTGCTACTTGCCTTCCTCATGTATTTTTGAGATGAAAAGAAGAAATAAAACCATTTTGCTTAGGTTTCAAAGGGTTAACTCACCTTTGTTTAAACACCTGGTGATTTATTTTAAAGCTAGGGAAAACTATATTTGCAATTATCATAAATCCATATTTAAAATAATAATAAAAAAAAATATTTTAAAAATCGAATCTTATTTGCCTTGTATTTTTTAAAACTAAAACTTTTTTTAACTAATTTCTGTTTTTCATCGCTCTTTTCCTTTTTCCCATGTTTTCATAAGAAGAAAAGAAAGAAAATAAGCCAGTTTGCTCAAGTTTCAAAGGATTAATTCATAGATTAAACTATGAATCTGACATGTGGATGACTCGTAACGGAGTTATATAGGTTTATAATTCACTTAAGTTTATGAGGGGTATAAAAACTGGTTGCATATTGGCTGCAGAGTTATGTCATCATTCATAAAAAAGAAAAAGATAAAAACAAAGGTTGCATAATTGAGCATTTTGCGTCTGCTCTTAATGTTCTGTGAGGCCACTACTGTGATGTCAACAAAAGCACATGCTGAGATTACGCTTCATGTGGTTAAGTTTGGGCAGCAAAAGCACATATGGTTTGGTTTAGAGGCACAGGATTAGCAGCCACACGCCGCCTCTGTTCTACATTCAGCACAAATCTAGCAGCGCTAAAAGAGAGGCGACTGGAAACACCTGCGGCTATAGCATCAACATACTCTCAGTGTTTGAAGGACGAAAGTCTTATAAAACACCATTCAAATGCAAAACAGGCATATAAGAAGTATATCTGCATATCCTCTGTGATATCAGCGCTGTAGGGCTCTTTTTTATGAAAGTGGCCTGTAAAAGGTCAATGCAAACACTGCTGAAATGAGAATCTAGAGCCACTTAATGCACTAAAGCACACAGTGGACAAATAATATACCAAATGTAGGTAACAGCAGCATCTCAGTTAACACCATAGGTAACACTGAAGATTACTGAATCATTCAGATTAAATTACTTTCAAGTGTACTTCGCTGAGTCAGTCGTACAATGAAAAAATAAGGAATGCTTTTCTGAAGTACTGAGTCATATGCTTTTCTAACACTTTTCAATGAAGAAGAACAAGGACAAGGCCGGATCACAGCGGCGCAAAGAGAAATCATGAAACGTGGCTCTGGGTTCTCAAGCTGTTTCTGCACTTTTGTGTAATTTAACATACACGATGTTTGTGATAATTTGTTGGAGTGTTGACGCCCACGCTCCCTGATGTTAATGCACACAGAGAGACAGTTTTTCTCCCTCTCACACAAACAAATAAGTGGATTCATGTGTGGCCAAAAGCTTAAAGGCTTAATGTGTTTGCCAGACACTGCATCTCTCTGCTGTTTTTCCTTTTTTTTTTTTTTTTGCAGAAGGATCCAGAATACTTCATTCACATGCATACGCAATATTCCTGCTATGGCCTTAAATCATTTGTACAACATTTTGGAAAATGGGCTTCTTCACTTTTTTTGCTGAGTGTTAAGCCTCTTTAAAACATAAGTTTCTGGTTAATGACTGGGATAACCATTCAGGCATTTTTCACACAGGCACTACATTCAGGAATATTTTGGGCCTTTACACGCATGCCATGGTAATGCCGGAAAGACGGGGCAAAACACACTCCAGCAGATGGCGCGAATGTGAACTGCTGGATGCCAACTGCCATTAAACTCAACGGAAGAAGATGTGGCACGGCGGGATGTGTGTCCACACCGCAGAAGATGTCTCCTAAGACATTTATGCTCAACTATATGAGCCTGTCAAACATATTTAAATGATTGAATCTGAGCAATCTGGTGAAAAAAATATATAATTTAAAAAAAAAAAAACATGGGAAAGGGCAATAAGTAACTCGGTATTAAATGTTTCACAAATTGCAAGAAATTGGTACATTTGAAAAAGTTTTTTTTTTTTTTAAAGCTAGGGAAAAAAGAAAAAGCAAGGGTAAAAACTATATAAAATTTGCTAAAAAAAATACTACTACTACTACTAATAATAATAATAATAATAAAACACATTTAAAATTATCTTATCTTTTTTTAACTTTCTTTTTAATTCTCAATTTAAAAAAAAAAAAAAAAACAGGTAATTTTCATTTTTTTTTTTTTTTTTTTTTACTAATTTCTTTCTAATTTTTGGTTCATTTCTTCCTTCATTGCTAATTGCCTTCTGTCCATGTTTTTTTTTAAAGAAATCAAACCAATTAGCTCAGGTTTCAAAGGGTGAACCTTTCTTTAAACATGTAATCTCAAGGAATAAGACCTACTAAGTGTATTTTCCCAAAAATATCTAATACATAAAATAAGTATTCTTTTAATGTGTGTATATATATACATACTTGAGTAGAACACTTATGCTATGAGGTTTAGCGTCTAAAATCGACGGTAATCTTTTTTAAACAAATTATTTAATCAATAACTTTCCATATTTCCAATATTATTGCTGCTAAGGGTGCAGGTCATTAGAATAACAGATTCAGAAACAGGCTTGAAAATGAGCATTTTACTCAAAGCAAAGTGACAGTGATGTATTAGCTTCATTAAAATAACTTAATCAGAGTCATCCCCTCCTTATGCTGATTCAGCTTCATGGTACTAACTCCTGAGTCATTATGGGTTTCTACAGCAGAACCCAGACTGTATTATTTTATAAAGAATACTAAAACCCACACAGCCGTTTCTTTACTTATTTAACTTCTCTGGGAAGACAGACGTGAGCTGCCTGCAGGGGAACAAATGAAAGTGAGGGTAAAAGCTTGAGCAGCGTGGTGGAAAGCAGTGAATTATCTGGGCTCAAAATTTAGAAAAGTGCATGGGAGTGAAAATGAAGCCTCTGACAATGATTGCTGCCAAACTGACTGCTGGGGTAAATGCACAAACTGGGCACAGCCGAAGGTTTTGCAGCATTTGGGCTGTTTATGAACTGTGGTAAAAATAAGACAGATATAGTTTTCTGCTCACAGGTTTGTTTTGAAAACTCTTTTTTTAAAATGTTGGTCCCTTGTTCATATGATTTGTTTGATAAGACACTGATGATTTTCAAAACATTCTGTAATCAAAATGAAATAATAAAATAAAGGCTGCTTTTTGTTTAACCCCCCCCAAAAAATGGCCTTTCATAGATGCCACTTATGTTCACTGGAAGAAAAAAATCCATTAACTCTTGCTGATTTTGTTCAATAGTGTCCTGCTGACAGTATGAAAGTACCACACAGACCAAAATGACTCACTCAGGATGTCTCAAGGGTGAGTGAAAATGTAATACGGACACAAAAAATCTATTTGAATATATCTGAAGAGTTACATTTCTGGAAAAAACACCAATTCCTTGTGTTTTTAGAATTGTTTAAAGAAGCGAGTTGCATCTCGCTAAACACATTTAAGTATATAGACGGAAGCTCATCTGTATGACCTTTGAAAAAAATGACCTTTGTTCGTACTTTATGGATAATATTTCGCTCTTTATATTACAATATGTTTTTTTTTCTGGGATGAACACTCAAAGTGCTTATTTAAATTTACATAAAGGGATTTTTTTGTTCACTAGCTGGCGAGAACTATACTCCGAGAAAAGAAATGCAAAATTTCAAAATATGAGATGCAGGGGAGACAAGAGTCAGGTACAACACTTCTGCATTGCACTGACTAGTATTAAAATATCTTAAAATATATGAACATATTAGTCTAACCCTTTAAAACTTAAATCTACATCATTTTTCTTTGTGATTTCTCTTTAAAATGTAGGGGTGAAAAAGTACATAATTTTATATTTAATACCATTTCACAAAAATATTATATTTTTTTAATAAGAAGAAAATATATCAAATGAATACATATATTTTTCAACACTTTTTAGTTTTTTTTTCTTATTTTCAGGTAATTTTCTTCCAACTTTTTTAATATTTGTTTTGTTAATTTGAGGGCCATGTCTGGGTGAGTCGCCCATTGCCTTCTCACCATGTTTTTGAAAATATACATATATATATATATTTTTAGTTAATTGGATAAATACATATTTATACGCTGAACACTTGTATGCTTTCCACCTGAATCCATGTGTGAAATGTATTTCAAAAAAACAAACAAAATGTTGTTTTTGGTTTTCATGCCTAAAGAGGAATAAAACTACTCAAAAATCCTGACTAATGTCACAGTTCATGCATTATTGGCAAATATTAAAGAATAACGGCAATTTTGAGTTTTCAGACGATCATCATAACTCTTGTTTTTCATGGAGACAACATGGTTTGGTTCAAGAGAAAAAAAAGTATTAATGCAGATGTTGACAGAAACCAGAGAGAGTCTGTTCTTTTTTGGCTGTAGAAGATAATGTCATTTTCTTAAGGAACATGCTCCTTAGCAGTTGGCATTTATCATCCCACTTGCTGTGCAGTGCAGAGCCTGCGCACACATGGAAACCCATAATTACCAAAGGTAGCATGCAGAGATTGGAACACACTTTTCATCTAGCGAAATATGATGCATTTCATGGGAGTGCTGGGAAGAGGAAATGAGTTTCATAGAAAAATAAGGGTCAGGCAGTTTACTCTGATGTTCCCAGCTAAAGTACCGAGGCGCCCGTTGATGCTGAGATTATGTGTGATTACCTTAGTTGCCCAAAAAAGCTTCTGGTTAAATGCCGCCAGAAATTAGTGTAGACTGAGATCAAGAGTTTGTTATGTCTGTTTGCCAAACTTGTTGGCATCTTTCTGTCAAGGACATAATGCTGTTTTAAATTAATTTGAGAGCATTTTCCTTTTAACTTTCAGGAGCTACTTAACCACATACATTACCCATCATTCATATCTCCTTCTTGTCTTTTTTTTTGTTTGTAGTCATCAGTGTTTAAGATTGATAAAACCACAGAATTAAATGTGCAACAGGTGTGACACGTAAAACCATTAGGAAAAACGTAGGTGAGAAAAAATGTGCGGTGTCATGCAAACAGATGAAAGAGGGTCAAAATTGCCAACAGCAAAAGACACAGCCGGCTGTTTAAAATCCGAGTACAAAAGAGGGAAAGATCATTAAAAACAGAAAATACGGTAAAATGACTCCTGCTAAAAGCGAGCTGGAAAAAGCCCTCTGTTAACTCTGTGACATTTTCACCTTTCAAAGGTTGTTACAAACAAACATTCATTCCAAAAGCTATTTTTTGAGCCACAATGACGCATTCAGCATGTGTTTTTCAAGCTGCACTTTATTTTATTTGCCCTTGATCTGAGCTGCAAATCTGAGCATTAATAATAAGAGAACTTATAAAACGATGTAACCTTCTTTCACACCAAAAAGATCTGTTTATGTCCTCATACTAAATCTCATATATACATGTTGGAACAGAAACAATACTTGCAAAATTAACCAATTGATTTCTTTAAAATGGATTCCCTTTTGTCTGACTTCGTTAAAACCCAATGTGCAAAAAATAATTCCTATTAAAAGTTTGAGAAAATTGCATTAAAGTGTGCAGTGTGTAGGATTTAGTGGCAGCTAGTGATGAGGATTGCAGACTGCAACCAGCTGAAACTTTTATGGTACTATGTCCAGATGCTGCTCCCTCTCCAAAACAAACGGAGCAGGTCATTTAAAACTACAAACCTTACCTTTTTTCTTAAATACTTCAGGAGTTTTTTACAAAGAGCTGAATGATTCACAGAGGTGTCCTTAGCATAAAAAAGCATAACAATAAAGCTCGTACAAACATGGCAGTTAAACACGACAAGCTCCATAAACAAGGACCTGCTCCTTATGTAGATATAAACTGCTCATTCCAACTTTCAGGTGATTTTACAGTAAAAAAAACATACTTTTTAAGTATTCAATTTCTGCCAATGTATCCCACTAAATCCTACACATTGTACCTTTTTACTAACCACTTCTTTATCTACTCAAAAATGTATAATTGTTATTTATGCCAAAGCATATACAGTTAGATGACATTTTTATGGCGCAGGAGCCAAGGGGGCGACCCTTTCTTCTTCTTGTTTCAAACTTTAAATTTCTACTGCAGCTCTGAGTCATTGAATCCTCCTACAGGTGAGTGGGTTTAAAGTGTAGGTTTAGTGGGAGGAACCACCTACTTCTGAAAGTGGTCAACATCAGTGGGATGATTCTGGTGGATTTTTTATAAAATGAGAGCTGACAAATCCAATCTCTATTCCTTACAGGGAGGTTAAGCTCCCTCGACAACAGATTGGACTAAAGGGACCGAATGGAGGCTGATGACGGGATTGAGTGAATTCAGTAAAGAAATCTTTTTTTCTTTCTTTCTTTCTTTCCCTGTGACAAAACATGATTCAGTATCCAAATGTGAGCATGAAAAGGAAGCTTTGAAAAGTTTGGAGGTTGCTTCTTTCACAGAGGACGCAGCTCTGATTCAAAGCAACAAAGACGAAGTTTCACAGAGAAAAAGGGAAAGTTCTCAGATCACTCCTGCAGCATATGTCACCTGTCCTCTCTGACCATCTGTAAGCTTGCTGTGTTCAAACAACACCGTTTTTCTGCTTCTGTTTGTTATTAGCATTGTCAGCTGTGCAGAGCCACACCAAGTACATTTTAACCCTTCGAAACCTGGATTGACATTGCTTTTCTTGTGCTGCGTTGAGACATCTTTTGGAAGTGTTTAAACGTTTTAACTAATTCTGCTAATTGGTTTGATTTCCCCTTGAAAACATGGGAGAAAAGGCAATGAGCAACTTGGCAATAAATATCCTGCAAATTGCAAGAAATCAGTAGATTTAGGAAATTATTTTGTTTTTAAAGTTCGGGGAAATTGTCCAGAAAAAGATATTTCTAATAATCAAAATATATTTAAAATTATTTTAGAGAATTATTATATTTTTAAGCAATTTTCCAGGTCATTTTCTTGCTTTTACTATCCTATTGTTTTGTTAATGTATTTACTTTTCTTATTCAATTCAATTCAATTCAATTCAATTAAATAGGGACACAGCATATTAAAAGATGTCAGTATAAAATACAAATGTAAATATGCTGGACTGCTAATTCCCTTAGTCCCCTGGCAGGGAACAGTAAATAGAAACGTCGAGAAAGAAAAAAAAAGCTATAACAATTCATACAGAGGACAAAAGTGCTGTAACAGCAGGAACATGAGATGCATTAACTGCAATGTAGGCACAAGGATTTCACAAGGAAGAAGAATGCATGGAATAAAAAAGATAATAGCACTGGTTCAGCTGGTTCAGATATTGCTGGTTCAGCTGCAGCAATATCTATCTTCTTGTTTTTTTTTAAACTGCATCAGGAGTCCGACAGCACTATTAGAGTGCAGGAGATAAGTCAGTGGAGGTCCTTTTAACCCAGAGCGTTTGTTTTGGTGACCCATGTGTGGTGGTTTGGCTGCCAGATATCTTTCTATTCACTGAAAACACTGCACCCGCAAAACCATTTTCTGGTTTCAGGGTCTGGAGTGCTGTGATAGTTCACCATCAGCAGGTTTAATGTGCATTTAGTCAGAAACTACAGACACAGAAATCTTGTCTGAATCTGAAGTGAACATGTTGGTGTTTAATGGGGATAAAATCTAATGATCTCTTGTTTTAGCTTACAGAATGCTGAAATCATTATATTTAATCAACACGGATAAATAAAACAAATACATAGGATAGATGAGGAATAAAAAGTTGCATTGTCAATTTCTGTATGCACAGTCTCTTTCATTGCACCAACCTTGGGGAGATGAGAACAACATCAGCTTAGCTGCAGAATTACATCTTACTGAAGGACATTTTAACCAAGCCAATCTGATAAATCACTGCAACAAAAACAAAACACAAAGAAACCCAACCAAGCACCTGCTGCAAACAGATTTTTGGAAAGATATAACTCAATTTAGCTGTCTCAGTGTGTCCTATCTGATGTAACCAACACGCAACAAAACAAGATGATCTGCAAAGCTTACAGCATCCTTCATATTAACTCCAAGAGAGGATCATGTGTTTTTTTTCTCAAAATATGAGTCATAAGAGAGACTTGGATCAAGTGTGAAGCCGTGATTTTTGACAATGGAACTACGGATCCCTGGAGGGGACCTATAGATATTATGCTTTCCCTTATTTTATGTTATATTTATAATGTCCAAATCAAAAGTGATCAAATTTTCAAATAATAAGGTAAAAATATGTAAAAAATGTGAGCAAAAATCTCAGGCACAGCACGCTACTGCAAGTGTTTACAGTACACAGTATTCACTGCCACATGTGGCTACGCAATAACATCATGGAATAAAGTAAACTTCACAGAAAAAAGTCAACCTTTAACCAACTTCAAATAATTTCTTCAATCAGTAACACATGCATTTACCAAATCTGAGTACCTGCCTGGAAATCGAGTTGAGAAAACTGAATTTATTTATGTACTACACACTTTTTTTTCAATTATTTTAAGTTGGTCGACAATTCTCCTTTTTCAGTGTAAAGCCCTTTTCGCACTGATCTAGTATTACCTGGAGACTTCATGTAATTTAGCAATTACGATCCCGCGTATATGTTTCATGTGGCCCATTCGCACAGGATGAAGTGGCATCTGTATTTTACTCAAATTTACTCACAACTCAGCACGTTTACATTATGGTTATAGCCTGAATAAATAAGCCATTTAATTGGACTACTGTCCTTGACCCAGAGTACAAGCACTGTCTGCCAAAAAAAATTATATTATTTATCAATCTATGATGTAGACCGAGTCACAATCACAGCTGTTTATTTACAATAATTTCAGAGTATAAAACCACCAAATCACAAACATATATTCAAACGCCCTTCATTGATCTATTTTTAAGCAACTTTAAAGATATTAATATAATAATAATAATAATAATAATAATAATAATAATAATAATAATAATTTCACAGTTGTACCTTGCTGTAAGACAGCCCTTACCACCCTCATTAAACTCCAAAGACATTTGAGTTGAGCTCGACTGTGCTTTTGTTTAAGAAATGGTACGGTCCACTTTAGGGGAGTCTGAAATTGCATTTGAAGATTCTTCCAGTCATGACTATGGGAAATGTACTGTGATTCTTACCATAACAGATAAGAAGGATATAAAAATGTTTTAACCAGCCAAATTTGTTGCTTATTCTTCTTTTCAAGGATCCAAGTCTTAATAACGAGGGTTAGATCCCCTCAACTAGTTTTCTAGTCAACAAGTTTTTGAGCATGAATCCATGAAAACATGTTCTAGTAGAAACCCAGAATACAAGTATGAGCCTGAAAATAAGCATAATAGTCAAAATTACTGAAAATAGATTTTCTTCCTCTTCTTCCTCGCTCTTTTTAGGTCAACAGCTGTGTTTTTCTGACATTTGCAGGAATGAAGTTAAAGAACATCCATTAGCTCATGTTTCCGCCCCGTCATTATAATTATTAGGGACATAAGATCTCCAAATATAGCACAGATGAGTCTCATTAGTTGCCTGACTGGTTGAATTAAGCAGAAATAATATAATTCTTGTAGAAATCTTGGCAACATTATTTTAAATGTACATAAGAAACCAAGTTACCGGGAGAAATAAGAGTGCGTAGGAGATCAGGCAGGACAAAACTCACATATACATGCAGCGACTCAGTATTCAGATCCGCCCCTACCCCTGACCCTGTCTTAAACCTGCAGAGTGCAAAGCGGCTCAGGGAGCATCTCGCCAACAGCAACAAAATAATTGCTCAGTTTGTCATTGCAACACAGAAAGTTTCTTGTTTTAAAAAGATTGTTGTCATGTGATTATGATGTGAAGTATATTTTGGACTTTTATAACACAACAAGCTGGGGCGCTTCAATAACAAACTACCGTATGTTGCTCCTTATGCGATGCTTTCTCATTACAAACTGACACATTTTCTCAAAAGGCTTTTCAGTGCATGCTGCAGTGGTCTGAAGCGTCTCTGCTCAAGGACAGCAAACTTAAAAAGGAAAGAAAGGGACGAGAGCACATTGATTGAATCTACAGCCTTCAGCTATGCAAACAGAACCGAGTCTTCATCAGTCAAAATGGACAAAGATGTAGTCAAACACACCTAGAACACAAGCACGGGTATAAACTGGTTCAACAGGATTTCAAATCTGCTGGACAACAGATCAAAGTTGTCCATGTCCAAGTGCCACACCCCATGAAACATGGTCGCATCAGCAACTTAAGAAAGATCCCACAAAGTTACAAAGACAGAAGCTCTGCAACTTTTAAGTCTAATAATTGAAAATGTGACAAATTGAGTTCTTCATTAGGCCAAAAGGCTGAACTCTCTTAAGAGTGTGAATCCAATATGCCTCTCTGCAAAGCACTGAGTTAATAATGTCTCCACCTCCAGGACAGGGAGACATTTTCTGTTCCTCAGAACTTTAATGACTTTTCATTTAAAGTGAATATCTGTGGGTCTTCAACTGCTGGGCATAATGAAACACATAAAAATGTTACTTTAGACTCTTTAGAGAAATTAAAGTTAGTGCATCATCCATTCATTTAATTATTCAATTCCATCTGGCCAACTAAAAAACACAAACTTTCCAACTGACACCTGTACCATCGGCAATTAAGCTACACCCAGGTGCAACACATATGAGCCTTAAATTTAACTGGGTCATAACTTTAAGTTGGTTGTAACTCTTAACTTTAAGTTGGATTTTACACCCAAGCATACGTCCATTTCCTTCTTATGTTTTTGAGTGAAATCAAGCCAATTTACTCAGGTTTCAAAGGGTTAATCCTTCTCTAGTCACTCCTCACAACTTTATGGAAGTGATATCAGTGGAAAACCTCATTCAAAAATACTGTGAGAGATGCCACCTTACCCTTAAATGATTACAGGGTTCCAATCTCTTCCTAAATAATTGTCTCTGGGCTTGTATCTGCTCATACAGGCAGATTTATTTGTGTCTTTATCATCGCTGCATGCATCAATTTCTGTAAAGTGAGAGGAGGAATATTATTAGCACCCAAGCTTAACACCTGGTGTCACACAATTTGCGTCAGTCGCTGCTAATGAGCTTTGTGTCTCTCCTCCTGTGATGTCGGGTTGACTGCCCTCTGCGCTCCCCAGCGAAGCAAGATTCTTTACATATTATGTGATAATTTAACACAATAGATAACTGTTAAATGTACTACATCTGTCTTGTATTTTATAAAAGACGATGAGCCAGATGAGCAGTCTGAAATACATCTTGCATGTAATCAGAACAGATGCATTCATAAGTTCTATGAGAGAGCAACAAGCAATAATAGAGGTATATTTAGATGCATGTTCAATTAGCTGCAATGGGAGTCACACTCTTGATCACGCTCGCTGCACATGCTTGTACAAATTAACATCCAGATCACGCTCTGCAATGCGTGTTTGCCTCGACTTATTACAGAGGGACTTCCAGCAGGCCGAGCAGCAGCTGAAAGATTTCCTTTCAGGTCTGTGACCGGCGGCTGGAGCAGAGCTAAACGCATCTCTGTTACCAGACTGATAAAACCCTCGTTCCTGATTCTCAATCCTGACTCCAAGTAAACAAAGTTTGCCTCGCTTATGGAAACTGCCAAGAGAGCAGTTTTTAAATCATAAACAGAAATGTATTCTGAAAAAGAAAGATTCCTCCGGCAGTTTGAACTGGGTGAAACAAAGACTTCAAGTCCCAGTGAAACTGATGCTGGAACATCTTTACCTTCCATACTGTGACATTTTTTGAGCAGTGCAGAGTTACAAGATGGATTTACTTGTAAATCAAATCTTTTGCATTTGATTTGACAGCTAAAAACTGGGTGGGCTTACAGGTCAACACAATGCCAACATGTCCCCTTCCTAAGTCATCACATATTGCCGCTTTGCGGTGGATTTCAGCATCTACATTTATCCTTCTGCGTCTGCTTTTCATGTTCTGGGACACAGCTACTATCATGTCAACACAAGAACATGGTGGGATGATGCTGCATGTGGTTATGTTTAGGCAACAAAAGCACATGGAAACCAACGCTGAGACGTCAACAAAAGCACGTGCTGGTACGGATGGTTAGTTTTTGGCAAAGAGGCCCACGGTAAGGTGCAGAAAAAAGACATCACATTCAGACGGGAAGCATACAACTGACTCCCACATGAAAGTCCATGGTTTGTTGGAGCTATCCACCGCCCCTTCTGCCTGCTCTATAGCGACTCTCATACTCCTTATATTACATTGTTACCGGCAGCATATCAACCTGACGCCGTCCAGTGGCGTATCATGTGGACACGACAGGTTCTGTCTGGCTGCCTTCTCAAATGTGCTGCCCGTCCGCATATTATGTAGCTGCTGTCTGGCAGCATATCTAACACTGCAAGTGGTTCTTTCAGACCATGTTTTCAGCTAACACCATCCGTCGGTGTATCACACAGCCACAAAAGGTGGCCTTCGGTGTTTGAATCATATGCCAAAATCCTTGCATAAGTGGCAGTATGACAATTAGGAAGGAGAACCTGCTGGAAATACAGAGCTACAGTGTACTGTTGGCACCCACCAGGCCCCAAGGAAGTATGCTGGGTTTGGAAACCAATTTTCATAGTGGCCAAACAGTATAATTACACCGTCATGCCATGTCCTGCGGCCAAAAAACACTTCTTCCCACTGACTTAAAAAAGAAAAAGACGTCTTTAAATCCCTACTTCAACAAATTTATTTTTTTGGAGTGTCACAACCCTCACTAAATGACTTAATCCACTACCAGGACTTAATCTGCTTAGTCTGGTAACATTTGTAAGGTCTAAATGAGCTGCACGATTTAATAATTTTACCCCCATTCAAGTTACTGGAGAGTGGTAAACAAAAAGTAGCCGGCTCAGCCAGTGGAAGTCTCTACTGCTCCTGCTCTATGGGCCACAAAAGTAATACGGCTTGGCACACAGGGATTATGGATCTATGTTTTTTGTAGTGATAAGTTTGTCCACATACTGCTGTTTTACCACTGTAACAGACACAAGTTACACAATGCAATCCTCTGAACACAGTGACCCTGTCCAAAATTTAACACGGTGTTACGTCAACTTCACATTCTCTATATTTGTCATATAACAAGAAATAACTCGAAAAATGTACTTTTCACCTCACGAGGTCTTTCCAACAGACTGTAGAAGTGAATGTGTGTTCAGACCAACAAATTCCCTGATTACATGCTGAGAACAGCTCTTTTATCCTGTGACCATGAAGAGGGATGAATGGGGACAGAAAAAGATGGACAGACAACTGACTTTTCACTCATGATGATACTTGCTTTGACGTAAGGACACGCTACAAAAACACACAATGAAAGTTCTTTAAATTAGAGTTACAATAAGCCAGGAAAAAAACAGAAAAAAGAGTGGAGCATGTTCACACAAAAACAAACTCACGTTGAAGAGGTAATGGCCACATGTTCATTTTCAGCTTACACTGGATTGGTCACTTTAAAATGTTGCTAGAAGTGATGACTAACATATGAAAGAAAAGCAGAAAATGAATGCTGAACAAACTCTGCCAATGAGTAATCTGAGGAAATCAATTAAATTGGGGAATTTTTCCATTTTCACAGACCTCAGGGGCTAACAACATTTCGAAATGCTCTTAACAGTCTTTTCATTGGAACTGGTGAGCAAACGTGGGCATTAACCCTGACCTGTGGAACTAAATGAGATGAAACTGGGCAGCCTTGAGCTGGAGGTTGAAACAGATTGACCATGCAAAACAGCAGAGAGAACGAGGGTTAAAGTATGGAACCCTCTCATTTTGTACACATGATCGGCTTAGTTTGAACTGAATAATAAAACGCCGGATAAAAAGGCAGCCCCAGGCGATCAGACATGTGGCAGGAGAAGAAAACAAATAAGAGATATGCTGAGGGAATAAAAGCACCCGTATACCATCTGTTTATGACAGAATACACTGCAGTCACTTTAAAAACCTGGCTTGGTTTATATAGCACAATATCCCTATTTCACCCACACTGAAGTCATTTTAATATTTGGTTTATGTAATGTTGTCAGAGGGAACTCTTCAGTTTTTTTTTAATTTTCCTCCAGAGGGCAATTTTCATCTACAGCACAGCTGGGTGCATGACGCATATTCTACAGTTTAAGCTGCATATTCCCATTATAATCTAACAAAAAAAAACACTCTTCACCCACAGACACAAAAACAGGCTTCTTCAAATTACTACATTATTCACTATTTATGCATAAATATAAAGAAGCTAATGAGAACGCATAGTACCTTAATTTTCTCCCTGCCATTAGGTTAATCAGTCTACGCCAACATGAACACACCAGTAATACCCAATAACAACCATGTATCTCCATATTTGGTGATTTTAAGGATTTTCAATTAACTGAAAAATGAAATGCTCTTTCCTGGGTTCAGAAATTCCTCCTATGTTTAGTCTTAAAAGCCTTTAAAAACCCACTGAATTATATATATATAAAAAAAAAAAAAGTAATGTTATAAAAGTTGAAACAAGGCTGTTTTATCTCCAAATGTTCTCTAAATAAAGTGTCAAATAGGTTTGTAGCGATAGACCGTGAAACCAAATATCATGGCATGAAAACTGACAGCTATCACACTGTGTAAATTTGCTTTTCTGTGGAATTAGAAAATAACCCACCAGAATCTTTCTGTTTTTATTCCTGGCGGGTCACTGTGAATGATAATTACAATAAGATTCCACAAAACCAAGATATTTTTGAAGAAATTATCGTACCGTGAAAATCTCAATGTTGCAACCCTCATTCAGGATGTTTTTTTAAAATTATTATCTGATATAAAGGAGTTGAACAAAACATTCAGACCAGTATTATAGCAGAAAACAACTATTCTCTATGTAAAGATATAGTGGAGTAATGGAGTCTCGCACAGAGAATGAGGTAACGCTCCCTCTGTGTGCGTTTTTACTTCTCTGTCCAGCTGCATGTGCACATGTGTGCACGTTTGTTTCTGTGTGTGTAATAATCATAGGCGCCTTTGCTGGTTATTTGGACGCTCAGCAGCCTCGGCCTGATCCAACAACTGCATCACGTGTTTGAAAAAACATTATTACAAGCTGAGGATGCAGCTGACTTCATTCTGGAAATGTGGACAGATACTTACAGCAAAACCCGTCGTTTTTGTGTCACTTTGTACTACATCAATGAGTGGGAGCGACTTGAGTGGGTGCTTTGCAGATCTGAGTGGGACATGACGCAAAACAGCAAAACGGTGTGCTTAATCATGAATCGTGTTGTGGGACTCATACAAATGCTGCAGGGTGGGTTCAGATTTGTCTCGTAGATCACTACAAGTAAAGGGTTGGTTCTTTTTTTCCACTTAAATCGTCATTAACACAAATATTTGTGACACTGACTAACAAACCCAAAGACAAAACAAAACAAAAACTGCTTTGGTGCGTATACATTTTTACATCCTTGAAGATTAGTGTATCTATTCATTATTGTTCAAATCCAGTGTTGTCTTTTTGAGTCTTGTATAGAGTCAGTTAGTCTCAGTTTGTCTGTCAATTTTTCCATTGAAAAGATTTCTGCCACAATTTTGATCCTTCATTTGGAGTGTTTCCTTACCCCAGCTCCCAGTGACAGCTTTCTTACTTGCTACTGGCAGTATTATGACAAAATATCTATCACTGGCAATAACATGTTCTTCAAAGAATTTACAAGCTTTCACCTGTTTCAACCCTCACATCTTTCCCCTGCCGCAACCGTTTGGATGTTGTGTTTTTATCGGAATACAAGTGTTGCTTAACTTGTTTTGCACAACAAACACAAGATGTTGTTGAGAAAAACCTGAACAACAAAAGACAAAATGCTGCCATGATCTCTGAACAAGCTCATTTGCATGCAGGCATGTGATTGGATTAGCACTGACTGTGTGTCTTGTATCCAGTGGGTGAGTGAGCACAAAAGCTGCTGCCTTTCGTCTTTAAGTTCGCTCGCAATTTATGAACCATCAAGGACATACAGTATCTGTTCAGGGCTGTGGTTCATTTGTAATCTGACTTGATAAATAACTTCTTTTTGGCAGCTTTTAATAAAACATGCAGAACTGTAAAACCAATATATTTAGATAAATGCTGTGAAGCTGATTTGAATCTGTTATTTATTCAGCACCTGCCTTTTATCCACTCCCATTTGCCTATTTACTTCTTCTCGTACCAGCTCCTCACCTGAATCAGGCCTGAAAGGTTATTGACAGCTGTGTTTACAGGCTCATATGAAACGCAAGCTGAGGAAAAAATGACAGATAAAAAGGGCCTATGAAAATGATACACACACCTGGCAAATTATGCAAGAAGCTTTAACGCAACAACAGCAGTGTGTCATCTTACTGATTGCTTGCATGTCATTGATAATGTTGAAAAATCTGCATTCAGGACACGATTCCATCAATAAATCCCAACATCCAATCCTTTCATGCTGCCAACATGCATCACGTTCGCAAAAACGACTGACCATAAGCACTGCAGCATGTTTTTTCTTTTTCACCTTCATGTTTCAACATGAAGGTGAAAAACAATGACGAGAGAGTGAGTGTGCAAGAGAGAGAAAGGGGCTTTGGACCGGGCGTCGTCAGCGCAGAAGGAAGGGCGACACGTTCTCATCCCAAGTTGTCACATATTGCTTTTTTGCGGTGCAGTGCTCTTTTTGGGACGCCGCTGCTATGATGTCAACACAATCGCATGGCGGGATTATGCTGCACACGGTTACGTTTCTGCAACTGAAGCACATGGCAACCCATGCCATCACGTCAACAATGCACATGCTGGCACGGATGGTTACAACTTGACAACAAAGACACAAATGGATAGGTTCAGGGGAAGGAGCCACATGGTAAGGTGAAATAAAAACATTCAGACGGGAAGCAAACACTGGACTCCCGCATGAATGTCCGGAGTTTGTTGGATCCCTTCACCCGCCTGCCCTATAGGAATCCTTGCAGTCCTTGTTTTACATTTCTACCAGCAACGTTTCAACCTGATGGTTGAACATGTAAACATGATAATAAGCTTTAAATATAGTTTTTTCCTTCGCTTCATTTTTCTCTAGAAATGTATATATAAATAATGTTCTAAATCCACTGTTTCCCTGCAGTGTGTGAGATATTTCTAACCAAGTTGCTAATTGCCTTTTGTCCCATGTTTCTGAAAGAAATCGCACCAATTTGTTCGGAGTTCAAAGGTTTAAATACTTGTTAAAGGCATCTGAAAGCAGCACAAGTAAAGTGTTATCACTCCAGTATGTGGACTTTGAGTTCAGATTCATTTGTCAAACTATTTTCAAGGACCACAAAGAACTTTCACTGCTCATCTACATTAAAACAAACTTCTCAGTGGGAAAAAGACATATACACTTTGCCGAAGCAGAATACACTGAATGGAGAAATCACTCAGTGTCACTCAGATGGCACAAGACTACAGACCCCAAATAACGCTTCAAATAAATAAAAGCTTCTGCCCTCAGTAACACAGCAGAGAGCTCAGCTGCAGCCAGAACGAACACTTAATTTGTCTGAATCTAACTATTCTTGGTTAATTGCATACATGACCTTAAACACTACGTGTGGCTTACAATCAGTTAGTGGGCCCCAATTTGGCACTCACACAAACACTTCATGAAATTAGTATAATGAGCAGCGAGTCTCCAGTTAATGGATCAGACGGGGGTGCAGAGAGGTTTGGAAAAGGACTAGTCCCCTGATATTACAAAACAACAAAAATCACCGCACTTTGAAATGCATAAGTAAAGCAATTTGTCAAAAAGGGTGATATTTCCCACTGAGGGAAAGCACAAATGGCTCATTAAAGCTACTAAAAGGCTTTGCTACTTTCACCATAATGCGGCCTTTTTCTCTATGAGCTGTGAGGAGTTCTCATTGACATTTTTTGCCGTGATTTAAAAAAATGAAAGATTAGAATGAAATGGAAGAAAAGTTTGTTTTTGAGAGTGTTTGTCCTCGATCTTCACGCTGCTTTTCAATTTTCGAAAGTATGTTGCAGTTTATTAAAAAAACTTTCAGAATTACTTTTTAACTTATGCTACACAACAATTACAGACACAGCTGGGTATTTTTATAACATGGAAAGTTTTGGAGACTGGGGCCATTATAATAACCATGTTAGTTTTTCCAATGCCTTATTTTGATCAAATTAAGCACACTTTACATCAAGAGGACCGTTTCGAGAGTGTTTGTTTAGCTGTTTTGTTTACTTTAACTTTTCTTTGTTTTTGTTATTGTTTGCTGCTTCTAGTTATTATTTCTATTCATCTGGATTTTAGGCAGTTTTATGTGTGTACAATGCAAGGTCAATGCAAGGTTTAAATACTTCCTCATTATCGATTTAATACCAAAAAAATATTACTGTTCGAAATCAAGTCCAATTTACCAGTCATTTCATGCAATAATTAGTAATAACATCTATTTAAATTTAGGTTGTATCGCTCAGTGAGAGACATTATTACTTTGTACCCAATATCCTACCAAATCTACATTAAATATATATATTTAAATGTACTTTAAATGTAATGTAAATGGATTCACCTAAGCCAATTTTTCATGTCTTTTCAGTTGTGGGTGTAACAGTGCAATCTCTAATTACTGAAATAGTTGTATTAAAGTAAAAAAAGATCAGAGAAAAGAGAGGCCCAAATTGCATTTACATTCATACATTGAGGGAAATTATGCAAAAATACATTATAAAGAAGACAGATTTACTCCTTGTTCTCTCAGTTTCTGTGGGCCTTCTCTTTGGCCTCCATGTTTCTAAAAGAAGGAGAAAGAAAGTCCTGAATCTGAAGTTGAGCACCCCTCTTTCTTACCTTTTTTCACAGTAGATTAACGGTGCTGAAGTCAGGTCATTCCCGGGTGGTGGAATTTCTTCAGCGCTCCGTTTTTAGCATCAAAGTCCTGGTGTTTTCCCGCTGTGTTGCCCTGAGAGACAGAAACACGTCAACCTTTACCATTGATGAGCAGCAGGAATTCCTCCGTCAAAGAAACGATGAGCACACCGAGCACAGCAGGTCTGCACGAAGCCTCTTGCCTCAGAGTTTCAGAAGGAGGACGGGTCAGTAAGTCACGGCTCATATTACCTCCTCGGTGGTGTGGATGCACTGACCAGACTTTGATTAAACAAAAAAAAAATAGAGGAAATATTGACTTTATAATATGCATGGTGCTACATACCTTAACCCTCTAAGGTATGCATTATGATGCAAGGTATTAAAAAATATATATATTATTTTTTTTGGTCATAAAATAGATCAAGTAAACATAATTTAAAGACATAAAAAAAGCAGTTTTTTTGTTTTACATTTTTGGTTATGTTACCTAAAGCAACACTGAACCATGATGGCAAGAAATGAAAAAAAAAAAACAAAAATACAATTAATAAATTTAATAAATCTAGATACTGTATGGAAAATATTCAAAATTGTTAAACTTATCTAGGCTAATTTTCTGGGATTAAAAAAAAATAGAATGACTACTATTCTATAAACTCAAATACACAATACCAAAAAACCTCACAGTGGAATTCCATAATGGTACGATGTTTCAAGGCGATGTTTGCAATTTAGCAATTCAATTAAAAATTCAACTTTACTCATCTACTAATGTGAATCCATTTGTTTCAAGACTGTAAAATGACAGAAAAAGACATTCTCAGACCATTTTTTGTGGTTAATGGGCCTGAACCTTGTGAGGAAGGCCCCGAAAAAGGCAATCAACATGGCCTCCAGAAAGTCATTTTACATTATATACAGTGCTACTGCTTTCCTTAGGGCCCTGGCCCTTTTTTAAAGTATTGCAAAATAACTGAGGGTGTGTTGTGTGAGTGCAAAAAGCAAAACATGGGTATGTTACTCAGAAGAAAGACAGTACCAAAGGGGATTTAATGTCACATGAAAATTAAAAAAAAAAAAACTCTTTCCCTTTTTAAGCTACATCGTATTCATATTCACATGCACCTCCTTTAAGCTTCACATATTATATAAAATCAACAGTGTATTCATAGACTGCAAACATGTGCAGCCCCAGCGCGCGCCTCCCTGACCGGCAGATGCAGATCTGTCCCTCCTACGTGCCTCTTTCTGCTTTCAAAATGTCCAAATTATCAAATCAAAGTGCTTCAATCAATCTGAGCGAGACGGGATGAATCAGTGGCCGGAAAGGCTGCAAAGAAGAGTTCCTGCTGGACGATGAGAAGTGGTTTGTACTCTGCAACTTTAACTAGGTCAACAGGGCTCGATAATGAATAAGAGCGGCGCACTGCTGGTAGAATCTATCTGTCAGTTATTTCCTGTGTGGAGTGGTTTTGTGTAATTCCAAGCAAAAGAAAGTGAGGAGAAAGAAAGAAAAAGAAATCAGCTGAATTGCTTGTTAATGTCTTACACTCTAAAGATTAAATGTGTGGTAGCTGGATAAAAAATGATTATTTATTGATTTAGACAAACCTTTTAAGTTGCAAACATTATTTTAATGAATAATGTTGACTTAGACATGTTGAAAATTGCATCAGCCTGATACTGTGTGTAATTTAACCCCAAATTTCTACCTTAATTGAATAAAAACAAAATTCAAGCTGTAGTAACTTAAAGAAACTGGATTAATAGTTTAACTTTTCTCCACCTGCATTTCAGGATTTCAAGTCCTCTCCTCTGACCACGTAACACGACAGGACAAATTATAAATATCTGTACAAAATTTAAAGCAGCATTATGCAACTTTTACTTAACTGTTGAATCTCATCTCTGCGACATCATCCCACAACGTGCATTTCTGTAGCAGCATCCCGGCACGTCATAGCTTGACGTGCAAGGATACCTAAAACGCCATAGGTCGATGTGGAAGGTCACTGACCGCTCATCAGCATGTAACCAGTTTGGAGTGAGAACGTGTTGATGATTTAGGATTGAGACTCAACAATCAAATAAAAGTTGCATAATGTCGCTTTAATGGTTCAACAGTTGTTAAGATATTTCCATCTAGACAAGGATGGTGGAATGAAGGAACAACAATGCTACCACTAGCATCAGCAGTAAGAGTGAATAAAAGTCAGAGAGGGGATGGGACGGATATAAAGAAATGATTTTGATGTTCTGCTCATCACAGGGACTCACTGTGGAGGGGGTTTTGCCTCTGGATATAGTCTGTGAGTCTGTTAGAGGAGCTGATGCTGCTGTTGAATAGATAATGTAGCTCTACAATAAAGTCTACTGAGAGACCAGAGTCAGGTCAGGACACACGCTTTAAAAACACGACATGTCTGTGCTTTTTTTTCCTGCAGTTATTCAACTTTGACGAATTATGAGTGGACAATGAGAAACCCTTTAGAAACACTTTATTCATATTACTCAAAGAATATCTTAGTTATTGCAGTCAAGTATTCATTATTTAATCACTCCTCTGTTTATGAGTATTATTACATTTTATGCATTTATACAATAAAAACGAAAATATCTATGACGAAATTTAGAATTTGAAATATTAAAAAATCCAACACAAAACTTTGTCTGAATGCCTTTAGCAAATGTATAATCAAAACTGAAACTTTTAATATCATATGCAGCAAGTTCCCTGCAACTTAAAAAAAAAAAAAAAAAAAAAGCTTAGTGAAAATTAAAATAAAAATAGCTCCCTGAGGCTTGCTTTGCAGACTGCCTTCCCTGGTGCTGGTTTAGTGTAATACTCACACTCTTACATTAATTAATTTTATCACCGATCATTAAAATAAAATGCTGATATAGATAATCAACAAAATGCTAAATATCGGCCCAGATAATCGGCGAGGCTGATAACCCGTCGACCCGTATAAAAAGGACGAAAAAAGTTTAAAAAGCAAACATAAATAGTGTCTCCCATTCCTTTTTTCTGAGGTTTTATGTTATTAATCATTTCTTTGAACATTTTCTGGAAGCATTTAAAGCATTTTCTTTTTAAAATTTCCTGCGGGAGAAATGTGGCCTCACCTACATCCAACATACAGCAAAACTCTAAAGTACCTTTCTGCCAAATACAGATTTTATTGGTCCAAAATTGCATAGATATATATTAAGCCTTTTCACGGCCACACATTTATGATTCAATTTTGTCTTTCATACTTGTTTTTTTTTGTTTTGCATTTATATATATACATATATACCCCCTTTACCCTTGTTCCTTTGCTCAAAGAGATGTTCATATCTGAGCTGTCTTTATTAATGCCGTCACTGGAAGTACCAACACTTGATTTCCAAAAGAGACATAAAATGTGTAAATGTCCTCAGTAATTGTTACCAAAAGTCTGCCACCCCAAAACTGCTTTATTACTGAGAAGCAGCCATCCTGTTGTGAATTCACAATTCAGTTTTTACAGCAATCTTTGTGCAGTTTAAAGTTGTTGAAACTGCACAAACCTCCCATCTGAAGCAGTTATTGGTGATTGTTAAATCGCTGCTGCTGGTGTTCTTGGCGATATCGGTGATTGCTAAAACACGGACAGACAGAACGCAGGCTCTTGCTCAAAATGAAGATGGAAAGGAGGATCGATAAGGCCCATGAGTTCACTAAGTCCAGAGAAACCGTGGTGACTCAGTCTGTGGTATCCCTGGTGAAGAGCAAAAATGAGTCTCATGTATTGTTCTGTCTGGCAACAGACTAATGAGGACGGGAAACATTAAAACACACTGAATTACTAGAAGGAAACTTGGACAGCACAGACCTCCGTTTAGGACTAACACGCCGTCTCTCAATGCTGACAAAAGTGAAAGATACTTTGAGTGTCCGCTTACAAATTATTTATATCGGCTCTGAAATTGAACATGTTCTTCTTTGCCCCATGCTAAACAACTCAGTCAAGTTTACTGAAAGCAGTTTTTATGTACGCCTGCTGTCAAACAGATAAATGAAAACAGAACCTCCGTGATTGAGATAAAAAGGTTTACCTATACTGAAAGAATAAACGTAATTATGTTTCCTAAATAAACCTTTTGGTCACCTTTTAAATGCAAAAAATGAATGATGCAGTGAAATAGCATGAATAGAAAAATCATTCAGGTCTTCTCTCTTTCTCGGTTAACAGGAGCAATGTTAAAGTCGGGGGAAGTATCAGCTCCTCTCACTTCTGAGGTACATGAAAGTAGAAGCTGCCATTAGTGAAGTCTTTAATTTTCAGGGCTGGATGTGTGCAGAGCTTTTGGGAAATGACGTGCATTAAAGATGCACTCTGTGTGGTGAGGCCTCAAAGCCCAGCAAGAGGGAAAAAATGGTAAAAGGAAGTTGAAGCTGCTAGAGCTTTTACTTTTATCCAAAAGTGCACCTGTGCCACTGCAATAAATCACAAAGCGGAAATGAAATGGAGGTAATGAGACCACTTATTTTGTATCAATTTAAAGTTTCATTTGGGGATGGTCATTGCTAGAGCTGAATCAAAAATGTATGAGCTTCCGTCTTTACCTCTTATGCTATAGAGAAAATTAAAGTCTGGAGTGCATTAATACAATACTTTCTGCATAAGTACACAGCCAGTGTACTTTAGATTCAATAACTGCACGCAGAGTCCATTTCAGCATGTGCTAAGTAGAAAGAATAAGGGATAATGATACTTATATAACACACATATAGAGCTTCGAGTTTTGTGTTCCTTGTGGACTTTCTGTCCAAAGCATATTCTGCACACTTATATTCACACTTTTAGCACATACTCTTTTGTGAGCCTGAGCTCACAGATAATATCTGAGTCTCAGCATGAACTTGCTGAAATGGAAGCCCAGCATGCACTTGTAAAAGCACTTCTTCAATAAACTTTCAAAAGTTTAAAGGCAAAGTTTCCCCTAATCGATTTCACTGTGAGCTTCATTTTTTGGTGACAAGAAGTAATGACACGAGACAATCACATGTTGTGCATCTATAAAATGCACTCAGACATCCTGCTAGCAGACCTCGGCAGAAAAGCATCAGATATGGTTTCATTTACATTTCTGAATCTCTCACTGCTAGACCAAAGATATCGCCACGTTTCTGTAAATACTGTCATCTTTCGTGTGGGACAGCACAAAATCGCACAGTGTATACTGGGTTTAAGGCTACCTGTTATTGTAGGTACTCATGGTGTAATTATTGCAAATATTAAGGAAAATGGACTAGTTACTTGCTCATAAAAAGCCTGGATGGGATGTCATAATGTGCAGCTGTCTGAGGTGCAAATTAGCATCTCCAAAAAGTCCACACAGAATGCCGCAGGTGTCAGGGGTAAATTTTTGTTGTTTTAACTTCAGAATTAGTCACTCCTGCCCTCATATTTATGCACCCAAATGATAAATGCATACTACCGTATGCAGACTGCTGGTTTAAAGCGCTGACAGCTTTGTCTTTCTCATTTGAGCACTGTTGTTGCTGCTGTGTGTACTGCTGTTGGCTTAGTCGACTAATGAGGCGCCGGGTGTGATTGTTAATCCCTTTTCGGCTGAAACTCTGTTAACAAGTTTGTTTACTTCATCCATCTCATTAAAGCTCCCAGTCACAGGTGGTAGATTCAAACATGTGACTGAAAGACAAAATGCTCTTCGTCGGTGTCCTGTTTGATTAGTTTTCATTGAGCTGCTGTTTGCCTCATTGACATTGGTTGTTGTTGTGGAAACTTTAATTTTCAGGGCTCCGTTGAAGAGACAATGACTCACAGTTTACTCAGAGCCCGAAGTTGTCCGTCTTAGGTGATTCTGTCTTGGTGAGGGACCACTGTTTTTACCCTTTTTTTTAAATTCCTTCATTTTCGAATAATGAATATTTATTTCATGCACCAAACATCAAGGCAAACTCCTTAAAAAAACACAAAGCATAACGTAAGCCTTTATTTTTTGTTAAAAAATACTGCATGGTTTTATCTTCCAAGACTTCCAAAACTGCTCTAATAAAACTACTCAGAAAGGCGACACTATTCTTTGCTTTTGAAGGAACATTTTGGGAGTTATGCATATTTTCTCTCTCTTTTTTAAGGAGATAAGATCACTTAAGTTGAGCATAAACTAGCCTGAAAGCAGGACTGAGTGACTAGCCTCTCAAGCTCCTAATCCTGGATCCTATTACATTTTACAAATTCATATGCAATTCTTTACAGATGAATATGTAGCCTGCAAATGGATTTTAAAACATCTGAGTGTTCATTTAAATGTTCTTTAAAACCTAAACCTTTCTACTGATGTTCACTCTAAAAAATCAATGACAAAATGTTTTTGGCATAAACACTAGGACACTGAGAAAAAAGGTATTATACCTGCCAAAGGCAGCTATTTGACAATTAAAAGAAAATATTTACGATTTTCTAATGTGTAGATTTTTAATTCTTAATTTAATTTGAGGTTTTTTTTATTTGTTTTATTTTAAATTTATTTTACACATAATGTGCCTGATGATGGAATAACAGAAAAATTAAAAATGTGTCTTCAAAATGGAGAGGGTAAATTTGACAGTCTAAAAATGTTGTAATTGAACTAGCTTTAAATTGTTAAATTTACAGGTTGTTTGGTAAAGTTGTTAACATCTTTACAATACTGTGTTTGGAGAATTATTTTGGCTGCCATTTTTTCCCTATAAAAACGTTTTTTTTTTTTTTTTAGTGTAACTAAGTGTTTTTTGTCCCTTAATCCAACCATACATTAACCACAAAGTTAAAATGTATCAGCAACAAAATAATGTGCTAATGTGACGTGTTCATGGTTTGCAGAAATAAATGCTTACGTTATTTCCAGAGGATTGGGTTGATGACAGCATGTTGTGTGATTAACGTGCACTTTTTAGAGTGGCCTTTTTGTGACCAGCCCAATGCACATCTGTGTAAGTAATGATGCTGATTAAACAGCATCGTGATAATCCACACCTGGCAGGTGGGTGGTTAATGTATAATGTCAGCTAAGTGCTCACTAACACGGATTTACATAAATTTGTGAGCAAAATTTAAGAGCGCTAAGCCCTCTGTGTGCATAAAAAAGTATTAAAGTATTCAATTTCTGGAGCATTTACTAATTGCTCTCTTGCGCTTATCGGAACTTGTGTTTTACTGGCTTCCTATTAAAAATTCAATATTACAAAAGGTTGCTTTATACCAAGTGGGTAATTAATAATTTGGGTAGTAGTGTACGAGTACATAATAAATAACAAACAGAAAACAGAGACAAGGGAAATGATCAGTATGCCAGCAGCGTTCACAGGGCAGCTGAGGATGGGGAAGATGACCATGTCAGCTCCTGTCAAGAGAAAGATTTATGATCCCGGTGACCTGAGAGGTAGAGGTCTCTCTCTGATGGATTGTTCTGCATTCTGAGCATTCGCCATCCGGAGGCTCTGTCGAGCACAACCAGGTGCACCATTGAGAGCAGAACCAGTACTTATTATTACTTCTGAGAAATAAAAGGCTGAATAAATGCTGAATTTACAGCTCACAGGCATTACTTGTTGACAGAATAAATGGAGCAGCAGTCAAAAGAGGTTTGGTATGTTTCCACTAAATGAGTACTGTGTGCTGGAGAGGTTTTTCACAGTAATTTCAATGGAATTTAGCTTTTTCAGCACAAACTGACACTTGGTGTTTTATTGACATGGACTCCCCTCAGGCTTGATTTCATCTGTGAGATTATCACACACAAATATCAGTTTCTATGCTTTCATTTACAGTGGTAACACTGGTGTGAGATGACAGCTTGTGAATTTTTTTTTTTTTCTTTTGTGTCTAACACAGCTACGTCAAAAAGGGTTTGAAAAAACAAAATCCATTATTCTGGGACCAGGTAACACCCACTGTGGAAAATACTTCAGTTGCATTTGATTTAGCATTTCTAGATTTTAATAAGCTATTATAATGTAACCTTGGACATTTATCTTGATCCTGTATTTTAAACTCTCTCTTTTCCTCCCAATCACAAATATTCTCAGCTTACACTGCCACGAAAATAACATTTGTGATTGGACCAAACTTCAGCTTGTAATCAGAGAGCCTAGTTTCTTAAAAAACTGATAATCCAACATCAAAACCCATTAAAGTACATTCTACCACCCCATTTTGGACATAGAAACCTGCTTTTCGGGGAGCCAGACCCCAAAGTCCAGTCTAAAGGCTCTGTAGCCAGAAAAAATAAAAAAATAAAAATAACAACAGTCTTTACTCCTTTGTTTTTATGATTCTGTATCAGCAATAGTCAAGCCTGGAGGCATTATATTTTGGGGAATTTCTTCTAATTTAGTACAAATGTCAACTTGGACTCAAACATGTATTGATTAGATTTTGGTTGTCATAGGTCAAAGGTCAAGGTAATGCCTTATCGCAGGAACACCATGAGGGGATTTTTCCAAATTTGGCACAAACTTTCATTTGGACTCAAGGATGATGTCATAGGCCAACTGTCAAGGTCACTGTGACCTTGCATAAGTCTTGTTCTTGTTAAATATTCTCTCATGAGGACCTAGAGTTTCTTCAAATTTGGCATAAATGTTTTAATTAGATTTTGGTATTCAAAGGTCGAGGTCATGGTGACCTTGCATTCCACAAAGTCTTGTGAAAACATTATTTCAAGAACACCGAGAGAGAATTTTCTCAAATTTAGCACAAATGTCCACTTGGACTCAATAGTGAACTGATTAGAACCTGGTGGTCCAAGGTGAAAGGTCAAGGTCACGGTAGCCTGATAAAACATGTTTTTTGACCATAACTCAAGAAATCATACACTCAGATTTCCAACAAATGCCTAAAAGGATACAATGGTGAAGCTGCATATCCAAAAGTCCATTGCTCAGTGTCAAAAGTCAGGAACAGAGCAGGAGATATTTGGTTAGAAACTAAATTGTTGACAGAAACCTTGAACCTGTGCTGAAAAAAATGAATGTGAGAAGCATCCATTTTATCACAAACCTCAACCTGACTGGCACACAAAGGCATACAACTGCGTGGCCTTAATTCTTGTTATGTCTTTGCAAAGTTTAGGCTGCAGCAATAAATGAATTGAAACTCTGCACTGTGGCTTGTGACATAAACAGTACAATTAGCTCGGTGCTTCATGCTACAGGGACACATAATTGACAAATGCGTGTTGTATGTTACCCAGTAAAAGAATGAACTCAAGCACTCCTGTAAATGCTGTCTCCTAGAAACGTGTTTGTATATATAGTTAGACTTATTTAAACCAATTACTCTCAGTAGGGAAACATAATTTCTGCCATGGCAACATTTATTCTGTAGTAGAAAGTGCTACATTTATGTACTGAATGGAAGTTTTAAGGAGGTCATTGGGGTGGGTTGGTTGGCTTACAATGCTCCGTACACCCACCACCCATACACCCAAGATAGAGATTCACTGAAGGGTACGTTTGGTGTTTTCCAACATGGACTCTATTTACCTATGCTTCTGTGTCAAGTAAGGAGTGGAAGCAATTTTTTTAAATTAGTGGTGCTGCAAAACAGGCTGCAATATAACTGCTAAGGGCAATTATAAAATGAGCTCACAGATAATAAAATAAAATAAAAGTGTCAGTTTTTGCCACTGGCTGGCTCAGATTGTTGTTGTAAGTGACAACATTATGAAAAAGGATCTTTACAAATACAGAAGTTTTGTTAAAGAGGGGAGAGCCTCTTTGCTTAGCCAGAAAGAAACTTGAAACTGCCATTGCCAAACCCACCAGACTTTACTTAAATAAACTAATTTCATAAAGCCAACATATTTTCACATCTAACTGGGTAAATTAAGAGTTTATTTCAACTCAACCAGAGTTGGTGATTGTTACAATAGTGGAGAAACAAACCAAGTTGTAGTTTTACTTTGCTTTTGCTATCTTTGAATGAAGTTTATTTTTATGTTGTTCTTTAAATGAGGTCTGGTGGGTTTAATGATAGCTATTTTGTGGCTGTTGCTGGTTAAACAAAAAGGAATTTTACTCTTTGACAAAGAGAAACATAATGTTTTCAGACACGTATGATCTCACCCTGTCAGTGGCAAAAACTTTGATGTACATTTGATCATTAAGTTGTGATTATGGCCTATAAGGAATACCTTACAGCCTGTTTTGCTGCTGCTGGCTGCAGAAGTCTGTCTCAACACTGGACCAGTTTCGACAATTGTTGTTCCCATTAGCTACTTAGACTCACAAACAAGGGAAAACAAAGTCCAGGTTGAAAAAGTTCAAAGGCTACCCTTAAGTGGGTGGGTAAAGGCAACAAAATCCCTTTGACTGAGTCTGGGAGAGATTATGGTTGATACAATTTAATAGAGTGACTTATGCTTCACAATACTGCTAACTTCTTTCTTTTTAAACCAAGACTGTGTCTTTGCCTAAACTTAAAAAAGTGCTTTGAGTGCCTAAACATGAAAATCATTTATCAATTTGATTGCTGAAGTTGAAAAAAAATATTGAAAAAAAGCTCCGTTCACAAATGGTATAAGAATAAGATGTTAAGAATAAGAGAACCTTTGGACTTGATATTCTACCTGTGATAAGGGGTATTGAAGTCTGAATGCACACTCCGGCAGCAGCAGAGGCAGTGGATAATAGCCTTAACCACCATTTGCATGTTGAGTGGCAGTTCATGCCCACGAATCTCATGAGATGGTCCTAAAATATACTGAGACAGGCTGATAAATAACACTGATTACTTTCTCGCTTTCATTTAACAGCAGTTTTGATAGCTGTGGTGTCTGCGTTGCAAAGTAGCATAAATTAGCCATTGGGAATTCAGTCACTTGCCTACGTTCATGTGCAACATGTACTTTTATTAAGCTTCACTCAGTCAGTGTGGCTAATGTGCAGCTTTTATCGGTATCATGCAGTTTTATTTTCACATTGTCAGACATTTACCTCTAAGAGATGTCCAGAACAACCAGTCTTATTCTGCAGCTCGCAGCCCGACCACATTTAAAAAGGGCCTATTGTTTTACACCCATGACTATGGAGAGCAGAGGTTACTTCAACAGTCTACATGCACAAATTACTTCTACCTAATTACCAACCTATTGCTGTCAGTAAGATTAGAAGATTCCTTTGATACATTAACAAAACTGAGGGGGGAGCGGAATGAGTAACATAGCACATTTTAAAGGGTGGTAAATAATGCATGACATCTTGTTTGACAAGTATGCCAGATAATTACAGACTCAACACAGAAGTGAAGTACATATTATTATGCACCCAGTGTGCTGTGCTGGGTTATTATATCAAATTACATCAAGTTTGAATTGCAGTAAGCTATGAATATGCTTCGTTTCCTAGTTGTGTGACAAGGTTTTACATGCAAACCTGATTTATCATTGACATTTCAAAGGCATTTCAACGGATGTACGTTCTGTACTGATTCATTTTCTCCTTTTTGTGGCCCCATAAACCTTAAAATTGTAAAAAAAAAAAAATAAAAAAAAAATAATAATAAAATAAATAAATAAATCTTTATCTTCATGGTCTGACACTATCACATATCCTGTTGCAGTGTGTCCCAGCTCTGAATTGAAGCTCATTGAAGTGGGTGAAATAGTCCAGACCCAAACTTTTTTTCCCCATTTCTACAAATGGACAAATTCCATGTGTCATATGTATCATTTCACACAAATTGTCCCAAAAAAATCAGCCTATAAACCATATCACAATGTTGAATTATGAAACAGGGCTGAAAAAACTCAATCTCAATTTATTAGTTTTAAGCCATCTAAAAGCCATCAGAAAACTGTCATTTAGATTTTGCTGCAGCCTCATTCACAGCAGTGTTTTGCGTAGCTTCAGTGCTGGTAGATTTGGTTTATCAAAGATGCTAGCAAAACAACACAGTACATAAAATAAGCACAGCAGACATGTCGGATAGGTCAGACCACTGTACACATCTTTACATGTTACAGTTACGGCTGAAAGTGAACAAAATAAACAAGTTTGCTGATTTCAAATATCTCCACAATTGAAAACAATTGCCATTAGTCTATCTGCAAGTGACAGCTGTTGTGCCCCGTCATTGTAATTCAGTCAATGCCAACAAATGTGGACTCCGCCTAAAGTTATTTTACAATGTTCGGGTGCACTGCATGAGTTTGTGCTGACACTAACAGGATGCTGCTTGTTGATTAGTGTCCCTGCAGTTAAATGTCATATTGATTAGACTAATTGGGTAGAACCTTCACCTGAGGCCAGTTGTGTCCCTTTTTCACATGTTTTGATCAATGAAGATTTCGTTAAAATGCAAGAATAAGCTGTTATTGCTAGCCTGGACTTTAAGCAATTTTTAGTGGGGAGTTTAATATAAAATTTGAACTTTTGAAACTATATGCACAGTGGCTCCTGGTGAAGTAATCACAGACTCAGAGGCACTTATATTAAAGGGACACATGCTAGAATCAAAAACATAATTTTCATCCTATCTTAATCAATTTAGATTGTTTTGGTGAGAGTTGCTGAGCAAGAAAAGCAAAGTCTCCACAAAACTGCTACATAATAAATAAAATGTATCCGTTTTCAGAAACACACAATGCCAAAACTTTTCTGGCGATTGAGTCCAATAATAATACCAATAATAAATAATTCCAATAATATTACCAACTGTGCTTTTAAATCATAGATTACATTTCTAAAGAACAGATTGTACCTTAAAAGTTTCCTTACTCTTTTTAAAGTCATAATATAGGTAAGTAATAATGCTGACTATCAAAACAAGAAATCTGGCTTCTCCTGTCCAAATTGCCTTAGGTATGCTATAATCCTCTCTCCTCGGCAATCTCCTCCTCTCACACACACAAAGGCATTACCTGTTGCCTGATGTTATGGTAGCTTTTGTATTTTCATGCATGCCTGTGAGCATGTAGGAGCACTGATGAAGAACTTTGTTTTATATTTTAAAGGATAAAAACAAGAACTCTTAAGGCCACTCACAGGTTGTACAATGTGACATCTTGCACAATGCGTTGCTATGGTAACTATGGCACCATCAGTTCTCCTCCCTTCCTTCTCTTGTGCACACACAAGCAAGAAAACACTTGCATACTCTGAAGCACACTGGGGAATAAACAAATGCATTTACACAAACAAACATTGACAACATTGAAAGATTCAAGCATACATATAAGATAAACTAAAATTACAATGTTTTTCAACTACACAGTAAGTCCATATATTTCCTGAAGTAATCTGGTGCCTTGTACAGTTTGTAAAAGCTTAGACTGAATGCCTGAAAAATAACAGAAAATATTCATCCTTCTAACTCTCCCTGATGGGATTAAGGATTAAGGGTAAGTAGAAAAAACTCACAATGTTGCAAAATATCTGTCAGAGAATTACTGTTTCATATAAAGGGACACTACATTTTTTGCGCAATTAAATGAACTTAACTAAGAGGACCTGACTTGAAAGTTAATTCCAGCATTATTTACTGTGGCTCGGGATGGCAAGAGTAGAGTCAACATGGCCTAATTTGATGCAGCAGCAGCTCTGTGCACACAAATCCCCAGGAGGCAAGCACGATAGGGACAATTGGAGTGAATGAGAGTCATCGGTAAGGCAGTGCTAAAGTCCACACACAAGGACAAATTGCAGTAGTGCTGGAGAAAAAAGATGCAGTACCTCCTCCACTTGTAAATTAAGAGTAAGGAATGATTCTCTACTAAGAAGATCGATTGCATCGACCATTTCAGGGAGTTTCTGCTGATTTGTTGGCTGTGTGGAGTAATGTGTGTGCAGGTGATACATAGGAGGGCATTCAGGCGAGGCTCTCTTCGAGTTGGTAATACCGACATTTCTCTCAAGCTTATTAGGATTTGTCTGAAACCTGCAGTCTGGCTTCAAGATGATATACAAAACTCTGAGGAGCAGAGGGACGAAGTATTCAATATGATATTCATCAATATGACACCGGAAAGAGGATTTGGGCCAATTGGAAGCCTGAAGAAAAGGACAGAAGTCAATTTCAGAGATCACATAATGGATAAGAAGACAAAGACACTTTCTGGATGAATTGACAAGAATGGTGTAAGATGCAACATTTGTTCAATAATGTCATGTATATGCTCGTACGCCAAAAGCACTAACAGAGCAGACATATTTGACGAGTTCGGAGTAAGAACAGGCTGTTTGGTTACACGTGGTCTGCGGTTGTGAGTAACTGACCCCCCACGTTTGGCTTGAGTGGCTACTCCTTGGAATGTGAAAAGTCTCAAAAAATGGGAAGGGCTGGGGGGAGGGGATCTAAGACAGGCCCAGTCACCAAATCGTGCCACCACTTGATCCACAAAACCTCCCTGCCACTCGCACAAACACATAAAGTAGTCGGTTAGGGGAGGGTGATAATGGGGAGGTGACAGGGGGCTTGGTTGGTGAGGAAAGCAGGCTCCTGATACCAGAATTGCCACCAAAATTTTATTGCAATAGTCAGTTTTTAACATTTAGAGGGCAGTCACAGTCACTATATGTAGAATTTTAATATTTGGCATGAAAATGTCACAAATTGAACCTGAATCAATCAATAACACTACTTGATACTCATAAATATTGCTTTTCAACTGAAAAAAAAATGTATTTTGCGGGTTTAGGTACTCTTTAAAAATAATTTTGCTGACAGTTTATGGTAGTGGATGATCAATTAGTTCACAGGCAACAACTCTGGTGGATATTCCCACTGTCAGCATGCTTTCTGATCCAGTTCCTGCACCTCATTCACTTTAGGATTATTTAAACAAACATCACATAGCTGGAGAAATAATAATTAACTGTTAAAATGGCTTGTTGTAAATGATTTTTTTCTATAATCCAGTTCATTAGCTTTCAGAGAAGAACCACAGCTCACTGAGGTTCACCTCTAAACAAGCCAACTCTCTTCCAGCTCTCTCTGTTTCACTACCTTCTGTGACTCAATGCTATCTTTCATTCAGCATTTGTTTTGTCAGTCTTTGTAAAGAAAACAACTTTGGATGACAAATTGGCTCCACTACAGCTCTCTGCTTTGTTAGCTGAAACCTTGATCAGCAGCAGAAAAATACTGCTGAAAGTTTACCATGGTTTCACGGAGGATCTTAATGTGATTTAGCTTTCTGTCAGTTTCTTGGATTTTCTGTGCAAAGTATCAAAAATTAGCAAGACCAGCTGTTTTGGATGTTTATCTGTTTTTGTTTTGGTACAGGAACATGAAAGGGGAACCTGTGTTCTTGCACAACTTTGTGCGTCACTTAGCAACCATTTTAATATTAATCTATTTATGTTTTCCTCAGTCATTCAGTGCGCAACCTGTTCTCACTGTTAGGTCTAAAAAAATCTGTGTATATGGCCAAATTAGTTTTATGTTTGGGGTATTAAGTATTTACAAAATTATATCAGACTGTATTTTGTGGTATTAATTTTTTGCTATCACACACTTTTCGTTCTACTTAACTACGACCACCAGCTGTATCACAACACCTGGAGGAGAGGATCGTGCTTTATACAGCACAAGATGTAAACATTAATGGGGAGCTGTACATTAGCTTGCTCAGTGGTGCTAGTGGAGCTAGCAGCCCCCTCTCTGCACAGTGATTTTTATTTAATTCTATTTTTTAACCTATATTTAACGAGGAATAGTCCCATTAAGATTCAAAATCTCTTGGTCAAGACATCAGAATGACAAATGTCCTGCATGAACCTGCTCAAGACAAGGTCTGTGGATTATCTTAAATAACTGGGTCATGATTTCTGGAGAGACATTGCTGTTGAGTTTCCTAAATGAAGTTTTTTGGCTCTTTGAGCACCACATATCAAGTGCCGTCTACTTCCACTATAGTGTTGAGAAGGCAGAAACCTCTACGGCTGATATCTCCAGCACTCAGCAACTCACACCAAAACAATTTAAATCTAAACATGGCACTACGAGAAAAAACCATGAATTCTTGATTTTGGGGTGTACTGTCACTTTAACTGGATGTTACTTCATTCATATGAGCACACTGGCTCTACTTTCTTCTGAAACTTAGGAAGGCTAAATTCTGGAGCAAGATCCTGGTTATCGTCTGCAGAAAAGCACTAGAAAGCATACTGACTGGAAACATCACAAACTGGCATGGTTCATGCACAGCCCAGGACAGGAAGGCTTTACAGCGGGTGATTAAAACTGCCCAAAACATCACTGTTTCCCATCTACAGAGCATCAGTGACATCGGGGAAGTGAGGTGTCTGAAGGACAGCAGCCACCCCAGCCACAGTCTGTTCACCCTGCTGCCATCTGGGAAAAGATGCAAAAGTATCCACTGCAGAACCACCAGACTGTGAAGCAGCTTCTTTCCCCAGGCTGTGAGACTCCTCAACTCCTCCTTCCACTCCAAAAGATGTGGCAGGATTTAAGGCCAAATTAAAAAAAAAAAAAAAAAAAAGACTGCTAAATCTCCTATGTACCTTGTAGTAGCTTTCCTAAAGCATGCTCAACCCAACACCCGTAAGAAGAAAAACTTGAGTTGGACCAAGATAACTATGTTACTCAGCAGCTTTTTACGAAAAACAAAACAGAAAAAGAGTGAATCTTCTACACACGTTTTTGTTCTATGAGGGTTTAATGGTTTGTAAAATTCTACTGCGGCATTTCAGACTGTGTATCTAGGCAACACTGTCATGTAAAGACAGCTCTGACATTCAGACAATGGGAATCTCAAGTATTTATGGCGGTTCACTGAGATCATCATTCAAACCCGTCTTCACGTTTTTTACAGGCATCTAATGTCCTAGATTTATAATCCATACTTTATTACATGCTGTTCAGGCAGCCCACAGATGCAAATAAGACACTTAGTCCCTGCTCCTTTTCTCCATGTACACGTGTACAGATGTATTTACTAATAAACATGTTCCTCCAAGATTCAAACAAGGATAAAAAACAAGATTATGTAGCTTTTTATTGTCTTTTTTGTTGCATTTTTTGGTGATGATTGGACACACACTGAGGGATGCAGACGGATGAATGGACGGATGGATGGATGGATGGATGTGCTGGGCACGATGAGATGTTTATAGAGAATGTTACCCAAACTTTCAGAACAACATTCTGTGAACTAAAAGAAAATTGAAGCTGGAAATATTACTAACACACAGCATTGGTTGCATTGTACCATTCCCAGAACATTTTTAGAACCAAAAACTGCTGGCTGGGTCTACAGCTGATATCTCTAACACTCGGCAACACACACAAAAAAAATCTAGATTTATCAAATGAGCTGAAAGTAAGAGGGAAAATATTTATTTTTTAAATTTTGGTGTGAACCGTCCCCTTAACCACTATTTCTATTCTGTATGTCCTTCTCTCTTCAACATGCTTCTCTTTTGATGAACATTAGAAGCAGAGGCTATTAGGGATGTGATGTACTTCCAGCTGGGCCTAACAAGGGAAGGCTGATGGTAATGGAAATGGGAAAAGATGAACCTCCTCGTCGCTATAGGAAGAGTGACCCTACTAACTCAGATTGTGGGCTGGCTTTGTAGCCTGTGGCAATCAAAACGAAAGAAACTTTTTGTCACCACATCCCAGGTGTCTCCCTAAAATACACTTTGTGCTTGCGTGTTGCAAAAAGCAGTGAGTAGGAGGTATGCCTAAAGAAAGATAAATATTAGAGGTCTTTTATTTGCCTCGCCTTTTGGGAGTTTGGGAGACAGAAGCGAGCAGGCTGGAATAGGTAACTGCGACAAGACTTGCTTAAGCGGATATCTCAGTGACACCAGACAATAAATAAAGTTTCCGGGTGAAAAATAAAGCTTTTACTTGCAACTTTTTGCCATTCCCACTATGCCTTCTCAGTATGCCGGTGCTTTTATCCAAATCAATCAAGTGTGACTCCCAGTGGAAACCTGGAAGTGTCCAAGCGCGGGCTTGTTCTGCCTTTATTCTTTTACACTTCAAAAACCATGAAGGAGGCTGCTGATATTCACAGTGAATTCCTTCTTACTTCGTCCCACCAAAACAACCCAAAGTGCAGCACCTTACCGGGGCAGCATGAAGCCCACCCGCACTGCTGGTGACCTTTAGTTCCATTGAGCTACAGTAAAAACACATTTAAAAGAAAAATGAAAGAGAATGAAAGTCGATTTTGTTATACAACTGGGACCAAACTGGGGATGTCAATCTGAAATGACTGAGAACAGCATGCTGAAACACCGCTTCTAGCTATTTGTTAAATATTTCATTCTGCTTAGGGCTACAATCACCATACAGCTCTCACATGCATATCACTCACTCCTGAGTGCGTATAATAGATGCTTGATTTGTTTCAGTATCACAGCAGAGATTATATATGAGAATTACACTCATAGAAATAAAAGTGTTAACTAGAACTGTATAAGGTTCTTATGCTTCAGTTATAAATTCATGAGGGTTTAAGTTTATAAAGTTGCTAAAAGGTCATTAAAATGTGATAAATAAGTTTTTAAAAATAGTAAAAAGTATGATAAAGGTACTTGTTGGTTAAAGACTTAATGCAGAGATTTACAACACCCCGGCTGACGGCATTGTCGGACATGTGATGCTGTGTGGTGAGGTCATACGTCAGTAGCATTGTGGGTAAGAGCAACATGACTGCAGACGAACACACGACTCCAGAATAACAATATTCTACATGTGACACTACAGGCGCACACAGAAAGTGTACGATTTGTTTCATATTTATGCTTAATGCTTAATGACTGTTACAGAGTGAGAGAAAAATGTTTGTTTTTCAAACTTTGTGTTTTTATCTTTGTTGTAGTTTTTATGGCGTATGACGGTGTTGGAAGTGTCAAAGGAAACAAAAAGGAGAGCAGATAAATCTTCAGAAAACAGTATGAAACATGGCCATTATTCTTCAGACCGGTGTAGCTACACTTAAGGAAACCCTTTCCTCAATTTTGTCAGATTCCTTTCATTTCCATCCCTTTTGTGTAACTTGTAAGGATTAAATGGAAGGAGGCTTTTTCTTTATCAGAAAACATCCCTGATGTTCAGCAGATTTTCAGTGTTTCTATCTATGAAGCCTAAAGGTCTTTTCTATGTAATTAAATTCAGAATGAATCAGTGTCATACGCCCCACTGATGATCCAGAGGCAGTATTGAATTCATGCTTCGAAAGTTATTTTCCAGGGGTATAAACTGTTTGTTTGCCTCAATCTAAATTATTCACCATGTGTGAAAACCCTGTGGGTGTTTTTCTAGCACATAAACGTCAGTTTGTCGCCACAGGGAACACACTGTGCCACTTCTTATATAAATTTAAAGTTTATGTTAGAACTTATTGCTACACTTGTGCTGGTCTGAATGCATTTTTCAGTGATATACTGTAAGTGTAAATTAATTTGCATCATTATGTAAGCTTAGTTGTTTTTGAGTGTGAGGTTGTTATGATTTGCGAATTTGAGGAATTGTGGGTTTTGTTCTGTTAAAGTAAAAAGTCAACAATGTGTGCACAACGTGTGCTTTGTGTAAAGGTTAAAGTCTGCACTCCAGAGGAAAGCGGACAAACAGAGCTGTTGCTGAGGTGGCAGTCTGATTTATTGAAGTTACTTTGCTGCAGCGTTTCACAGAGGATGCATTGGTCAAGAAAACGGCTTCATATCAGCACGCATGAATCAAACTACAGGCCAAGTTTTTAACAGAAAATGAGACACCTGTTCACGTGACTTTTCTTGTGTGTTAAGCATGAATAAATAAGGCAATATTGAAAATAGCACTTACCGACATGTAAAGACTGATAACATCAGTTTTTAAAATACTGTCACAGAGGATAAGGCTGCTCTTTACATCACAGTGCGACATATTTAAGGCAATAAGCACACAACACATACATACAAATACATTCAGTAAAAGCTGTCCCTCTGACATGATGAAAAATATATCTCTGTGTGGTCACGTACATGCTGAGAGCGAGGACAACCCACGTGTGCAAATTTACACAAATACCTACACAAATCACAAATTCACAAGAGCTTTGACTGGAAATCAACAGATGTCACGAGTGCAGTGACACTGGTGTCATCAGGTCTGTAAAGGACCATTTTTAGCCACAAAAAAATCCTGACAAACATGAAATTGACTTTCTGTTCACCCCTGCTGCCCGGCTTTAAAATGGAAATCAAAGGTGAGGGTGTACAAAAACTCAATCCCTGATAAGGTTGGGTGTAAAACTGCCATAATGTTGCCAAAAACTGGGAGCAGTGATTCTCAACTTATGGCCCAGGGGCCAAATCTAGCCCTCAGTAAGGTGATGGGTGGCCCCACGACCATTATTTTATATTAACAAAGAAAATAAATTCATTCAAACTGAGATTTTTTTGTACTTTAAATGCAAATGGTGCAAGAGTGTATGAAAAACTGTCAAAAAAGAACTTGGGTGCCATGGGAGGACACCCCAGGACCCCTTACAGAGGTTCAGCCTAATGACTGGTATACACTGTGCGATTTTGGGCTGTCTCAGACAAATGATGACCATTGTGACAGAAACGTGATGATATCTCTGGTTGCGGCTCTAAAACTGTGGTCCTACGTCGTACAATGAGAGCAGTTCAAGGATGGCTGTTGTCGTCCAAAGACAGCCTGAGATAAAATCTCTAAAGTGTGAGAAATTTGGGATGACCATCCAAGGGTGCGACTGCTGTTAGGACTAACCAGCCAATAGAAATGCAGCACTGATCAGCATGACACTGCTAAATGCTAATAAATACTAATACTTATTTTTAACTCTCGCTGCAAAACTGCTGTGCCAACTTAGCCTTTTTTTCCACAGCCACGACCATGTCCACATTCTCCTCCTCCTCCTCTCACTTTTTCTGACACACATAAATGCCACTACAGCGAGGGCTCGATTTGTTTGTTTACAACTTTCTCTCACCACTGCAGCGGCGTAGATAGATGACGCACGCCAATGATGTTGTGTTGACATCGATGGATGTATGTTGTAGCATGCGATTCGGTAGGTGATGTCATCGTATAGTCTGCATACATCAAACTTGATGTTGTTAAAATCCATGTCTCACAGTGTAGCTGCACGAAACTCATAAGTGCACAAAATTCACAGTCTACAGGAGGCTTCGGTCCCGAATGTCCTAAAATCCTAGAAAGGCCTGTGTACGCCAAACTTGTGCAGGTGCTGCACTGATGAGTGCAGACAGCAAAGATGGAAAATGAGCAATTCATTTATTAATTAGGGCTGTCATCATTCATGCGTTAATCGCAAATTTTAAAGCAAGCGTAATGACACTGGTATCATATCAAATGCAATGGTACCAGCATTTTCATGCTAGCTCTCAGGAAGGAGGCCATATAACACTCCAAATTTAAGCTAAATAACTTTGGTGATGGAAAAATGGTGTGGTCATTTCACAGTAGTCCCTTTACCTTGTTCAGTTTTTTGGTCATCATTTGATTCCTAATTAAGACAATCTGTTAAAAACATGTACTTGATAACTGTTGTGTAATGCAAAATAATGGTATTGAAAACGTGATTAAAAATTGCAATTAATCACAATTAACTATTGAAATTTTGCGATTAACCACCAAATGTATTGTTTGACAATCCTAAGACTAATAAAGATTATTTATTTTGTGTATTACTGGCCCCTTGTTGCCTGTCATTTTGCAAAAGTGGCCCCTGGGCAAAGCAAGTCGAGTATTCCTGCACAACAGGGAAGGTTCTGGGTCACCCTGAATTGTTTACCCATTTTTCTGCAGGGGCAAATGAACTACAAATAAACTAAAACTACACCATAAATCCTGATTAAGTGCTTTATTTTGTGCCTGAGACATTTTTTACTCATTTTAAAGCCATTTTTAAAACATCTTTTCCTGTAATCTGTTTTTCGGTATATTCTATACCAAGGCTTTATAAAATATTTACCCTCATTACTGTAGATATATAACCCAGGGAGTGATTTTACAACTTCACCACTCAGATCCCAGTCAATAAATATCGTCAGAAAAACAGCTTGTGGTTACTACACTGAGCAGGTTAGACACCGGAAACTGCAGATAAGCACAGAGAGGAAATGTGGTATTTTTTTTTTTTTTCTTTGTGCTCTTGTTTTGTGATTTCCAGAAGCATCTGGTTTTATCTGGGTGCTTTTATGCTTTTAGAGCAGCTTGGAAAATCACACCTCTTTTCTGCAAAGTTGTGATAGATTTCTTGGCGGATAGTTTTGCCTCTAACTGAGAAAAATGCCATCTCTATTAAAAAAGGTAAAAGCTCACTTGAATTGAACACGATGATACCTGTATTTGCCTTCATTTCCTCCTTTATAATTGGCACGATGCATGAGGGAAACCAGTGAGTTAAAATGTATTTCTCTCCACCATTCTATGTCGCGATAAGTAAATATTACATATACTTCTTTACATTCACTGCAATGCAAAACAGGAGTATATATGTACCTATCTCCCATAGCTTCTGTTATGGGGTGGATTAGAGTCTAAAACATGGAGGTAGTGTGTCATATATATGTTAATCTATTTGCTAGACATGCACAGTCCATACACTGTAGCATTTAGGTTGCACATTGCAACAGCTGTGATATTTAAGTGCCATAATCCATAAAGATTTTAAACAGCCGTCATAGTGTTTTTGATTTGCTTTCACAGTGAGAGGAAGATTTCAGACTGAGAGAGAGATTTGTAAATGAACCACAGTTTAAGCATGTGTATTTGTAATATACTGTACATGCTGGTAGCATTTACTTCAAATTGCACTTTAGAACGGCGCTCACTGCAAAACAAAAAAAGCGTTTGTCTACTGAGTGATACTCTATTTTACAAGGGGTTTGTAAACCTACCTCTTCAGCAACCTGACTCACGAAACCAAAGGCGGGCGCCCTACTTATCAATCATTTACAGCCGACTGCCTGAGCACAGGGCACAACAGAGCCACATCAGTGATTACAGCTCAAAATCTCAAAGTCCTCATCAGTCAAGTTTCATTCAAATTGCTGATTGAAGCCAGCGGAGGCAGCGCTCTGCTGACACTCGACAGGCAGCTCACACACACAGGAGAGGGTGTGAGCAGCAGAAAATCTCTTTGAACGTTTTCCTCATCTCCTGGCTGCGAAAGGCATAGATGATGGGGTCAATGACGGAGTTGCACATGATGAGGATGAGGTACATGTTGAAGTGGGACATGAAGCAGGTGCAGTAGGGGTTTCTGGGGCAGGTGATCATGAGGATGAGGTGGAGAAAGAAGGGCGCCCAGCAAACCACGAACACCCCAAGGAGGATGGTGAGGGTGATGGCGCCCTTCATGTTGGCCCGCTGGTGGATGGGCGCATTGCCCGGCAGCGCCGCAATTCGCTTCATGTGCAAGCGCGCCAGCAGGAACATGTGCACGTACAGCGACGCCATGAGCACGAGCATGGTGAAGAACATGGTGATGAGGCAGATGAGCACGGTGGTGCTCTCCGAGTAGATGATGAAGAGGATGCCGGACACCGTGCAGCACGTCCAGATGCTGCTGATGACCAGCATCGCTCTCCGCAGGGTGACGATGTTGTGGTATCGCAGGGCGTAGAAGATGGTGATGTAGCGGTCGACAGCGATGGCGAGCAAGCTCCAGATGGATGCTAACAGAGAGCTACAGATCATAGAGTCAAACACATTGTCCATGCTTTTGATCAGAGTGACGGGGATGGTCAGGTTGCCTCCGTTGATGAGCGCTATGACGATAGTCTCTGAGGCGTTGGAGGCACTGACGAGCATGTCAGCAACAGCAAGGCTACAGATGAAAAAGTACATGGGCGAGTGGAGATTTTTGTTTTTGACTATCGCAGCAACAACCAGGATGTTCTCCAGCAGGCTGAGGATGCCCAGAGTGAGGAAAACCTCTGTGGAAATCAGCAGCTGTTCGTAGCATCCCGCCGAGGAGTCCTTCTCCTCGGCTGATAAGTCTTTGTTGAGCGGCAAAATGCCTGCAGTTTGGCTCCTGTTGTGGTAGCCTTGGATCAATCCATGGTGCTCTGTGGTGTTCATTATGCCTCCTTTTAAATCCCCAGTCTTCTTGGGTTTCTTCTTTTTCCGTTGTTAGTGGTCCATTTGTTTAGTTAAAAACTCAACATGTGTGCTCCTCAGTTATACTGGAGGACAACCGCAGTAAAACTGAAGTGGAATGAAGAAAAAAATGTTTTTTTCCTTTTTCACCCTTCAGGATTACCAATTATCTTCAAACGTCTGCTGCTGTTACTCTCAGCCAGAAACAATCCCAGCGCTTTGCTCTAATCTCTCCACTCACTGAGAAGTTTAAATAAACGCTCCCTAAAAAAGATGTGAGAAAGATGAAGAGGAAGGAGTTGAAGCGGAAAGGTGCGTGCAGGAAGGAGCATGTGTGCGACTGATAAACAGTGAGCGGGAACATGAGAGGCAGAGAGATCAGAGCGTACCGGCTCGCTGTGTGAGTGCAGCCAGATCATCACTTAGAAAGCCACTGTGGTCTTCCCGCTCGGTCTCTCTCTCTGCTATTATACCCGACACACACACACACACACACACACACACACACACACACACACACACACACACCCCTGTAGTTTCTGTCCTATCCGCTCGCTGATAAGGTGGGAGGAGGAGCAAAGTCTGACACGACGTATAAATGAGCAGATTTTAAAAATCAGTGGACCAAATGGATATATGAAATTTAAAAAAATGATGTCACATCAAGGTTAGGGCACAGGTGCAGTGAAGTCTTTATCAAGATTTTTATTATTCTAAAAACGTTTGTATCTCTGTAATAATTAATGCTAATTAAAATAAAAATCCAATTTTTTTTGGCTTGTTTGACAAAAAAAAATCTGCCTATTGTCCCTGGAAACAAACCAAAACTATAAGATAAAAGAGGCTAAAAGGCACTGTTGGTGAACTTTTTCTGTATCACTATGAACAATTTCACACGACACATTTTTATTTGATATATATTTTTACATAAAGATCTACTGACTGGGGGAGCTGAAATGTTTAACTTTAGGTTTTAGATAAATGAAGCTGAGTGAAAACTCAAATATTTAACTCTGAAATATAGTGGAGTACCATTAAAGTAGCATCACATCAAGTTATTTAAGCACTTTAAAGTTATTTAAACATGATTAAAGGGATAGTTTGGATTTTATAAGGTACTCATCTATAGTCAGTGTATTACACACAGTAGACTTCAGGCTGCTCATCCACAGTTTGGAGAAGCAGACAGAAGTACTGACATAGAGGCTAAGAAATGTAATGCTGCAGATGGTGGCAGCAACAAAAAGTATTTTAGGCTTCTAAAAAAAAGATCTCCACCCCAAAAGCCACCTTTCTTGTCCTGCATGATACATGGCTTCACATGGCCAGTTTACGGATTACGGTACGGATTTCTTTTTCTTTCTAAATTGAGTTTATTATTCATTGCTAATGAAGTGGTGACATTAGCTATGAAATGTCCTGAGAGATGTTTTGCATTGATCATCTTATCTTGTGATTTTTGGTTCTCACGGCGTGATTGACAACATGTGTGACTGCATGTTTGTGTAATAAAAGCCCGTAAAAGTAGAGAAATGGCTTTTGGCCATGGTTGAACTAAAGGGGAGCAGCAACAGAACCTGGCAAGTCTGCACAGTCCGGTGTTTGCGTCCCGTCTGAATGTTTTGTTTTTTTGGGTTATTTTGTTCTACACCTAACCATGTGGCTTTTTTACCTAAACCATGAGTTTGTCGATGCCCCAGTGTTGGGCACCATGTGCTTTTGCTGCCTAAACATAACCACATGCTTTTGTGGCGTAATTCCATTATGTGCTTTTGTTGACATGCCCACGTTGGTTGCGACATCCCGGAACATCGACAGCAAATGCAGAAGGATACCTTGAGCGTAACATGAAGTCCACCAACAAAGTGGCAATATGTGACCTCCTCTGAGAACGTGTTGCAGCTGATTATTAATTAAAACGTTTGGATGCTGAGCAGGCGGCGTATAATTTGTTTTTAGAACTTTTTTCCCCAAAAAAATGGCTGCCTGCTGCTTGAAACTACACTGTGAGAGCAGTGAGACTAAACCAACACAGTGAAGTTATGCAAACACTGATGCTTACATGCAGTGCACGGTGTGTTCACAGCAATGCTGAACATGTCCTTCAGTCGATTGCATAAGTCAGAGCATACACTATATAACAATACAAAAGCTGAGTTATTTCGAGGTTTTTTTTAGTACGTGTATCTGTCTTGTTTCAAGGTCTGCTCTTTTGAACTGGTGAACTAAAATAACATCTCTGTTTACTTAAATGAAACTGCACTGAGAAATAAAGGGCATTTACTTCACCTCTGTGGGCACAATTCATTACCTATTTCTGGAAAAGGGACAAATTAAGAATAATGCTTTCCTTCTGCTCTGACATTTACGGGTATAAAGTGGAGTACAAAGAGATAGCGGGCTGAAAAAGCAAAGAAACAAAGCAATTTTCAGAGCTCACATAACAACAATGAATCTGGAAGAAAATGAATAAAAGATGATGTCAGGCTCAATTAATTAAAGCTGCCGACTGAGAAATGTGATTTTATTGTAAAAAAAAAAAACCTTTTCCTCTTTGTTGTGGCACAACTTTGACAATATCAAAGATTGTTCTGTTTTAAATTATTATTTCAGTCAATACTCAGCCCTATTCAGCATGCTGTAACACGTGTTGCGGTCTCAAGAGAAAAAGCGGATGACGGAGATGATGCCGATAACCTTCAGTGAAAGGACAGCCAGCCTTATGAGGATATTGCATTAAAGTACACTAACAAGACATGGATTAATATTTGGGCATCAGAGTAGCGCTTGCTGTCACAGTGCGGTAAGTGTCTTTTTGTGTGTTCCCTAATTATGAAGTAATTATTAGCACAGCAAGTAAATGCCTTTACAAGCATTTAATTATCACCTACGTCCTTATTTAGCAATTATTTCCACAAAAGCCACATTCCTGGAATGACTATAAAGTATTTGAAATAATTATCAGCTCATCATAATTAGACTAGAATTTTTTTATTTTTTTATTTTTTATTTATTTTTTTTTTTAAATCTCCTGTACAACCACGTCCCTCAAATAAAGATACACACACACACACACACCTCTGTTACTAATCTACTCACAAATGAATGTGGAATATGTTACAGGAGATGTTTGTGAGATTTCTCAGAGCTCTTAGACATTTAATTAAAAATTAAGGACTCCTATTGGGTGTTTATCTTAACTTTTACAATCAGATTTATGCAATGAAGCATCTGCAGTCTGTTGCACCAGTTCTCGTTTAACCTAAGTCAGATTGAGTTGTATGTTGTATGTTGTCTCAAAAGATGAATGTGGCCTATGCTGACACATATGTGTGCGGTGGTGTATCTGTGCCACTTTGCAGTTGCTACTGATTTCTTTTTTCTCCCCCGTTGGTTTCAGTGCTTTCTGTTCTTTCCACCATGAAAATCATTGATTACATATATATACTAGAACTTTAGTGATACTCTAGACACAAAGAGACTGATTTTGTATTTTCAGGTACACGAATCACCTTCAGAATGGTCAAAAGGACCACGATTGCATTTTTGTCTCAATAAAGTCGATTCAAAGTCAAGTCATGTAGACTTTTAACACAAAGGCAGAAACACAGATAAAGGCCAAACCATAAAGCACGGAGACAATAGAGTGGAATGCCTCAAGTGTTTTTTTCTCGCCAAGGTGAGAAACGACATCCATCATTGTCTGAGGTGGTTATGCAACCAACATTTGTACGACTAACAAGGAGCTCGCAGTATCACGATGCTGAAGCATTTCTCTGAGAACTGAGACAAAGATGTCCTGCAGTGCAACGCAGAAACCTGCAATATTTTAACCCTTAGAAACCCAAACTTTCAGATGTATTTCATAAGTATTTAAACCTTTGAACCTTAAGCAAAACGGTGAGATTTCTTTCAAAAACATGGGAGAAAAGGCAAAGAGCAACTTGGTGAGAAATGTTCTACAATTTGCAAGTAATTAGTAGATTTAGGAAAGTATTCTTAAAAAGCTAAGAAAAATATGTAGGGAAAAAAGCTAGTGAAAACTATAGCTATAATGACCAAAATTACATATAAAATATATATATTTTTCCATTTTTTTCCCAGGTCATTTCCTTGTTACTGTACAGGAATTTGTTTAAAAGCTAGGGAAATCTATCATAATTACATATTAAAAGTGATTTCACATTACCTAATATTTAAAAATAAAATGAAAGGTATTTTTATTTAATATTATTATTATTATTATTATTATCATTACATATCTAAAATTATGTTACAAAATTATTACATTCTTTTGCAATAATTTTTTAAACATTTTTTTTCAGGTTAGTAACTGTAAAAGGGAAAAAAGCCTGGAAAATCTATAATTAAAATGATCATAATTAGATATTTAAATAAATAACATCTATTTTTAAAAAGTTATACATAAAAAAAAAAAACTCACACTTTTTGTCACTGACAGTAACCAAAGGTGCTGCCAATTCAACCAGGTCTGAAGTCTTCAGGGTAATAATATAAACTGTGGCTAATTTCTTGCACATTTTTTGGATCATTTCTTCTTTCAGTGCTAATTTCCTTCTTCCAATGTTTTGAAAGAAACTAAGCCAATTTGCTCTGGTTTCAAAGGGTTAATTACACTGTCCGTGAGCGATGCTCTTACTGAGGTGGGGTTTGGGACAATTAACCCAGCGACCAGAGAAACTACAGTATGCCACAGCTTCACAGAAATGGAGACGACCTTCGAAACGGTTTAAGGCAGACAACTGCAGTTGTATTTCTGCATTCACACAACATATATTCAACACACATTCAGTTCACAGCAACGGATCTATTTAAGCTGGAAGCTGCTGGTTTGACAATTCGGCTCTAACACTGCAGCAAACACTTTCTGCTACTGCCATTCAGGAGCCGCCTCCACCCAAACACTTGTGGGCTCAACACACCACTCAGAAAAAAGTCTCAAGACATCAGAGCAAGGACTTCAGGTGAAGGCTGAAAACTAACATTGTCTTCTTTGCCTCCCACATAGTCTGATAAGCCCGTACCACCTCAGTAAAACTACAACAGCATGGTAAAACCTCTGTGCACATTAAAATTTCCTTGCTGAGCACACATGGTTAACAGTACAACTCCAGGACATAAAGTCAAGATAACAATCTTAAAATTATTCATGCATTTTCATGTATATTTTAACCAGTATCTGAATTCTTCTTTACACAACATTCATTGTGTAATTCTCCAGGTTCTTTGCTCAAAAACAAAAAAGACAAAGATGCATAGTCACAATAGTCCTCCTCACCTTGTGACATAAATTAGTAATACCATTAGCAACTACTGGAACGCCTTCTTTTAATCTGCTATGCAACTTTTACACTAAAAACAAAAAAATGTATATTTTTAAAAACTAGGGAAAATATCTAGGGATACTGGACCAATTTCAATAATGGTTGTTGCTATTAGTCACCTAGACCAAAAAAAAGTAACAACAATACAATAAAAAAAGGAAGGTAAGGCCAAAGTTGAATAATGCTTTGGCTGAGCTATCTGAACAATCCCTTTTTTGGCTAGCACCACACCATTAAATCTGTAAAAACAATTTATTTAGTGTAAATAATATCTTACACGAGTGATGAGGTGGTGAATATTAACTCACTTTCATTTTAACCCCGATCAGTTACAACATTATACTAAACAAAATAAAATAACAGCTGCACATTTACAGTCTTTAACAAACCCAAAACAGGTCAGAAAGCATGACCTATAGGTACTGAAACTTGTATTCAATGCATTAAAAGGTGATTGCATAACCAAAACCACAAAAAACAAAGAAGTAAACATCCATTAGCCATTAAAATGACTCTACAGTAATGTGCCTGTTATGAGAGATAGTGAGTAGGAAGGACTCTTCTCTTGTGATTGCATTTTCCATGACAGTTTTTCAGGACTGACTAAGATTTAAGATATGTGATTTGATTTATATAAAAACTCAAGTTATGTGTTTGTTTGAGAACTGCAAACTTCAGAACTGAGACGATCAGCAGCAGTGATAGAAACTCTGATATGAGAATGAAAGGAAACCACAGTCAAGGTTGTTTCTGCTCCCTTTTGAAAGCTGTTACCATGGTAAACGTGTAAAGCAAGTAGATACAGAAACCATATCCTTATATCTGAAATAACTTTCTCCTTCAAAATGTCATCAGAGTGAGTGTACTACCATCGTCGAACCTTAAATGCAGCAGATCTACAGTAAAAAATATCAGTCAGTTCTGATGTGCAGTGTTGTCTTTTATGACCACATATTCTACCCTGTGCTGCTTTTTACGCACCATGTAGCTCACTGGTATGCACTAATGGCAAGTTGCTTTGTGGAAGCTTTATAAAAAAACCTAAAAGGCATAAAAAAGGCAGACATAAAAGGGAAAGAACTATAGCATGCTGATATTATTGATGGAATGGTGGACGTCATTTCTATTTTCACTGTACAAAGCACTGACAGTTACCATGGTGCCTTTTGTAACGTTCAAATCTTTGAATTTTCTAATAGTCAATAAGACCGTATACTTTCTGTATTGCACCGAAAACTTGCAGGGGGCCACGAGCTTTGAACTTTGAGGAGGTTTTTCTCAGTGTGTGCAGCGACTCTTTGGGTGAGATGCACTACGATTCAGCATGTCCGTTTTTTAATTACGAAAACAAAAACATTAAATGATCGAATCACACAACTAATGAGTAATATCATGAAATGTCAATCAACTTAAATTAATTTGAAAGACATCCACAACCAGGTTTAGAAACATAATTACATATAGCCACCATATTGTATTCCTTGTAAAGGAAATTAGTTTATAGAAGGGTTTTAATGTGACATTCAAACAATAACACTGATTTAGAAACCTAATTTTCCCAAAGCCTCTAACTATTTAACCCTTTCAGACCTGAGCAAATTAGCTTGATGTCAGAAACACAGGTAAAAGACAACAAGCATGATCCAAAAATTGACAAATCATTTGTAAAAAGTACAAGAAAATTCCATAAAAATTTGAGAAAAAACAATCAAAAAAGTAATACAAAAATACATACCAAACAACAAAGCCAAACAAACGTGCTGAAATATGCTGAAAAATAATAATAATTCTGTCAAATAAATGTAAATATTGTAATATAAATAGAATTCTTTGGACATTTTCCATAGCTTCTCGTAAGTAGTTTTCCAAATCTACAAATGTTCTGCAATTTACTTTTCTTGCGAGGTTGCTCATTGCCTTTTTCCCCCCAGTTGCTCAGATTTTGAAGGTTTTAATAGTTGTGAAGGTGTCTGAGTGCAGCACAAGAAAAGTGATGTCAATCCAAGTTTCAAAGGGCTAAACTAAAGCTGTCAATAATTATTATTGAATTATTTTATAAATGTGTAGTAATATGTACTTAAAATTTTACAAATGCTAGTGCCATTGTCCTGAAATCAGGAAATATATCTAAAACCTGTGTAAGTAAATTTGCATCTAGATACAAAGCCGACTTAAGCAGATGTTTTTACAACACTTAAAAAATGGAGAATACAAGCATTAAACAAAAAAAATAAATTAAAATCAAAAGTGCATGTATAAAAATGGTAAAAAAAAAAAAAAAAAAGCAAAACGAGGAAACTAAAGTAGCTTGTCTGATTCCAAAAGGAAAGTTATTCGGCCCTTACGGCAATTGCCCTTCTACCTTTTTTCTCAAGCCTCAGTCTAGAAAACAACAGCTGGTGTGCAGACCCGACAGAAAGAGCAGAGGTGAGGAGGTCGATAATGAATGTGCAAGGTGCAAGGGTGCTCAGTGATTTAAAAAGAGTAGAAAATGACTTCTAAATCCCGAAGGCAAGTTCAGACTTTTTATCACAAAAATGAAAAAACCTGACCAGTTAAATGTAACAGCATAACAGCATGGGTGACCTTTCAAAAGTCTGTGAAAAGAGAAATAAATATTGATTATTTTAGGTGATATTACCATTATCACCCACACAATGTCCTCAAATGTACAATCTGGAAATTGGGCTTTAGAGACAAAACAGTGAAAAGAAAATGTGGGCTTTACTCACAAACCATAAGTGCACAAGTGATGTTGCTTGTACCAACACATTTAGAAGTTTTAAAAGAAACAGCCATTATAAGTTGAGTCACCAGTGCCAGGGACATATTAATGGTGTCCTCCTGAGCTCCACATGCGTGAGCTTTTTAAATATTAATGCATGACATTTTTGCAAGAAAAAACTGTGTTTACTGTCATCACGGAGGTACAGTAGTGGTAAAATGAAAACTTGTGCTAGTAGTGGTAGTAGTAGTTATAGATTTCAACTAATTTACCTGGATTGGACTGGACTGTTTCAGTAGTTTCAGCAGAGATACACAGTAAGTGTATGGGGTTGGCTGTTTCAGCACCATGGAGAGAGACACAGTAAGAGAAGGCCCTTCAGTGTTTCAGCACCATGGAGAGAGACACAGTAAGAGAAGGGACATCAGTGTTTCAGCACCATGGACAGAAACACAGTGAGTGACTCAATTTGATTGATTTAGCACTATGGAGAGAGAGAAAGAGGAAGTTTATTACGTCCGTTGTTTCAGTACCATGGAAAGAGACACAGTAGGTGAGCTTGACTGTTTCAGCATCATGGAGAGAGACACAGTAAGAGGGTGCAATTGATTGTTTTAGCACCATGAAGAGACACTCAGTAAGAGGATGAGCGTGATTATTTCAGCACCATGGTGAGAGAAGCACTGAGAAAATGGATTTGATTGTTTCAGCACCACGGAGAGAGAACAGTCAGAAAATGGCTTTGATTGTTTCAGTACCATTGAGAGAGACCCAGTAAGTGGGTGCATTTGATTGTTTCAGTACCATGGAGAGAGAGACATATAGTAAGAAAATGGGCTTGATTTTTCAGAACCATGGAGAGAAACATAGTAAGTAAGTCAGTTTCATTGATTTGGCACCATGGAGAGAGAACATAGTAAGAATATGGCTTTGATTATTTCAGTACCATGGAGAGAGACACAATAAGTGAGTTTGATTGTATAAGCAACACACAGAGAGAGAAACAGTAGGGGAGTTTGATTGATTTAGCACCATTCAGAGAAACACAGTCAGCAAATGACTTGGATTATTACAGCACCAGGGAGAGAGACACAAAAGGATAATGGACTTGAATGTTTCAGCACCATGGGGAAAGATTCAGAAAGTGGGTGAGTTTGTTTTAAGACCACGGAGAGAGACATAGAAACTGAATGGGTCTATTTCAGGAAAGACATGGAGAGACATAATTAATGAATTACAAAGCTCTCTATTTTCAAGAGGAGAACACAGTGAGAAGGCAACGCAGTCAGCTGATCCAAAGACTCATTTTCTCCATCAGCACAAGGTCTCAAGACAGCCCTTGCACAATCTTACCTAACATAACTATAGATAAAGAAAAGGGAAACTACATCGACTATGAGACTTTCACCACTAAAAATCATAGCGCAGATGCTGTTTGTATCTAAACAGACAGTGCACAACAGCAAACTGTGAGCACTGTGAAAGATCAGAAACTGAGGAAGACACTGTGTACAGCAGTGATACTCAAATTACGGCCCCCAGGCCAAATTTGGCCCCCAAAAGAATGGCATATGGCTTCCCAACCATTTCTAATACACAATGAAAATCAAGTGATTCATGGAGTGTGATTGTTTGCATTTTAAACACTACTTTTTTCCTTTTAAAACCACCTTGCACAATGTGCTATGGCAATACTGTGTTTTAATATGATCATGCCAATAAAGCCTCGTCGAAACTGAATTTGAATGGCCTTGAATGTTGCAGCACCATGGACAGAGACACGGTAAGTGAGTGTTTGACTGATTCAGCACCATTCAGAAAACATCTAAATTGAAATGAAATGGGTCTGGCTGTTTCAGCACCACAGAAAGAGACACAATCAGAGACTGGCTTGAACTGTTCTGACCCAAACTGCGATTTTGTCCAGGGATTAAAAAAATAATTTGGAGAACAACAACAAAATCTCACCCAGCTGATGCTGAGACACAAAACTAGTGCTCAAGAGGGTTAATTAAAACTGCATGTTTTACTGGATAATGGTGTTATGAGCATTTCCAGGGATCTGATGTTTAATAGATGATGAGCAAACTTTATAAAAAAGGCTCCCAGTAAAGTTATGTGCTCTGAAAGTGAATCCGAAGTAAAGAAAAGTTTTTGCTTTTCTTCTTTACTTCTCTGGGGAGGCTTCAATGCTGTGGCTGCTGGGGGAGATAATACCAGAAACTATTTCTTTGAACAGAACCCAGGAGTCTTAACTAAAAAAAAAAAAAAAAGAGCACATTAGAGTGACAGTCTGAAGGTTTTACCTGCTTTCAAATATCTTAGTTGCTTTTTATTTGTGCTGAGACACACAGATGGTTTTCATTTTTCCCCTTATCTTTTGCAATGATTTACTTTGGACTTTTAAAGGGGACAGAATGTATGGTATCTTTTACACCTGGATACTTTAATATTCCTGGGTTGACTTATTCATATCGTATGAATATGTGCAGCATATCCACATTAGTATCCTGAAATTGGTTCTCAAAGCATCTGTTTTCTACAATGGTGTACTGGGGGCTTGCAAGTAAAAAAAAATAAATATAAAGCCAAGGGAGAGGGGCTAATATGCAGATTTAGAAAAATAAAGGATATCTTTTTAGAGATAAAGTCATACAATTTAGAGCTTAAAAACTCTGTTAAACTCTGAGATTAAAATGGTCAATTTAGGAATGAAAGTTCATACATTTGTGATAAAAACTCAATCATAAATTTCAGAGAATAACCTTGTGAAATCCTCTGAGATGGTAAATGTAGGGGGAAAAACGTGCACATTTACAATAAAAATTCAAATGTTCTCTGAGATTATAAAGTCATATATTCAGAAAGAAGAAGCCCTGAAATTCTTTGAGATTAAAGTCACTAACAAAACCTTTTAAAAACTTCATATATACATATAAACTCATATATATGAGCTGTATGGGTGTAACAGCAGGTCACCATTTCTAGATCTCCAGTTAACAGTAAGTAACATTACTAGATAAAAAAGGCAAATTCAGGCACAGATATGCGTGTACTAGAATGAAGGTTCAATAAAGACACAATATATAAATAAATGTATTTTACTATTGATTGTTTTTGTTTGATTTTGGTGTTTCACTTGAGGAACACACACTAATTTGATACAATTTTGGCTTTAACCTTTTAGTAGTGAACTGTAAAATAAAGTGGCACCGCAGCCATATCTGTGGTGTGATGAGGTTGATCCACCTTACACACTGAAGCGATGTTGTTACTTGACAAAAAACATAATCTTCTGACTTCCGAATTTCTGTTTTGTTTTCTCCCAAATTTCCGACTTTTTTTTTTTTTTTTACTAGAGATGGTCCTAATATGCCTTTGTAATTTTTATCATAAACATACACTAACTTTTTTTCTCCAAATATTATATCTTTTTCTCTGAAAATTGTTACAATTAATTTACAAGAAAAAGCAATTCAACTCTATTTTCTTCCTCACGTCAGCCCTAACACTGAATCATACTTTCAGGCTTTCTCTAAAGCCTGCTTGTCTGTGAACTCACACTTAAATAGCGTACGTCACATTGACACATTTCGATTTGAAAAGGAGACCATGACCGGACATTGAAGAACATTGTTTTTCTTTCCCGGCTCTAAAATGCCCGCTCCACATGCTGCTGCATGAGTAAATTAGCCCTGTTTTTTTTTTCTCTGTTGTACTCAGCTACATACCGCTTGACTCACCGGCAGGAAATCAAGCTTTGTTAAAGAAATCCGCACAAATAAACATGAACTCAGACATCTGCACTCATGCTGTGGATAAATGGAAACTGGTCAGTTTGACCTTTGGGGCAAACACATGAACCCATACACTGAAAAAGAAACTAACAAAGACCAACTCAACCTTTCAAGCACATGCACGTCAATACCCTTCATATGCACTTTAATGTCTACGTGCAGGGATGGGTCACACTGGCCTCAGATTTATAGTCAAACAGCTTTCTCTTATATGAGATCACCTTGCACCACAGTGAACAGAAGACTACTCTGCATAACAATTATTTAGATTATGTAAGTATAATTTATTGCCCACGAAGGGATTGAGTCTCAGCGGTCAGCCTCACAAGCCACTTAGACAAATAGATTTTACAGTGATCGTCAAACTGTCCTACAGTGTTTACTCTATATATAATATATAATACATAAAAGGTGCATAAAATAGGTGCAAAATATTCTGACACTACCGAAGCAACATAAATCTTGTACTGCATTCAGATGCCTTTCTCTTGCATTTACACCTCTGAAATCTGAGGAAAATTGGTTTGATTTATTTTAAAAATAATTGAAAAACTATAATGAGCAACTAGGCAAAATGTCACGCAAACTGCAAGATATTAGTAACCTAAATAATTTTCTTAATTAGACATTAAAAGTTATGTTACAGGAAAAAAATATATTTCTTTATCACTTTCTTGAGAGTTTTTTTTCTTTTTAGTTTTCTTTTTGTGTGGTTGTTTTCTTGTAACTTTTTACCAATTTCTTGCTATTTTTTTGGCCAATTCTTTTTAAGCTGTTTGTTGCCTTCCTGTGTGTTTGAAAGAAATCAAGCCAATTTCAGGTATTAGAGGGATAATGTGACCTAGAACAGAAATAATTTCCATAATTTAATATAAAGTAATTAATTTCGAGTCATTATCAGGTTAATTCCTGCTAACAGACAGTGCCACTTCATTGAGAGGGGGAACCCATTACTGTGAACAAATGGCTGAACGACTCCGCCTGGCTCTGCAGCAGAATTACTTAGCCCGTTATCTCATTTTGCACCACTGAGTGCAGATGAGAAGCTGCAGTTTCTGTCAAAATGAGAGCGGGAAAAATGGAGCTTTGGGATTTTATCTCGGCCACCGTGTGCTGCAGCCATTATGTTTTCCAAAGGGTTAGTTCCTCCAACACAAATGGACACATCAATCTCTTTAGTGCTCTGGACTCTTTTCAACATGCTAAATCCATAAAAACAAACATATGCTTGACTTGGACATTTTAATTGAAAATTAAGAAAGAAAGGAAGAAAGAATGAAAAAAGCTGTATGACCCACCATTTCAGAGTTATAGGAACTGATATATATATATATTACATTATAAACTATGCCAAAACTACATACATTATCAGTGGAGTAGTTTTGAAAGAAAAGACTCTCATTTCTTCTTCTTGTCTTGGGTGCACCTCGGACAAAACCATTTTTCTTTTGGGTTTTGAGGCGGGACCAACACAAGTGAAGTGAAACCACTCAATCGGACAATCTGGGTTATCGCATCCAGTCATCTCTCCATATGACACCTGATGGCACAGGCAGTACGTCCGCTCATTGGGATCAACTGGCATATCCAAAAGGTCTGATGGTTGCATGGGCAGGAGAGCGTCACAGTACAGTAATGGCTGGATAAAAGGTTTGAATGGAGAAGGCTGACATTAGATAAAATGTGCTTTTATGGGAAAAAAACAAAAATTTCTTGCATTAAGCGCTAAAAGTTTTTTTTTTCTTTTTTAACATCTTCAATCTGGTTGCATCACACACAAGGTCAGATTCCAAAGATTATCTGCTCTCAAGTCATGAACAAACCCAAACAACAAATCATGAGAAATAACAGCAAATCAAAAACTTCAAGATCTTATTAAGGTTAAGAGGAAAGTGCTTTGCTTGGAAATCGTGTGTATAGTATTTTTTTACCAAAGGCATGAATCTCAGGGAGGAGAAATGTGGTAACAGCAGCTCGAGACAGAGAAGCTGAACTTATCGCAGCTACAGCCTGGAATAAGAATCATACACGGAAAAGCAGTGGCATTATGCTCCAACTCTGCACAGATAAAAAAAAAAAACATTTCTGTTTTCTCCCATATTTTACTCCTCGCAGACAAACAATGGTGCTGTTTCTCTGCACTGCTCTCAGCTCTCTCCTGCAAAGAGATCTGGATCTGGATTTGTGTTCAGCTCAGCTCATGGTGCTCCAATCAGTTTCACCTCTTCGATACGTTTGTTTTCTGCTGTATCATTTAGGGAACTCAGGCAGCAGTAAAATTAGACCCCACATTATTCCCCTCACTGTTTGTCTGTGGTTGCCATGGTCGCACAGAGAACAGAGTGCAGCCAAATTAAAAAAGTTGAGCCATCATTTACTCCAATGGCAGGGAAAAAAACTAGGCATGTTTACCAACTCCTGAGAGAACTGTTTGGCTCTTCAGCTGCTGAATGCTCAACAGTGATCACCAGCTACTCGCTATCTGTGTCACTCTGCAGTTTGCTGCTGCACAGGGAGGGAAGGAGGAAATTTGGAGGATAGATTATTTGTAAGAATACTTTGAAAACTCTGTCAAGCTTCTTCTTGTTGTTTGTTTGGGTGTTATCTTATCATATTCAGTTGATAGTTGCCTTGCAACATAAGCAAACGCTCCACATTTGTCATCAGGTGCAGATTCAAATGTTTCCAAATCCTTACTGGATCTTGGGAATAATACACAAATTATTTTCTTAAACTGAAAAAAGATTAGGCCGACTCTGTCTGGCGGCAATATGAAAGTGCGGCAGTACAGCCTGTAGTTTGAGCAACAACCCCAAGAGCCGGTGAAACACTGCAAAATGATGTAAATTTCATCATTTGGCGGTGTTTCAGCGAAGGAGGGTGGGTATCCAGGCACTGGTTAGATGGCAGGAAGTCTGTCACAGCTCATCTGCACATGCTACTCACATTGTTTTGGAACAAAGCTGGTTGAAAATAAGTATCCTTTCAAGCAATTACAGCCAAACACTATGGTGGAAAATGGCCTAAAATGGACTCATGACATGTTATGAGTGAAAAGTGCCAGGAGATGAGTAATTTGCTGTATTTCAGCCTGGCAGTTGCACAGCATTAAGGGTGAGAGGAATCGGTTTGATGCGCTTCTGGTCAAAACAGGTTCAGTGGAAAAATGACAAATGCAGGGATTTAAGAAAAGTCTGGCAATTTCATTAATTAAAAAAACAGCTTTTCAGTGAAGCACAAACTTTTATTGCTCAACTTGTTTTAGGAAGATGCACAAACGCATTATTCTACGGAGGTATAAGAATGAGTTATAAGTTACTGATAGTATTTATAGTACAGGTTATCATTACATGTGGAATGATCTGTTAAATCACTTTTGATGGCCTATTTTTATCAAAAAGTCATTCCTATATTTCTCTTTTGAGGATTATTTATTATGTTACTGTACCTTACTCCTGAAATTACACTTAAGTCTTGCACTGCTCTGTTGGGATTTTAAATTCAACCATCGTTTTTAAAGTGTTTCTTATCTGTTGCATTTTTTTTTCTTGTGTGTGTTTTTGTGTGTTTTTAAGTGTAAGTCAATTCGTTACTTTGGTTTTGATAAGTGCTGTATAATTAAACTTTATTATTATTATTATTTTTTTTTATCATCACTTTTTGTTTGTTTTACATAAATCCATAGATACATAAATCCGAGATCCACCATAATTTGTTTGAAATAAATAAATATTTATCTATATCTAAAACAATTTCCCCCAAAATGTCTGTGTGTCAGTTTATAGCCCGACTACAGCCACATGTATCTGGTTTTATGTTGTTTTTGCATTCATGTTGTTCCCCGGCGCATGTTCCACCAGGTTATTGCATAGTCGCTGAAAAGTTAATGGCTTCTGATGAGGCTGTTTCATAAAAGCAGCAAACGGCACAGACAGCCCGCCCCTTCTGCCACTCTATAATTAGGTTTGATAGAAGCCCTCACCGACCTTCATTTCTTTCATTTTTCGAAGGCTTACAGCGTGCCATCATTCCCTCGCTCCCCTCCACTAAATACAATCTATTGAAAAGAAATCATCACATAAATCACAAGGTGTACCTGCAAGACAACAACAAAAAACAAACTCTGTAATTTCAGCAAGTGTTAATTACACTCAAATACCACTGGCAGTTTTTAATTTTAACACTCAAGTCAAGTCAAATCAAGTCAATTTTATTTATCGAGCCCATTATCACAAAACATGGTTTGCCTCAGAGGGCTTTACGGCGTACAACATCAGAGGCGATTTGTTTTTCTCTGTTCTTCAGCGGTGGTAAGACGTAACGTTGAAGTGGTAAAAAGTTTTGGCATAACACGGGATCATTTTCTGATCTGCCACCTCTAGAATTAAGGTCTTATGTAATTTAGGCATTAGGGTTTCTAAAAACATTCCCTTTGTGGAAAGAAGGAATAAACGCTGACTGTTAGAGAAAGAAATTATATTAACTGCATTCACAAGCCTCAGAAGCACGTTTTTCTGCTTTTACCAACCAGAACTACCCGTTTTAAACCACATTTCCACACCAGCGTAATTATCTAGAAAGATTTTCAGGAGATGTAAATGAAAAGTTAAAGCTATCATGTCATTAGTGGAAACAGCCATAGCATTTAGTTATCATTATAAGGTAAATGCTGATTAAACTGTGCAATCGCTATAGAACATACGGAAACATGTTTCCGAAATGGTGGGTCGTGGGTCCATTCTGAATGGATCGCAATGTGTAAAAAGTGCGCTTTATTTTGAAGTACAGACTGTCAGACTTTGTTTAGCGCCGTGTTTATCACACTGACCTGTTCTTTGACAGAACAGCAACTATTTTATTGCCCTCTTCTTGGTATTATTTTAACATACTGAGCCTTTGCAGCATCACTGGAGGAATATGCGCTTTTTGTTTCAGTGCTATCTATTTACTAAGTTTTAAGTAATTGCACTTCTTGCAGTAAATTTTATTTCATTATGTTCAAAGCCAAACAGTTGGGAACCCCTGAATTTAAATCATATAACCCAATCGGCCATAAAAATGTTGGCTTTGCTTTTTTTTTTTGCAAACCACAGATCCGTTAGATTTGTATCTCATCATGTTGTTCAGATGTTGAAACTTTACATTTCAACAACACTGTGGTTAACGTGGCAAAAAAGCACTTGTCCATGGTTAAAAAAGATCATGTTTTGGCTTAAAATATTTGTCAGAATCACAGCTGGAAAAATAGTGACAGCTCCTGAAAAGACTCCAACTTTTAATAGCTAAAACAACATGATAGGCAGCGATGACTTCCTAAAAAACAACTAGTTTTACTGTTGTTTTTGTAGTCTGAATCTTGGCACAAGTCAGCTCATATGCTTCGATACTTCAGACACATTGATACGATACCTATGAATTGTGCAAATATGACTTATTTGTGGTTCTCAGATGCCAAAGTAAAGAATAACTTCATCTGCATTTAGATTGGGTCCCTACATGACCAGCTTTCACTGTGCAAAAGGTACAAGCTCTGAGGAAAATAAACCTCGATTTATGGCACAGAGGAGGTGTGCTGACCATTGCACAACCTGTCAGCTGTCAGTAGCTATGAATCAAAAAGTATCAAAGTATGTTAGAAAACCAACATCACTGTGTAATGGGTTTGCCTGTATTTTGCATTACAAGTTTGTAACAAACCAAATAACAAAACCAAAGTCATATATCACAGATTTATCAACGTGTTGCCTTTGAAAAACTGACATATATAACAAAAGGAAAGCTGGCGGTTTTTGAAATCATCTGGGGGCACCTCTTGGACTTTTTTTTCCAAAGAAAATATTGATAAAGATCAATAATACTCAAAACGGGAGATTATAAATAAGAACATAAATTGTTGTGCCTATGTAATCTTAAAGATTTCTGCACATTGTATCTAAAGTAACATCTGCTTTCAAAGTCTGCTTGAATCATGTTTTTGTTTTTTTTGGTGCACCGCTGAGCACAGCCCTGTCCTCAACCGAAATCTGCAGATCTCCGTTTGCGGCAGAACAAGTGCGACTTCTGAGTGCTACTTAGAGAGGACAGTCATTTCAGGACAATCGGTCACATGAGCACGAGAGCTCAGCTGTCGTGAAACTAATAAAAGTTGTTTAAAGTGCTTAAATATGAACGCTGTCACTTGAGGACAGTCTGAAATAGGAATCTTCCTTTCTTAGTTTTTCCTTTTTTTCCATCTTAATTGTGCACAAGCCTGTAAGATCACGTTTGGTTTGTTCTTCATAACGCCACTCTGAGATGGAAATTGATTCTTGGGAAACTTGTAGTGATCAATCTTCATCTATCAGTGTCTCTGAAGCTCTTGTGGGCTGAAGGACAGCACCTCGGAAACAAAAAACGTGTTTAAACAGGGGAGAGCGAAGAGTCAGGGGAGGACAAGCCAAGTGGGAGGACGGGCAAATAAAATAGCACAATGAAGCTTCGGGGTGGTGTGTTTTGCGTTAATAAAATAATGAGATGTGACAGAGGCTCTACGAATATTGTCCACTTAGTGGCAGTTACATCCTGCCCGGCAGATGAGCTCGTGTGAGTAAGCATCAAACGCTAGGGAAAAGGGCCTGAATCACCCGATGTCCTCATTTCTGTTTATTATTTGCAATTTTGGCTCCGTGTGTTTGCCAAATGAGTTCTGGTGTAATTTAGTAATATTTTGTAAATAACTCCAACCACAGACGGCAGTATGGGCGTATCACTATGCAGGGCACGCGTTGCTCATTCAGCAAATTACTGCGATAAATACAAGAGCTGGTGCTAATGAGAGGGCAGCATGGATGCAAAAGGCAGATCCAGCTCGCAGCAGATATACTTAAATCTAATTGTCCGTGTGCTAATAATGCACATTCAAAGCTCCTGGGTTTCCTCTTATTTCCTCATTTCTTCTTCAAATGAAGTGTTGGCTTTGAAATGGAAGTTCAAGGAAAATGAATTTGCATTTGGTGACTCATGGCAGATAACATACCTGGCAGCTCAAAGGTCCGGGAGAGAGGAGGAGAGGTCTGCAGGTAGTTCAGCTCCTGGTAAAAACCTCTTGAACGTCTGGATCTTTAATTTTAAGAGATTTAAAGGTGAGCACAGAATGTGGGTAAACCACTTGTCTCCAACATGCCAAACAACTATTAAAGAATGATGATTTTTTTTTTCTTTTTCTTTACAAAATTATTTTTGGGGGGCTTTTCTGCCCTTACTATGATCAGACAGCTTGGGCATGAAAGGGGGAAAGAGCGGGGATGGCACGCAGCAAAGGCGAGGACACAGCCTTTGTGCATGTGGCACCAGCTCTACCAGGTGAGCGAACGGGTGCCCCAATTTTACATGAAACCGTTTTCTTCAGTGTTTTTACCATCTTAAATCACCTGCTCTGCTTGTTTTGGAGAGGGGGGGACCTCTAAGGGAAGTTTCAGCTGGTTGCAGTATGCAATTCTCACCACTAGATGCCACTAAATCACCATAAATCTTTAACTTTAACTGAACCTTTAAAGCCACAGCAATCAGAAACTCTGAACCCAGACACAATCAGCTCCAACCACAACTGAAGATCATCTGATATATATTTGCTGTTTATTAATATTTAGCAGGCACTGAGGAGGTCTGTGGTCACTGGTTAATATCATACGTAATAGACTTTTTGGAAAATAGGGATTGGAGCTGGAAATTAGCCAACATAGCTAAACTGGCACATTTACAGAAATTAGTTTTTCTCCACGACAAAAACACACTTGAGTGTTAGAAAGTGATCCACTTGATTTTCAGCGTCACCTTCTGAGTGCAGCAAATGTGTGAACACTTTTTCACACATTTTTCACACCCGTTTTATAACACAGTAAACACAGATTTCATAGAAAGACCCAGAACTGTGAACAGAAGGAAAACATCTATTCACAGGGATAGAAATTACTTGCGTAGCTTTAAATGTCAAGTGCAATCTTTGTGTGAAACTAATTTGCAAAACTGTTCATCAGCAATCAGTCCTGTAAAATATGAAAAATATGCCACCGATGTGTTGCTGTTTGCAAGGTTGGATTAAAGAAGCTACAAAACTTAACAATGAATGTAGTAAAATGATTTTTTTTTTTCTTTCAGAAAAAGTCTTTTTTTCCCAAAAGTATTTTTTAAAAAAAGTGTAGAAAAATGTGCAGAGTGCAGCTGGGTTTGTTATTTCCAAGTAAATTCATATTAGGGACTTATGACTTTGAGTTTAGGCCTGTGTGTGAACTGCTTTAAAAATTAAACTTCTGAAGCAAGTGAGAAAAACTATAATTTGCACCGTCCCTGTAAACTTTAAAGTGTATAAATGAATAAATAAATAAATAAAATAAAATAAAATAAAATAAAATAAAATAAAATAAAATAAAATAAAATAAATCAAGAAATACATTCTGTTCATCCTGTTTTTTTCCCATGTTGTTTCTTGCACACACGTAACTGATTTTTAACATAAGATTTGTATTTGTATACTTTATCTCCATAATGACCACTGGGCCTTCGCAGTTACATCTGTTATTCACAAACACTCTCGTTAGTCTGATCATGCTGCTGCAATGGGAATCAATCCTGCCGTCCGAGCTCTTCAATTTTTTTTTAATAATCAAAGAAGAAAATCATATGTAGCTTTTTGACAAGCAGCTTGAGAAAGCATGATAAAGGAGAGTCCAGTAAACTTTTAACAGTTTAAAAATTGTACTCTTCTCTCCGCTGATTTTCTGTTGATTATCTTAATTGCAGTGTGTTGATTTAACTGTTGATTTTTGTTTTGTCTTTTCATGAACTCAAAATCTTTGTTTGGTTTCTTGTTATTCATTTATATATATGTATAATAAAAACAAGATGGTTCATCTCAAGGGGTTTATGCTAATGAACAAACCTATACATCAACAAACGTCCAGGTTACAGGTCAAATGTTTGTTTCTGTTGCAAATAAAATCTTTGTAAACACCATTATTATATAATATATAACATTTTATATTTTGATATTTTATTATATATATATATATATATATATAATAAGACACGATGCATCTTAACACGAATAACCAATTCGCTTTTTGAGTGCGGCTGCGTGCTGATAAAAATGGAAACTGCACTTGAAGAGCGTTATAAGGGTCTGCTGAATTCATTAAAACTAAGAAAAGCGAAACTTCAGATAGGATTAAAGTAACAGTAGTACTTTTACCAAATGGAATTTAGTAAAAACTTTAGCATCACAAGTTCCAGCAGAAAAATCACCCATCTAAATGGAAATAGCAAGATGACGCCTTCTATTATAAAAGTACTTGAGATCACTTAATTTTACTTTTGATAGAAAAGAAAGTGCTTGCTGGCAGCGAACACTTGAATTTAAACCGTCTGGAGGAAAACACTGTCAGTAAAAGGGCTTCTTTATTCACTTGACATTCAGGTTTTGATTAAATGTAATAATATTTGGGGGGAAGCTTTTATCCACCTTGAAATGTCAGTAATGCACACACTTTTAGTTTGATTCAATAAAGAGTTGAGCTTTGGCTCCAATGATGGTTTCCTTAAACAGATCCTTAAAAACAGTCTTCTCTGTTGTTGTGATGAGATCGCAGCAAGAACTCAACTTTTGGCATGACTCGAAACTTCATAAATGAGTATAGGTGATTTTTTTTCCTTAATCGTGCCTCGTCATTTAAGTGTGGGAAGCTTGTTAACATATTGAAAACCAAGAGAGCCATTAGAATTGCAAACAAAACCACTTACAGAGAACCAACAAACCCACGCTTTATCAAATTAAAGGCACTTAAATTAAAAAATCTGGTTGATGTCAAAGCGGTTCAAATCATGTGCAGAGCAAAAAAATCATCTACTTCCTAATAATATGCAAAAGCTGTTTCAAATGAAAGAAAGTTTACATGATTTGAGATGAATTTGTAGGTTTAATAAATGGTTAGTGAGGACTAGTACAAAATATCATTGTATTACAGTCAAAGGGGTTAATTTCTGGAACAGCTGTATTGTGTAATTGGAAACATGAACATTTATCGAATTTAAACATGTTTTTAAAACAAGATGTTGAAGCGATATGAGCTGGTAGAACAGAGCGGTAAACAGGCGCAGTTAGATATGATACAAGAAACGAAGTTTGCTTTTAAGAGTGTGACTTTCTTCTGTTTTTACGTGTTTCTTTGTCCTGTGATGCCTGTTTTTTATTCATTTGTTTTTGTCTTATTTCTCGTTTGATTAGATCGAGGTTTGTATGGTGAATATTGGGGCAGAAATAGGTTATATTCATGTTTAAAACTAACTTTTTTTAATACAAAACTGAAAAAAGGGGGTAGTATTTATGAATACTTCCTCTTACTCCTTTTGGGCCATAAAATACTTGAAATAATATGCCCTATTCTAGTGTTGTTTTTCTTACTTAAATTGTACTTTGTTCTCCTCTTTTATTTGGCATGTTCAAAATAAATATAATCACCAAAAAAAAGCTCTCTTGGTCAATGAATGGACGATTAATTGATTCAAGGAAAGACAATTTAAGGAAAAGTGAATCAGCTCCGCTCTGGCTGACGGCAAACCGAGTTGCGTCTCTTCTGTGGAGCGGTTTCTACGCCGCAGAGCAGGTTAATACAACATTCATATAACGCTCCCTGAAAGGTCAGCACTGTCAAGATGGTTTGCAGTCAGCCACTGGCACAAATTTGCAAGTAAATGTGCTAAAGTTGAACTATACAAAAAAAAAAAAATTAATAGATTTCAGTTAGAAAATGTGTGTTTATAAATGCTGGTTTGACATGTTAACCTCCAAAATTGTTTGCTCTCGATTAATACACAAACAGTTTGGCCTTGTGCATATCCAAGTAAATTAGTTTGAATAAAGTGCATAAAAAAATATTTTTTTAAGTATGTAGAAATGTTTTTTGGTCACTAGAGGGCAAACCTATTAGGGTTAATTGTGTCATTATGTAAGTACAAGAACATTTTCTCCCTCTTGCATCAGTGTGAAATAATAAGGCCAAAGTGAACAGAGTTTAACCTTGCTCCACCAGTCCTTAAAGAGCGCCAGCGATTTTAGTTTGTGGTAAGTGCAGGGGAGTTCTGCTGCATATTTTTAATAAATAAATAAATAAATAAATAAATAAAATAAAGTGCAAAGCCTTTAGTATCTCCAAATGCAGCTGTGTGAGAACCGATAAATATCCTGTCTGTTGGGACTGAAAACTATTGAAAAAAACGGAGTGGGGCCATGAGGCTACACTTGTCATGTTAGCCATTCATTCAATTCATTTTAGTGGGCTTTGTTGGCTAGAAAAAACGTATATTCGCACTGCCGAAGTGTAGAAAATAAAAACTAAATAAAAAACATTTGAAAAAATATCTAAAAATATCGCTGCTAAATGGGTTCACCTCTGACACACCCACTACACGAGAGCAAACACACCTGAAAGTCTAAGAAACAATCTGGAAAACCTATCAAAACAGTGCGCACCATTTTAAGATTGAACGCACCCCTGAATTCCAACTGCAAGTGCATGGTGGGTAATGTAGGCAAAGGTTAAGAAGAAGAATGCATAAAAGACAACTCTGGCTCCGCTGCATCAATTCTCATATTTTTTGTTTTAATGTGCAGTGCTTAATATGTAAAGTACTTTTTTAAAGGATTCTCCCTTCTTATTTATTGTTTATTATTTTATACTCGCTCCCTGGAAGAGACATGGGGCAAGAAACTAAAGGGCATTCCTAAAAAGTAGGTATTAATAGTCTCTCTCAGCCCGTGCTGCGAGTGTGATTGAGTCACGTTAGTTTTCTACAAACGATGCACTTTGTTTAGTCTCCTTTACATGATAACCTGTGTGCACATTTATGAGAATGCAGAACAGAAATCTTGAATCATTATAGTTTGATGAAGATAAGAAGTTGGACTGAGTGGCAAGAAATGGACCAGATTTATTTCTGAAGTTTGGAAATTGCATACAATACGAGGTTATTTTAATTATATAAAGTATAAAAGCTTATGGAATATACTATCCACATTTTTTTCCCATTTGAGTAGATTTGAGTTGTTGGTCATAATTTAGTCCATCTAAATGCCAGTACACTTTAATATTTAATTGTACATATGTTCCAGTATAACAGTTTGCAATGTTTTGTTTATAGAAATTATTTCACACTTTTCTGTGTTTTTATAATTATCAACAAATATTCTGGGTGATAAACTCTGAAAAGCAGCACTTTTAACCCTCAGCTCCCTTCAAACTCTACCTTGTCACTGCAGGCGGATTCTTGTGTGATGCAGCTGTGTATCAGAAATTGGTGACAGAAAGTGAATGAAGGTCTGATAAATAATTATAAGACCTCTGTCACGACGGAACAGCAAAAAAAAAGTAGAGACCATTTTAAAGGAGACAGAAAGTCGAGGCTCTGTCAGCTTCGTCTAACTCATAAAGACCTTACTGTGTCACCCCGCCTCTCAAAAATCTTTAGATGAAATCAGAACATTTTGTAACTTGGGTATAGTCAGGCAGTAAGGAGTGACATCATCTGCTGCTGTCCATTCCCATCAGCCCCTCAAGCTGAGTTGTCATGGTAACTTGATGTGAGAATCCAGTCAAGGAGTCAGGATAATACTGAATGATACTCCTGCAACCACGTATCCATCATCGGGACAAATGGGAAGATTGTGATGAGTTTCTAAAAAAAAATCACAATGACCACTTTTCTCACAGGAAACTTCAGCTTCTGGAGTATGAGCTCAAACAGACCTCAGCGGGAGCTCGGTGCCTCGCCATCACTCATTTTGGGAGAGAAAATATTTTAATTCACAGTAGAATTGCATGTTTGAATCATGGAGAGAGGAAAGCGTCTGCTGGCATATCGGAGCTTTTTCTAGTGTGCTGTCAAGGCGACGCCTTCTCTTTAAAATTTTTGATTATTGGACAAACTATAGGCATCGTGTAACTGATATATAAAGTACTTGCCTTATGAAACTATTTTCAATAGTAGAAGTAGTACTAGTAGCATTAGTAGTAGTCACAGTAGTAGTAGTAGTGGTAGTTGTTGTAGTAGTGGTAGTATTGGGTGTAGTAGTAGTAGTAATAGTAGTGGTTGCTATAATAGTAGTAGCATCAGCGGTGGTAGTAGTAGTACTGGTAGTAGTAACAGTAGTAGTAGTAGTAGTAGTAGTAGTAGAAGTGGTAGTGGTTGGTGTAGTAGTAGTAATAGTCGTAGTAGCATCAGTGGTGGTAGTAGTAGTAGTAGCAGTGGTGGTAGTCGTAGTAGAATTAGAATTGTAGTAGTGGTAGTTGTAGTAGTAGTAATAGCGGTAATGATCGTAGCAGTAGTGGTATTAGTACTAATAGCAGTAGTAGTGGTAGCAAGAATAAAAACAATTCATGAAGTAAATATCTGATTGTACAAAGACAAAACAAAACAACAAAAAAGATGCACAATTCTTGAAAAATGCATATAAAAGGTTAAATAATTCTCTATAGATAATGAAATTGTTCTCTCTATTAGAAAACACAGTTGAGGGTTGACTGAAATAAAGAATGATAGTCGACACAGCAGCTGAGAACTCGTGCAGCTAAAGTCTTGTCAGACAGCAACATCTGCTGGCCAAATTAGGAATTAATTTCACTACACCTGTACTGCTATTATAATACAGTACAGTACTCAAACTACAGGGTACAACATGTAACGTATACACCATAGTCCAGAGTGTATGAATATTTTTAGGCATCTTTAACTTTGATTTGATGCATAATGCTCCTCTGTTTTAGTAACCTTGAGTCCATAAAATCCCCAAATCTTTCTTTTGAAGGACTGCGATTACAGAGAATTATTAAATTGGAAAACATAACTATTTTTTCTGTGGGTATCAGCGTGTTTAATGAACCGAACCTAAGTCTTGTTTGACTTGTCTGTTCTGAGCAGTTTGCACATCAGAAATGCCCCTGTGTTAACAGATGTTTCAACACTGATTAGCAGCGTTGTGTAATCAGGCAGCCGCTCAGAACGACTCTCCACTCCACACCGTGGGCACTCACACTTTAGAGCTGTTTGGCTTAACGGTGGCGGAAGATGGAGCGAAAAACGAGATTTTTCTCTCTTGGGAGTCAACGTTAAAGTTTGGAGGAATTATAAGCAAAGAGGTTTTACATCTGTTATACAATATGGCATCAACTGGCTCTGGCTAAAGCACAAAAACATGGATGCAAAGATCTTCTAACCAAAGTAAAGGTTATGATAGAAAACAAAGACGTAGCAATGTCTTCACTTTATACCTTTCTCAGCTAAAAATCACTGGCTGAGCTTATATATAATACTTAAATATGATCGAATTTGAACTCTACCTGCAGACAATCCAATCCAATGTCTTGTCGGTTTCAAACTGACTTGTTAACCCTTTGAAACCTAAGCAAATTGGTGTAAACTTCTTTCAGAAAACATGAGTAGAAAGCAGTGAGCAACTTAACGAGACATGGTCCACACATTAGCATGAAATTACTAAAAATACTAATACTAATATTTATAATAAAAATAAATAAATAAGTAAATAGTAAATAAATAAATATTTTTTAAAGCGAAAAAGAGAAGCAAAAAACAAACAAAAAATGTATACATTGCTTCTGTTCTATATTGTTAAATATATGGTGATAATAATTATACATATATAGTTTTTCCAAAGAAGTTTTAAACTTTTTAAACTAAACATTTTCTCAAACTCATTTTCAGGTATTTGGTTATATTCCTTGCAATATATGGGACATTTCTTGCCAAATTGCTCATTGCCTTTTTCCTCATGTTTTGAAAGAAGTCAAACAAATATGAAAACAAACAAGAAAATGACTTAAAAAATTCTTTAAAAAAAGATTAAAAATATGTATGCATTTTTTTCTATAAATTAATTTTAAATACATGGTTATAATAATTATACACAGAATTTGCGTGATCGCTTTTTTATATAAATTTTCCTTTTTTTTTTTTAAACTATTTTTTGGGTCTTTTGTTGTCACCTTTTACTTCTTCCTTACAATTTATGCAACATTTCTTGCCAAATGACTCACTCAATTTGTGCATGTTTCAAGGGTTAAATAGCTTGTGAGAGGCATCTGAACCCAGCACAATAAAACTGATGTGGATCCAGGTTTCAAGGGGTTAAAGAAAATAAACTTAAGTCTGAATGATAACAGAAATATACAGTGTCAGAACTGAAAAGTAAATGTGATGAGTTGAAATTTGGTGCAGATTTCTCTGTTTTCCGGCTGAAACATTAAACAGTCTGCATGTTACAGTGGATGGGTTCACTGTTTGTTCGTCCTATTTTTGGAATCATCAGCAAGGTGAAAGTATACTGAGGGTAATGGTGTGAATATGTGTGCGTAGACAGATAACAGTACAGTGTTGGTGTTGACAAGCAGGTGTTGATTAGAGCTGCTGGGGCCTTTTTTTGTCGGTCTAATTCAACTAGACAGCTCTGATGTGACGCAATTACAGATGAAGAAGAACAGAGTTTTAAAAAGGTGAACCACACACTGCAGATGCTGTTAAAAGCAAACCAAACACAAACTTTTTCAGGAGAAATTTGAGGAACTGACAATGCCTGCAAGGAAAAATCCTGCTTTAAATGCACAGGGAGCTGATTTGCAATGAGAAATGGCTGTGCATGACAACGTAAGACTGATCAGACTTGTGCACAGGCAGGAAATCATACTCCCTAGTTTGATACAGCGATGCTCTCAAACATACAAAATCTGCTGTCTTTGGATAAATTAAACCTTGAATTTGTATGAGGACTCATTTATGTTTTCTGACCTTTACAGACTTCTAGAAAACCTTTTCACTCAGCAGTGAAAAAACTGATTCTCTGGAGTTTACTTAAAGGTCCAAGACCCCCGAAATCCACACTGCATGGGAGAGTAAGTATGCACTTTGAAAGAATTTAAGCTCTTTCAACTTTTAAACACTAGTTCCATTTCCACCTCAAAATGTGAGTTACCTTCACTAAGAACTATTAATTTGTGTCATGAGCCGTGAAAATGTAAAACTGACTGAGTATGCAAGTATCCAAGTATGCCTGATTCATACTTTATACACAGAGAAGGTTTGCAGGGCTCACAGGCACAACACAAAATGCAGTGCACCACCTGAAAAAGTGACTAAATGCCAGACACCGCAGACACCGCAGACACCGCAGACACCACAGACACTGCAGATGCTGCAGACGCCGCAGATGCTGCAGACACTGCAAACATTTTGTTAGACATCAGAGCTGGGATTTGTGAACAGATCTGGTCCCAACAAGCATGTATGAAATTACAAACTAAGCGCAATTTGCTGCAGTGCAATATATGCATGCCACACAAGAAGTTCCCGCACAGAACACAAAGGCAAACAACAACAACCACAGAAACTATAACTTCAGCGTTACTGTTCAGTAGGGGAGGAAATCACCAGGTCCCAAGATACAGTATCATCACGATATTTATGTCACAATACAATATCATTGAGTTTTTAAACAGGCTAGTATAGCGATAAAATATATTGTGACTTATTATCTTTTTCCAACTGCAGATTATATTACAATGGAAAAACTTTGTCAAGATCTGTATTAACTTTTAAAACTGACTTCAGTCATTTTTATTGTATCAAAATGTATAATGGACTGAAAAAAAGCAATTATTATTCTAGTGGGCTAGAAAATATGTTTCATTTGTATTTGTAATATTAATATTTAAAAAATTGTATCGATTCTTGGCACCAGTGTAACGACAAAAAAACAAGGTTTTAAAAAAACAACCTTATTGTATTATGTTGAACAAAAGGATGGAAATAGTGTTAGAATAGTGTACTCAGATTATAACACTGAAAATTTACTGGAGTAGCGAAAAGGTAAAAGTGCAAGTGTGAAAATGTTATTAATTAAAGTAAAAAGTAGGTCAATAAAAAATGTATGGGGCAGCACAAGATTTAAAGAACATCGTAAAGCCAAAAAAAAAAAATTGCATCACATGTAATACAATAAAAACTACTGAAACAACATCAGCAACATGAGCCCTGATGTCCAAACCAACAGCAACTTCCATTTCTTTAAAAGGCACTTTGTTATCAGGGTTATCATTTAACATACAGCCTCACACCAATTAACCAGGAAAGAGCCAAAACTCAGACAAACAAACAAAAAATAAAAAAATCAAACAAAAATGACCAACAATACATGACAACCGGACACCGCAGTGGGTGCAACAGGGATTATCAACAACCTGCCGCTTGTTGCAGAATCAACAGCAGAGTAAAACATCACCGAAGCAACAACACAGAGATTTAGAAAAACTAAAAACTCCACAGCAGCTGCAGCCACAAACACACATATCACCACAAATACACAAATAAACATCACACAAACAACGCCACACTGCTAAGAAGCCTTGGTTGCACTCACCCGTCTGAATGAAGTACTCCACCATCTGCTTCTTCTTTGTCGATGATTCAGCCAGTCTACTCAGGCTCTCAGTCCCAGTGAAACCAGTCCAAACAGCCTCTCGGTTCCATTATGACCAGTCCACTCGCGCTCGCTGCTCCTGAAAGTTTTCAAATGTAAAATGTATGAGGCTCTGCAGTCGCAGCAGGTTTCTCTGTCACAAACATCACAAGTCCTCACACACGTCGCTGAAGGTAAAAGTTCCTCAGTCTGGTTTTGTTGTACTGTTGTTGATATTTCTACTGTTAATATCCTGCTGTCCTGGCCCCAGACCTGAACATACACATTTACAACATCCATCTCTTCAGTCAGAAAATGGTGTGCACCATTTTGCTGCAGTTTTCACGTTGAACAAGCACGTTGAGTTTTGGAGAAGTCTGCCTAAAAAGGCTCTAAAAGAATCCTTTTCAGCCCAAACCAAGATGTTGGTTTTGGTTGGTTGAAGCCAGAAGCCACTAACCAAGCATCGACTGGGACGAGTAAAAACAAGAACGTGTTGTACAAAGATACCCTGCATGCTGCTCCCTGAGACTTTGAAAAATCATAAATCAGATGCGTTTAGGGTTTGAATTGAATACTGACATTTACGATCATTATGAAAAGAAACAAGCATGACTCACACAGCCAATTTCCATCATATGTGTCAAAATAAGAGCAGTCTTTGTAAAGTTTTAACGCCTAAACAATGCACGCAGGGAAGTTTGTAATCAGCATATTTCTTTTTAATTTTTTTTTTAAACTTCTTTAAACTTAAACTCAACCTGGTGAGTTGAGTTCAGGAGTAGATTTATTCAAGTCATAATTCCAAGTAGCAATTATATGTTCTGAAATAACCTTTACAATTATTAATGATTAAATTATTAAATTTTAAGATAATTTGAAATTTGCGAAGTTATATTAACATTAGTTGAGTAGTAGAGTAGTAGTAGAGTTCATAAATCAATCAATCAATCAGCCGAATTAAAGCACTAAAAAATGGGAGTGCTCATCACCAGAGGCAGAATAAAACCTATAATTAGAAATATAAAAATAAATAAATGAGTAAATATATAAATAAACAAAAAAGTAAGATAAAAAAAATTTAAAAAGTAATAATAAAAGGTAAGAGGTAAATGACAAGTTAATAGCACAAGGTAAAATAATGAATAAATAAATAAATAAGTTAAAAATAATAAAATGATAAAACTATGAAACAGACTGAAATTCATAAATAAACAGCCAAAACATAAATAAAGTTCAATTTAAAGTCACACTAAAAAGACAGGTCTTGATTTATTTATTTTTTATATAAAACTGATTTCATTAAATTGCTCTTGTATGTTTTACTGGGCAGAACTGGAAAAGATTGGGGCTGATTTTTGAAACCTCATGGATGAAGCAGTGAACTGTGTGTGACTGCAGAGGCGCAGAGGCTGATGCCATGTTCACATCATATGACCTGCATGTTAGGACAGCTCTAATAATGTGTACACATGCACATTTCTATTTTGGTTTTGATGATTTTGATGATTTTAATTTTAGTTTTGACCACTGAATCACCCTCACTGTTAATAACAGATGCAGCCACTATTTGGAGTAGCATGATGGTTGTTATCATGGGAATCCATCCCATCCATCCCTCACAACATCAACCCAGCAAAATAAAAAGCACATTTGGGCAAGGGGGGGTTAAAATTTGTTTGCATCTATAAAAAAGCTTGAAATTTTAAAAAGAAAGTTTCTATTTATCTTAAATAGTTGTTTTCGTTTTTTGCTTTCTGACATCACTTATGAGCAAGTAAAAACTATTAGAGCTTTCCGATTTCCAGATATGCAGAAATCACCACTTGAGGCTGACATTGGCAATTTTAACATGTCAGAAAGTGGCAATAATTGTAATGCATGTTGCAAACGAGGAAGGAAAATGGAGAAGAGAAGAAAATGATAGCTCTCTGACAAGATGCCAGAATGCAGGAAATAAGATTTCTGACACAAATTGAAAAACAAGACACTCCTGTATTCTGCTCGATTCATCACAAGAACAGACGAGTGGACAACAAGTGACGGAGCACGTGGCGGTTTTGAAAGAAAGCCGACTTGAGGGAACACGCTCCAAGTGGTTCATGGTGGTTCCAGCAGCATTCAAAGGCTGGCTCAGCAGACTCCCGGTAATGCTTGAGAAGAACAGCTTCTGAGCTCACAGGCCAAACTGCAGACTCACGTTAGAAAGCACAGATTGGAAGGGAAGAAGCTCAGGATGCAAATTGGAAACGAGTTTACCTGAAAGGATTGTAAAACACAGAAAAAGGCTTCAACACAGCACAAAACCTTTTTCATCAGGACACCTATTCTTCTTTAACTAACTAATTAGTGATCTGAGCCTGAAGCTACTATTTCTGCTGCCACCTGTGGATTAATTGGGTGCTACTGCCCTCTCGACAACTAAATAACTCGTAACCTTTCTCTTTGCGCTCACCATACAAAAGACGTTCAACTTTTTGTTGCTATGTTCTTTATTTGTCACCCTGGGAACATTTGTTGCATCTGCTGCCACGGCCCTGACAATTCGTAGCAACTTTGGACTGTTGCTGTAGCACCTTGTCACACTTATTAGTCACAACTTCAATTTTAAATCAATAAATCCCCCCCAGATTCAATAAAATGGAATATTATGATTCAAAAGGTAAAATTCATGGAAAAAATGACTCACAAAATTAGGAATATGGAAGATGGGTTAGAGAAAAGGTAGATTTTGGAAGATAGGAAATCAAATTACACCATTAAATTTGATCAATTTAGTGTATAAAAATGAGTACAGTATATGATCAGCAAGGATATAATAGTCATTATTTGTATTATATTGTCTGTATCTCCAACTTTTCCTTTTTTCTTCTTCTTTTTTATTGCAGATTAATGGTTATTTATGTCTTTAACTATATATTTTGAGTTTGATTTGCAATCTGAAAAGCTGTATGAAAATGGTATGGGGAAAAAATAATGTATAAAAAAGTCAAAACAAATACGCCATATTTGTATGTTTCATATATGTCACATTTAAGTTTCTAAGGAGATGCAGTATATGAGCTCATTATTAGTATTTGAGGGCACCAAGTGAACAGATACAAAACCGTAGATACATCGTTGACCGCTGCTCTAAACTCGCCACATCTGCACCTGCATCACATGAAGGAGGTCAAGATTCACTGGTAACCAAAAACATGTATATTGAGAGATGCAGATTTCGGTACACAATCGATTGTTACTCGCCTAATTCTGAACCGAGTTTCATGAAATGTGTTTTGCTATAAACATCAGAAAGTGAGCAATATAGCAGTTACTTTTTTTAAATATGATGATATAACTGGATGTTGCTTATTCAGAAGTTGGAGTCTGCATGTCCGAGTGTTTGCAAGATTACTGTTTTGTCATAGAGCTGATTAGATTGACTCCAGTTACTGATATGAACCCTACAGTTCTACCTATTTGATCGTTTCTATGGCAACAGAGTGACAACTTCTTGTCTCACAATAGCTCCACACAAGAGCACTATAAGACTTCAGTGGCATCATTTATTCAGGTGACACGGTGGCGTCAAGCAGAGTGGACTGTGTTACTTTTTTATGTCACTGTGTCTTTATTTATTATTCACTGCAACTTCAACACAATGCCTCTCACTGTGTTGCACTCAGTGTTTTGCTGTAGCTTCCCTCTTCTCTTACCAAAAAAAGTAAAAGTGAGTTTATCACAGGTGAAAGAGCATTTTGCATGTCTAAAAGTCATGTGAGCTCCGCTGTCCTTTGGATTACCTACACCTCCCTCAGCCACTCAGACTTAAGGAGCTGTCTTCTGTATGTATCTACAGTATCAACATGATGCAGACGAACCCCTGCCAAGATCAAACGAAGCATCTCTGAGCTTATATCTATATCAGACGCTCACAGATGCAAAGGATTCCAGCAGCTCTCCGCGAATCCGAGATCAAATCGTCCTAAATCTGCCTTTTTTCATTTTTCAGACCCGACACGTTTTGAAGTGTGTACGTCGCATTTTCACCGCGGTTCGACCTTGTTGCTAAAACTCGGCTCTGCACCTTTTCTGCAGGATAAGCAGAACTGTTTGACTTGTAGGATTTATGCCTCATGTAGACATGAGAAATGAATTGTCTTCTCTTGTTCTTGTCAACGCCGGGACATGCATTTTTCACGCTGATGCCCTGACAATATGCACAAACATCAATCAAGTATCATCTTCAAGCAAAAAGCAGTTACGGAAAAGGCACGTCTGCACACATTTCATGTGTTGTCACCAGAAGAAAGCCGCACAAATGGCAGAACACAGCAGAGGAAGAGTCAAACATGCTGTAGATTTAGCTGTAAATGAGCACCAGAGGGCAGAGCAGCATGCTTTTTTCTTTTATTCCACCTCACTGCTTCAGCTGATGCACAGTAGGCAGGAGTGTTGAGATATGCCTGGTTAAGAGAAAATTGCCAATGAGTTTAAGCTAATGAAGTGCTAAACATGCTTTGCAGAGACAAAATAAGGATTTGCTAAAGCCACAACCTTTTTATCCCAATGTAAATTAAAAATAAAACTGCATTCTGTGCAATTCATTAAAAATAAATTAAAGAAATAAACAGCCACTCCATCAATCATCTTCAAATCAGTATTTTTTAAGCAATTTCGCTCTCTGCTGCCATCTTTAAATGTTGATAACAGTAGGCTCACTAAACATGTTTTGATTCAGTACATTTCTGCGTAGGGGGAGGGGAGTCAACTCCACTGGGTAATACAGTATTCATTATCCCCAATTCAGCGCTCCATGGATGTGCTTTGTGTGCGTCGGGTGAACCTCAGGTTGAAATGTGTAATCTGTCTTAACATAGGTTCCCCACTTAAGACGCCAGAATTGCAAAAAAAAATTAATCCCTCACCAGATGACACACACTGCCGCACAAAGTGAGATTTATTTATGACTAATGTAATATGACTAAGAGATCACTGAGTTTAAACATGGGTTTATTGACTCGGCTGGTCTTTGAACAAAGAAAACAAAAGAAAACAAAGTGATGGCAGATCAAAAAGAAAAGATCTAAAAGTAGATCTAGAATTTTGCAGACGGGTTGCTTGCTGCAGTTCTGCCCTACAGAACAAAATTGAGTGACAGCAAGAATCTCTTTTACCACATAAAAATATTGCACCATAGAAATGTGTTATTTTGAGGGGGTGGGGGGGTTACAGCATATAAAATTGGCAAGAACTAAAAAGTAAGAACAAACTGCATTAAAGCTAGTTAGGATTAGCTGGTGTGATAACTTTAAGTAAAGCTAAATAACCATGGAGGTTTGCAGAGAACTGGATACAGAATTGAAGGTGGACCCTGTTTAAGAGTTGATGAGTTGAGCATGAGGCTAAAAAAAGCTGGATATGGAGTTACCCGAGTCTTCACATCGGGCCCATAGAGCAGGCGCACTACAAATTTTTACCAAGCTGCAACCTCTGAAGCTGGAAAAAAATAATGCAATTTTTTTGAGCGTCCCACCCTCTGTTAAATTACTACTTTGACCATCTAGTTTTGATCCATTTGGTCCAGTAACATTTTAAAGATCTACAAGAGCCACATGATCAAATCATTTTATCTCCATTAAAGTTAGCAGAGGGCTAAACTGGATGTTAGCCGCCAGGCTGGCAAGTTTCCACCAGATGATGCAGGTAATTTTTTATTTGGAAAGTTAAACTTTTTTTACTTCAAGAGCGGGCCCCCACCTCCAGTGCTATTTTTCTTTATATATGTATTCTTTTTTTTTTTTTGCGCCAAAGTACCAAACACAAGTTTTCAAAACCACAGTTTTAATTAATTATTGAACACATTTATTACTCATTCATTCAAATGGACAAGAAAACTGAAGAAGCATCTACAAGCTAGCTAGAAAGCTGATTAACCCACTTTTTCCTAATTCCTATTTTTGAAAAAGATCATGTGATACTCCAACATCTCGGTTATAACGTTTATCATACCAGCTTCATAAGGCAGTAGCTAAAGCTTATTATAATGAAGAAAATACTAAACAGATAAATAAATAGCCTGACTTAGTTATTTATTTTGCAACCTCTGACTCTTGAGGAAATCCATATGTTTTGATGTGGTCAAATGACATTTAAAATCACTTTTTAATGTATTTTTAAAAATTGCTTATTAAACAAGCTCATTAGCTTCAATGGAAAAGAAAGCCAAAGAGGAATATTTTGTCCATATAGGCTGCTTTACTTACATCAGATTGTCTAGAGTGCAGTTTTCAAATATTATTTCAGGTTTGTTGTAAAGTCTGTAACAGTAATTAATTATTTATTAAGAGCATTCAAACTTCAGACCATTTTTTTCTAAACTTCACTGCTGCTAGTTAACGGCAATCTGCCTCACACAGGTTGATCTGAAGCAAACTATGTCCATAAAGTTTCTCAAATACAGGGGAAGTAGACAGCTTTTCTTTATCGCAGTCATATGTTGTGATTTAAACTGACAAGACAGTGTATTTGTACATTCTTGACCATACAACTATTCCCTCATAAGAAGACACAAATGGCTTCCCAGCTAAGCCAACTTAGTGGGTGTTTGGAGCGCTTCGAAGGAGATGGAGGGATTTAAGAGGAGAAAAAAAGAAAATGGAAAAACCCAGGTAGATGGACAGACAAGAAAGTAGCGAAGGGAGGAAGTAGAGGAGGAGATGGAGGGTGGCTGGTGCCTACAGGGATTGATGCTGTGTGAAGGTGACCTGGGATTACTCCGGTCCTATTCCACAATCTCATCCTGGTATCTGAAACTCATCGCCCAGTGGAATGAGCTCAGCTGTCCACATCCCTAAGTAAGTCTTCAGCTGAACCCCCAATCTGCCCGGAGCAAGATTGTAAGCCGGGCTGGAGGATATTCTCTTTTTCTCCAACAGACAATGCCACTGGATGTTAGTTTGCAGTAGATTTGGATGATGACATTCGGTCCGAGAAGATTCCCTGCACAAATAATGATGACTTTTTACCGCTTCCAATCCATGCAGTGCTCAAATCATTATCAATGAAAAAAACCCTGCAGATGAAGGTTATGTTAATGAGCACATGCAACTTGAACAGTTCGATAAAAATATATTCAACAATTCTCAACGCCATCAAATTGCCAGTTCGCTGATGTCACAATGAAGATACAACGGTGTAGCAGAGGAATGGAAGGAAGGGAAAGGAAAGGAAAAGGAGGAAAGCAGGAAAGGAAATGAGAAAAAAAATGTGTATGTGTCTTTTGTCTGTTTTCCCTTGTTTTTGTTTTCTTTCTTTTTTACTTTATTTTTGTTTATTTTTTAAGTATCTTTATGTTAATTATTGATGTTTTTGGGTTTTTTTTGGTCTTTACTCTTATTTAATCCAACATCACCGCTTTGTTGACTTTGTATTTAGTTATATGCATGCACTAAATGGTTAATTAAGGGTTTAAAAAGGGGGTGGGGATAACATATACAAAGCGGAAAATTGTGTTGCTAATTGTTATTTTACATATATTTTTGCAAATTTAAAGTGTTATTATTACAATTTCTACGTACAAATACCTGGCAGTTGCACCAGAATACACTGAAAGTGTTTCTGTTCTGTAAATGTTTATACATTTTAGTAAGGTACCCCTGTCACAGGAAATATCTATAGGCCCACATTCACAGCCAGCTGGTGGGACTGTCCAGTAGACTCTGTACGGCCAATGAAAGACATGTTTGAACATAGATTCATAAGAGTCTTTTATGTATTATGTGTAATTTAGTGAACTTTTTAGCCATTTTTTTTGTTATATTTACTATTTTGGTTTAGTCTTACTGCTCTCATCAACCTCATTTCCAGCAGCCCAACTTTTTTTTTTCACCAAACAAGCTCTGATAAGCCGACTGTACTACAGAGATGTGGACTTAAGACACATTATTTGGACTTGAGCCTGACTTGAGTCACAAATCCGATGAGGGTAGATAAAAACATCCATAAATACTTGCAACTCAACCTGGATTTTAAAAACAGTGGCTCGTGAATTCAATTGGATTTGAGCCTTTTGACTTGGAAATACTTCCCCAAAAGCAAGTTTGGGGAGAGAAACTTAAAAACATTATTTAGATAAAAGCTGAGATAAATACAAGTAAGCGCAGAAACATACTGAATTTTGCTATTTTTAAGAGAAATTTTTATTTCAATTGTTTGAAAAAATATTTAGTGATTGATTTGATCTTTTATATATTTTATTCTACTCTTTTACTGTAAATTTGTTTAATTTTGTATGTTTTGTATTTATATGCAGAGCAGCAACTAACTTCTGCCCCCAAGTGGCCAAAAAGATCCATGCATCTTTAACAATATTCAGTGATTCTTTATTGTGCTATAGCTTATGGATTACAGATGAGTCTTTCTGCCTACCTTGTGAGTTTTAAAATCAGGTTTTCATTCCAAATAAAGTGCAAATAGGTGTAGCCTATGTAACAAGTCCCTCTTTCGGTTGGCTTATTGGTGCCTGTTGCTTCTCTCTTTTTCTAAACTCTCTTTCTTTGCTCTGGAGTTGAGCTGCCATGCTGTGCCAAAGTAATTACCACCAATTTTATTGTGTGGCAATAATAATAAAGTATCAAGTATGAAGTCATCACAGAAAAAAACTACCAAAAAGTGAAATATAGTCATCCCAAAGTAAATCAGTCAGGCTGTAAAACCTTTCAACTGTCACTGTGGTATTAATGATCTCCAACTTTACACTTGATCAAAAAGAAGTGGGAAGATTCTCAAAACCCTTTCTTTTCTTTTTTGAGTTTGTCTGAAAAAATCAAAACCAGAATTGATGATAAATGCATTTCATGAGTCATTAAACCGAGGAATTTTGAAGATTATGAGGTGATTGCATTGGTGTTAATTAATTCTTTTAGTTACAAGGCTATTTGATCTTAACATGAAAACCCAAAGTGTGTCATGAATTCCTTTCAATTAAATATCTTTATTTAAACTACTTAATCTATACTAGCAGAGCCATCTATCAAATCTGCCTCCTTTCAAGGTTGTGCCTGCCGTCTCACACCGCTAGTCACTGATTGCAAATCTCTCAAACACCTTTAACTAAATGTTAGACCGCCCAGTGCAGACCAGTTCAAAGTGGTCCAGCGGTTATGGCTTCACCTCTTGGATAGAAATGACACCATGTGCTCATCAGCATTTGTCAAAGTGTCCTTGAGTAACATGCCAAACTGCAACTTGCCGACTCATCATAACCCAGTGAGGATAACACCATCAGCTACTCTCTGAAAATAACCTTCCAAAAGTTAGACACCCATGCACTCTGACAAAAAAAAAAAATCATGATTTAATCCTTCAACAATACAGCCTGTCCTATTTAAGAATAGCTCCTCTAACTCGCACCAGCTGTCAGTCACTCTGGATTGGAGCATCAACTTAATGTGTAAATAAAATGAGAAATCAACAGATGTGATAGTAAGATACAAATATAATTGCTTCCTTGAGATTGCCTGCAGGAACTGTGTGAACCCTTGTTGGTTTCTGCTTGTCAAAAATAAACTTTAAGAATCAAAAGAGTTCCCATACATAATAAAAAAAAACATGTTAATCATGCTGTTAATTAGTTGGAGTTTTGTGTTTCTGTGTTCTGGTAAAATGTCATCACGCACACAAACATATACTGGCCCCCAAAAAAAGAGCATTGTTGGTAATTGCAATCAAATTTGGTTGGAGTTAATGAGATCTATCCCACAGTCACTCAAAAATAAAATGCAAATGCAAATGTATTTATGAAACCAGATTGTTTTGTTGAGCTCGGCATGATAAAACTCTCATGGCTGCAGCGTGCATCCATCAGTCACGCTTTCTGGCAAACCAGAAAAAGAGAAGAAATGGGAAAACAACGGCAGGTAGCTGGAGAGAGCCAGAACTGATGGAAGAACGGGGAGATTGAGAAAGAGGGAGACAGAGTATTAGAAGAAAGAGAAAAGAGTCTGGGAGGGAGGTGCTGAATAGACGGGGGCTGAGCCGGAGTCAAAGACATGGTAGAAACTGGGGAGAGCGAGGATTTACATTTCATTTGAATGGGATGATGAGCCGCGCACGGAGGCAGGGAGATGGGACGGCAGAGCTCCCGCGGCCCTGCGGTGGAGCCGCATTCAACATAAATACTTTGCCGTTTCAAACCCATCAATTCAAGGGGACACGCTCATCATGTGCTTGTTTTTCACTCTGTTCTGTCTCTCTTCTGCTCTCCGTGCTATAATTGCTTTGCTTATGCGCAGGCACACGGGTGATATATGGAGTCTGCCTGCGCGCCAAAACATGCTCGCAGCACTACTCCTCCTTGTATGTGTGTGCTGCATGTGTGCGTGTGTGTTTGTTAAAGCTTAAGGGCAGCTTTAATTAAAAAACAACTTCTTATTGTAATAGCTTTCTTGTTGTAAGCTGCAGCCTTCTCGTGGTTGAGTCTTGATTAATGAGATTATCACACGGTCAACCCCTCTTTGGTCCCACTCCCAAAGAATCAGCAGTGAATAAACCGCAGAGCAGGAAAAAAGAGCAAAACAAAAGAGCCTCACAGAGCCTCTGGACAAAACACAACTTTGTATCTCATAGATTCCTGTCAGTGCTGCAGCCCAATGGCCAGAAAGGGCCTACATTTCTGCACACTGCAAATATGTGCCATTTGTACAAGTTATGTAAGGGATACATTTAAAGTTTACAGTTCTCAGCTGATGCCGTCCAGTAGCAAATCATACAGCCACACAAGGTGCCTTTAGGTGTCAAAAACAGCGGTATTGACGACATTGGAATGAGAATGGGCTGTAATATACTGCAACTTTACATGGCCCTATCTTGGCAGGATGTATAGCCACATCTGCAGTGATATATGAGTAAAAACAACTGCTCTCATGGCTCTGTTCTGGTGGGAAACACAACAGTCACTACTGGTAGGCGTCTTGACTAGGTGTCATGCCATCCACCATGCCCTTCACCTTTCAGATGACAAAGTCATGCCTTTATTCTTACAACAGTGAATCTCATCTTTGCAACCAATGTGAAGGACTTTTGAAGAGAAAGTTAATGTGTTACACCGAAGCAAGGTCATAACGCACAGGCATGATCCGATTTTTGAGTGCTGTAACTACACTGAACTGGTTGTTTCTTTTGAAAAGGCTATCTGCTCCACTTATTACGAGTCACTCTCAGGTATGTAAAGGTTGTAAAATTGACTTGCATCACACGGTGAATAAAACGCTAAGTTGAAAACAGCTTTAGGAAAAATGCCTCCTTGTATGTTCCCTTGCATCATGATAGATCTCTTGTGGCAAGGTCACCTGCACTTCGTTCAAAAAAAAATGGCGTTTTAGAATTAAACATCCTGCTGGCAGGTTACTTCTTCTCAACGAATAGAAAAGGAGACAACCCTGGGCATGACCTGAGGTCTGTTTCCAAATGTGAGATCAGGAATTTCAAGCAAAGTAGTAATGGAGTATCGATGAATGGCAGCCAGAGTAAAAAAGTTATATTTTCACTTCAATCTTAAGACTTGAGACCTGCTCCCGACTTGCAAAACACTGACTTGCCACCACCACTGCTGCTTTGCATTAACTCATGCATACATATCCGCATGCCTTATGTTTTTTAATTGGAGTTACTGAAATTTATTACAGGAGTAAAAATTGGTCTCAGTGTGACTTCTGTTTCAATTTGCTCTCGCACTTGTACATCTCTGACAACTTAAAATCAAATAAACCACTACGAATTTAATAAAAAGTTCTCTTCTGTTGATGCAGCTCCAACACAAAATCAGACAGCAGATGCTACAACAAAAATATTAACATTAGAAACATCAGGCGATGCACCATGGATCATAGAAATATTGAATCATGAAACCTAGTAGATAGTGTTTTTGGAGATGACTTGTTTAGTTTTACAACAGTTTTTATTTTTTTTTCTGTCATGGATCCAAATAAAAAGAATCCACTGTTAGGTTTCAAAAAACTACTCTTTGAGATTTTATAGTACTAATACATTATTTCTAAGAACAAGGGCTTTCCATTTCCAGGGACTAAATTGTTTCTATCTCCACATATTGAAGGGACCGTAAGTGTCTTTTTTTTGTTAGAATAAGTGTTAAATTGCTCTACATTCTGAAAGAAAAAGCATTGTCTGATAGCCCGTTCCCACTTAAACCAATCAGCAAAGGGAGTTCTACAAAGCGGTGATCCTCTGTGAGTGTTCATGGCTCTGGCAGCAGAGCTACAATGTGACTGACAATGGTGGAACAGGCATTATTGCAGCGCTCCCGGGAACGGCTTATACCACCAAATATGCAAAGACAGAAAGGACAAAAGAAAAATGCCAGAAAAAAAACTAAATAAACAAGGGTCATTTCAAGTTTCGAAGCAGTTGAAAAGAACTACATTCGATCAAGGGCTTTTTTTTGGTTTGCAATCAATTAGAATAGTAAAGTGACAGAAGTCAGCCAGCAGTTGGTTTTAAGATGCACTTATGCACAACCTACAAGTCAAGAATTTGTTGTGGGCTATTTCCACTGTCTAAACAGATGGTAGCTTTTGTTAAAATTTTGTTTAGTCTGCTGTTTACACAGCTAATGGGTCTTTAAAACTGGTGGTTGCCAGTGCTAAATTAGCTCATGTGTTGTCAACGTTCCTCATATGCTGGGACAGGTCCTGCTCTGAAATATGAGCCAAAAAAGTACCCAAAAATGGTATTCTAAAGCTACAATCGTGCCTGATTTTTGCAGTGCTGACACAATAACAAGAGGTGTTCTTAGTTACACCTGCACTGGATTCTCAAGATTGCGCAGGATCATGTGATAAACCTTTTTGTCAGTTTTCAAGTAATTTGTGTCTGAACCACCAGTGCCGTGGATCGATCAGCATCTGGTGAGGAGCTACTGCCATCTGGTTTAGATGCGTGTGATGAAATTGAGAAGCAAATCTTTCATACAAACGACAATGACGACTCCCAAAGAGGTAAGTGCAGATGCTCCAATAGCACAAGTTTTGTCAGATCTTAACTGACATTGCCCGTCTGCGTATCATGCTGCCGCGGCAGGTGCTGTCTGGCGACATGTCATACAACTGCAAAAAGTGGCTTTTGGTGTGGAGATTTTAAGCTGAAATTACTGCAAAAGCGGCATGATTTGCAGCCCGTTCTCACTCTTGTAAAATAGCATCTCTATGTCAATGGTTTTGGTGTAACCACCTTCAACATCCAACCGGAACGCGGCTAAACAGCTACAGATGAGATTGTACTCTGTCAGAAGGCATCAGGGACGTCCACATGCACAAAGCTCTGAAGGAGAGCGTCAGGTAATGATGTTGCCAGTAACTACGTAATACTGGTAGTGCATATAGGGTGGGCGGGTGGGGAGGTGGATGTGTCTCGCAAACAACAGACTTTCATGTGGGTCTGGAGTTGGTTGTGTGTGTGTGTGTGTGTGTGTGTGTGTGTGTGTGTGTGTGTGTGTTTCTTCTACACCTGACCATGTGCCTCTTTTGCCTAAATCTGTGACTTTGATGCCTAATCCCAACCACCATGACAGTAAACGTTGTTGTGTAAACATAAAGACCATGCTGCTTTCTGCATGACATCGCAGTAATGGGCTACATCATCCCACCACGTGCATCTGTTGACATCAACATAACAGCATCCCGGAGGGTAGACAGCTGATGCAGAAGGATATCAAAACGATAGAGCGGCACCATGTGACGAGTGCGGAGCGAGAACGTGTTTGCATTTGTCGACTTCAGAAAGAGAACAAGCTGCTGCTTCATATCTATCAGTCTTTCTTTGGTTAACAAAGGCACATTGTGCATCTTGAAAAATCATCTTATTTTATTATGAACAATGACTGTGTTAGTGCAGACTTTTGACAAAGGACAGTTAAAAATTATTTTAGAATTTTTTCAGTGTAACCGCTCACAACTTTCCTGGGCTATTGGTTTGTCACAAAGAACCTTTGGAGTAAATAAACAAAGCTTCCAAAAACTGTCCAATGAGGTATTTTACTTTTAATATCACCACCATTTCAGGACCCTGACTCAAGGTATTTCCATTTACTCTATCTGACAAAGGAAATTAAAACCTGTCACGATTAAGGAATGGTGTCTTTTGAAAAGCCTTCACCTCACATTTCCCCTCATGCTGAGCCACATAAATTAATTAGATCAATGGCCAGTCAGAGAGAACAAACGGAAAATGCTTTGTATAAATGAGTTTATTGAAATGGAACAGGATCTGTTTTTTTCTCTCGCTCCAGCTGAAGTCACTTTATCATATTTAAAGGAAGGGGCCAAGTCACATTCAAATTTTCTTCTTTATACTTCAATCTCTGGGCAATGAAAGCCACGGTCCCCATGAAAGACCAGCGCACCAGGGTGCCCAATGCCATGAAATATTTTTAAAAGCAGTCCCTTTCCTTTCCATGCCCCCGAAACCTACAAAGGTTTTGTCAGCTGACTGCCCCAAGACCTGTTCCAGTTCCTCTTCTTTTGCCCTAAGATACATCAAGACGATATGCTTCCAAACTGCTCTAATTTTTAAGACATGCTTGTGTGCTTATGGAGCAATCAGTGTTGGGGGAAGTAGTCTCAAAGCTCCAGTGAAGAAAAGACCCAGTGAGTGTACTATACAGGTCAACACAGCCACAGCCAAAACACAAATCCAGTTACCAGTAAATTCCATGTAGGGAGCATGGAAAGTCAGTGTTTCGTGACCAACACATGACATTTACTGGTGAAAATGTGAGGTTCATGGTGAGTGGGCTGCACGCGAGCAGGGATCACCACATGAATGCCACACACTCGCACCAAATAACACATTATCTTTCTAATCAAGGCTCGGGGGGTTTTATCACAGATTACCGAGCTTGCATTCAGGGGTGGATTCATTCGACTGCCACCGGTTTCTCTCATGGAAATCCCACCTGGAGACAGCAGGTAAGTTTAGCCTCGCTCACAGTTAATTAAAAGGGTTTTGTGGCTTCAAATTGTTAATCAGTGTGTGTTCCCAGAGGTGGAGGAGATTTACCGTGGAACTCATGACTGCAATTTCATCTCCGAGTGAAATGTATGAGTCTTAAAATCTTATTAGTATTTAGTTATCTCACTCAACCTTTTTCTATAGTCAAGGCAATGTTCAAAGTCCCCCTCCAGACAGGCTTTTAAAGTGTACTCGTACTTATATTATTACTTTAACAAGGTTTTTCAACATAAAACCTAAAAAGGTACAAGAAGCAGATCTACTCTTCCTCCTACACTGTTTTTTGTTCAACAAAATCAGTGACATACATATCAGAGTGGTAAGTGTAGTTAGCAACTTAGCAACTGGCAGTGGCTGACACACTGTCAGTGGTTGTAAAACACATAATAATATCTGGTACAAAAGGGTTTTTGATAGATATTGAAAGGAAGCTTAAGGTTCTGCTTTACACCAAAAAATTGCATACTCTACCACAGCGATCTTCAATTAGTGGGCCTGCGGGCCTACCAAAGCTTCCCAACAGACCCGCAGAATATGAACAAATCCATTAAAATTATAGTGGAAAACATACATTCTGGTATTTCAACACATCCCAAGTCCTCACGTGTTGCCGCTTTGAAGCAGACTTCCACGTCTACATATAATGCCCAGCTATCTGGGAAGACCCCACTATGGTCAACAAAGGTACACAAAAGCACATGGTTATGTTAAGACAACAAAAGTGAGAACCAATGCCGAGACTTCAACAAATGCACATGCTGGCACTGATGGTTAGGTTTCAGCCAAAGAAGCACATGGTACAGTGTAGGCGAAAAACATCACATTCAGACAGGCAGCGAACACTGGACTCCCGCATGAAAGTTCAGGGTTTGTTTGATTAATCTACAGCCCCTCCTGCCTGCCCACCCGCCCTATACAGACTGTCATGCTCCTAATATTATGTTGTCACTGGCAGAGTTTCAACCTGACGCTGTCCAGCGGCTTATCCTGCAGATGCAACAGTTACATCTGACCGCGTTCTCAACTGATGCCAACCAACCATGTAACATGCTGCCGCTGCGTACAGCTGTTTGGCTGTGTTCTCAGCTGAGGACTTCCAGCGGCGCATCATGCAGACGCAAAAAGTGGCTTTGGGTGTCATGATCTTACACCAAAAGCACTGCAAAAGCAGCGGTATTTGATGTTTTTGGAATGTAAACGGGCTGGGTATTTACATTTCAGGCATTTGTTTGGTGTTTCTTTGCCGGTGTCGCGTCAAAGTCTGTCCTGTCATTGATATGCGTTTCCTGTATTAGACAGCATTTGGCTTCACCTCATCTCGCTTGCCTGGGGTATGTTTGGATCTCAGATTTTAGGAAAGTGCACAATCATTGCCCCTTTAGGAGTGTGAAAACAACTCTAGTGACAAAATTTGCACAGATACAAGTCAGTGTCATCAAGGTCAGATATTTCAGCGGACATAAATAGAAGAAAAACACATTTTGAGTGTGGGGGGACTTTAAATACTACCAAAAAAATGAAATTTGTTGTGTTATCTTATGAAATCTGCAGTTTTCCTCCTGTGTGACACAGCAGTTTACGTTTATATTGCAGTCTTTTAGGCCTCAGCATTAAAGCTCTCCTAATGCCCGCCGTCTCCCTGACATTTATTTTTCTGAGGCCACTTTCAGTGCTTGGAATTTTTCCACTTTTGTTATCCTTTTTGTCAAGTTTGGAGTCAAAGTTAACCAAAAGGAAGCTGCAGTGAAATGCCGAGAGGTGAGAGGCCCAACCTTTAGACATTTGCAGAGGTAATCAATCAGGTTGACAGTTGTTCCCGAGAACACAGCTCGGGTTGCCTGATGCTTGTAAAACGCTGCCACACTGTGCCGTGTACGGAAGGCAGAGCTCTCATAAAAGTAATTAGTTGCAAAACTTCATCATAGAAAAGACCAATTAAGAAAAAGGGTCAAAACATGAGGTCACATCGAGGCCTCGCTGCTTCATTAAGAGCTCCAGGAACAGAAGTGCACTTTTATGTGTTATTAGTTTAGCTGAGTAGGTTGTTATGGTCATTATCAACATGCCATAAATCAGCCCGGGTTACATACAGGGAGGCTATAGACTCGGGAACAATTAAACTAACAAATGCATCATAATGGACAATAATACGTCTGTGTCCAGCGTGGCCACCTGACAGCGGTGAGTGGGAAGGCTCCAGGATGCGCCCACTCTTATTAAAAAGGGAAATAAACAGACACTGTCCTCCTGGATTCAAGACACAAGCTTAAAAGAGTTTGTCAAAAGTGTCATCCACAGCTCAGACATGTTTTCTATTATATTTTCGATTCAACTGGAGGGTCTTCAGGGAGCTGATTGACAGACAATTGACTGACAAGGGTTTTGAGAGCTTTTTCACTCCTGGAGATTCTGATATGGAGTTTGTGGAATTTTTCTATCAAAGCTGTTTGTTGTTGTTTTTTTATTAAATAATAGTTTGGAAAGAATTGTTGACACCTCTAAGAAAAACGTAAATGTTTTCTTTCTGAGAGTTTGATAAGATCAATATTGATCTTATGTTTATATATTAGGTACTATGCTGGAAAAACAAGCCAAGCTTAGCGTACACAAATTACTGCAGAAACAGATGAATAGCATAAAACTTCTAACTAATCTAACTAATGATATTACCATGGTACTTCCCCAGTTGATTACTTACATTAACTCAATCTATTTTTTTAATAACAAGTTTTCAGAAATTGTATTTTTAAAAATACAAACGACGCATTATGTAATTCTGAATATAAATGTGAATCTTTCATATGCAGTTGATTTGTTATTCATGTTTTAATTTGCAATTTCATGTTGTAACAATTCTTTGGTTAAGTGAGGTTTAAGCACAAAAACATTTGGTTAGGAAAAGAGCTTGGTTTGGCAAAAAAATAGCTGGTTTGATCATGTTTGGTTATGTGTTAAAAAATACCCAATTTTATTGCAACAAAACAGCTGGAAATGTTGCTACATGTCATTAAAAAACCTGGTTTTGTGGCAAAAAACAGCAGGAAACGTCACTTAAAAATCCCCTGTATTGCCACAACAAACAGCTGGAAATGTCCCAACATGCTGTTGAAATATACCCAGCAGCAGAAACAAGCACAGCAGAAATCGCCCCGACATGCTGTCAAAGATAACCAGTTTTGTCTCAAAAAGCACAGTGGGAAATGTCCCGACATGTCATTAAAAACTACCTGATTTTGTTATGACAAAAAAACTGGAATTGTGCAGATGGGCCATTAAAAGTACTGGGTTTCGTTGAAACAAACATGGCTGGAAATGACCTGACATGTTAAAAAAATTACCCGGTTTTGTCATAACAAACATCTGGCATTGCTTAAATGAGTCTTAGATAAAATACCCACTTTTGTTGCAAAGAACACAGCTGGAAACGTCCCAACATGTTGTTAAAAAAATTACCCGGTTTTGTCAGAACAAACACCTGGAATTGTCCGGATGGGTCATTTTTTTTGCAACAAACAGCTGGAAATGTACAAACATGTCATTAAAAAGTACCCTGTAATGTCACAAGAAAAGCCGGAAATCTCCAGATGTGTGTTTTAAAAAACACTCAGTTTTATCAGAAAGAAACAGGGCTGGAAATGTCCCTAAGTGTCAAAAGAAAATACCCCGTTTTGTTGTTATGTTGGTCTCAAACTGCGATCTGCTGCTTTCGTCTGCTTGGCGGATGTCTGGATAAGGCGTCATACCTTCCACCATCCCCTCCTCCTGTGACTAAGCTCATACATCTGTATTCAGAACTACAGTACATCACTTTACAAATGTTGATATAATACAAAGGAAACATACAAATGTAATGTATCTGTAGTTTGCAGAAACATAACATTTTCTTCTGAATGGGGCTGTTGTGAAGGGACTAAACAAAGTAAATACAACATGTTACTTACTGAGCTTTTGAGGTATTAGTGGGTGTATGTTTTTAACTTTAAGGCGCACTAGGCCAGCTGTTCCCTCCTGCCTCCACTTATTCAAATCTAACCTAATCGCACTTTTAGGTTCAGCTCCGCACTTAACACACACAGAGTCTCATTGATCTCCTCATCCAACTCTCTAAAAGAAAGCGAACGTTCAGAAAACAGGTTGGCTACAGTCCAAAAGAAGAAGGCAAACATGAGCAGCTTCACAGAAGAGAACAAGGACAGGAACACTGCGGCTGTGTTGGTAGACGATGTGGAAGCTGGCAGTGGGAGGGAGGCGGCTATATATCCACACTGGGGTTGATGAGTAACAGGTGTGCACGTGGGTGTGGAAATCCGGTGGCTGGGAGAAGCAGGAAAGTCTGAGGGCATCTAAAGAGGTGTTTTTCTACAAATTGTTGTTTTATTCACCTCACACAAAACTGTGTACATGCACTCACATGCCCACACTCAACACGGACATATACGACACACTCCAGGACACGTACCACTACCTGTTTTTGTGCTTAAAACTGAATGTAAACATCACTTTGTTTACTATAGTACTCCAAAAGCCCTCGAAAAGGGATTCTCATCTCGCTTTGCTTGAGGGCCACTTTTACAAAATGACAGTAGGCAGCAGCAGCCCCATACATGTTTCTAAAAGTTCTAATGAACTATCTGGACATTTCTGACATCCATACGCATAACTGAATCGATATCGAAGCAAATGGATCAATATCAAATTGAATCAAAATCAAAACGAATCATCGCCCAAAGAATCAAAATTGAATTGAATTGTGAAGTTCTTGACAATACCCAGCCCTAATTATTAGAAGTAAAACTTTTAAAAAATGTTTAATTTTATTTCATCTCAGTGCCCTCAGTGACATTTTTATCATCTTAAAACTAGAAGAACTAAGTATGAACACCCAAACCACTGCTTTTACAAATATAGTTGTATATTTGAACCCTGTAGTGTTGAGGGATTTTGATGTTGATTATAACATAATCTTTGAAGCCAAAGCTTATTATTTTTTGGAAGCTTCTCAAAACCACAAAAACATGCAGGAATGATCAAATCCCTCTCTCCCACTGCAACCACTTCTAGACATTTTCCTACTGTTGTGTGTGCTGATTGGTGGCTGATTATTTTGACTGAGACAACAAAATAAAGAGCTCATAAGGCACTTCGCTGTTTGGTATCTAGGGGAACTAAATAATGATTTGGTGGTAGAAGTGAGTTCTCAAACAAAAAGAAGAAAATGTCAAATGATGTCTAAGTTACAAGTCAAAGCTATTGAGGGCAATGTTGCATTGACACTTACTGATTTAAGCATCTGCATTCAATGTCTATATATATAAAGCAATCAGAGAGAAACTTGTAGAAGCTTTGAGGAAAATATATGTTGTAGCAAAAGATAGGAAGAAGGGCATTGGGCAAAAACCCCATAATAAACTTTGAGCATACTTGATTCAAGTGGGCTTAAAGAACACTCGACCTCTGCACCTCCTCCTGGCTCTGTTTTCAGGCTTTAGAAAATCTGACCCATGACGGGAGATTGTGGCCAATAACAGGTCACGTCAGAGTGCGTTCCTAATAGCTCTGTAAGTGCAGAAGAGCATGTACATCCTTTCAATGAAAGTCTAATTCAATGACGGAGAATCCTGCTGAGAACGTTTCAATTTCAGCATTAGCAGCAACTGCCAACACTGCAAAGCAACCCAAAAAGAGAAAGAAAGACTCATCGAAAAGAGAGTCTAAAAGAGAGCTCAACACGTCCCCATCCCAAGTCATAAGCTGCTCTGCAATGGACTTCTGTGTCCACATATTACGCTCTATGTATCCTATCCGTCTTCACTCCAAAGGTGTCACGTGGTCACGGTCAGTCAGTGACCGTCAGCGTCAAGCAATGACGTTTTTGGTATCTTGCCACATTAACCTATGACATTCGGAGTTCAGATTGAGAATGGGTTTGGTAACCACGTAATAAAAGGAGTTTGAATGTCCTCATAGGGTAGGTGGGTGGGGAAGTGGACGTGTCCGACAAACAACAGACTTTTCATGCAGGAGTCCAGAGTTCACATCTCGTGTGGATGGATGTGTGTGTGTGTGTGTGTGTGTTTTCTACACCTTACCAAAACCTAGCCATCTTGGTGACTTTGGTGCCTAATCCCAACCATCGTGACAGTCCACGCTGTTATGTGAACAAAGATACCGTACCGCTTCTTCCCACCACACGTGCATTTGTTGATATCACTGTAGCGGCATCAAGGAACGTCATAGATTGATGCGGAAGGCCACTGACCAACCATCACCATGTGACGTGTCCAGAGTGAGAACGTGTTGGCCAAGATTACGCTGCATGTTATGTTTAGGCAAAAAAAGCACATGGCAACCAACGCCGAGACGTCAAAAAAAAAAACATGCTGGCACAGATGGTTTGGATTAGGCAGGAGAGGCACATGGTGAGGTGTAGCAAATAAAACAGGACCCCACACGAAAGTTTGGGGTTTTTTTTATCCATCCAGTGTCCCTCCCACCTGCCCTACAGGGACCTTTGTGCTCCTTATATTAAGTTTTACCAACAGTGTTTCATATTGACTCCGTCCTGCAGTGTATCTTGTGGCGGCAGCAGGTGACTTCCAGCCGTCCGCCAGCGTATATTAACACCGTGAGCGGATCTGTCTGGTCACATCTTCAGCTGACGCCATCCAGTGGTGTATCATGCAGGCACGAAAGGAGGCTTTTGGTGTTGGGATCTTAAGCGTTGTAAATGTGACAGTATTTGATGACTTCTGAATGACAACGGGCTGGAAACACAGGGTTACTGTATGAACTATGCATATATGTCTGCAAATGTCTGGTAGGAGGGGCTTAGGACGGAGAGGGAACAGCTCCATGAGGATATTTTCAATTTCTGCCTTTTTTTGTTGCCTTTTCTACTTCTCTGCTGAGCCCAGCTTTAATGCTTAAAGCCACCTAAAACTCTGTGATCAGTTTTATCAAAGACTGCTTTGAGATTTCAAAGAACTAAACCTGCACTGTTCTTCTATCAGATGTGCAAAGTTCTCTGTGGCCTTCGAAGTGTGCACTGTCACAAATAGGTGGTCTAAAACCATTTTTTCAAGCACACCACTAATATTAAAAGTGACTTTGAGGAACTTGACATATAAAGGAAGCTAAGAAAAAAATTCTCTTTAAATGTAAAATAATGGGATTGAGGTTAGGGGTTTTTGAGTGTTGTATAAAATCAAAATGAGATACAGACTCCTTAACAGCATCTTCTGTCCTCTGCAGTGATCGAGGGACTGGAAAGAGAGTTTCAAGGCCCTTCTGTGAGCTGAAATATTGCCTCCTAAACAAATAACTGCTTTGATGTGCACATGGACTGAGAGAAAAACGATAAATGATACAAAGTTAATCCCTGAAGTGGGAGAGTACAGTGAGCCGTGCAGCTTTTTTTTGTTGTTTTTTGAGTAGTGCATCTACAGCACATTTAGACGTGAACTGTTCATTTGTTGCTCGAGTGGGGAAGCCATCGAGTCGGCTCAAAAAGCTTTTCCCTATTTGAGAGGCTTTTTATTATTTTTATTTTTTTGCCAGTGAGCTCCCAAGTTGCATGTCAGAGTCTGATGGAAACTTGGCAGTTTGAAATGAGAGCTCCGACAAAAGGAGCAGCAGCCCGACGTTGGGAGTTTGTGAAGGACATCTGTTTGTGACCTCAGACCCCACCAGCTGCAGCTGCCCTCATCCAAGCGCTCCTCCAAGGCCTCAGCCAAGCCCTCGCTCCTGGCATAGCACAACAAACTTTCTGCAGAGCCTCAGCTTTGCCAGTTTTCCACTCTCCGTTTAAAGAGGGATGTTCAGCCCCTGAATCTGACATCTGACATAACCCATGTTCCTCAAAACTTGTTGACATTTAATTTAAAAAAAAAAAAAAAAAAAAAAAGTTTAACCCGCTGAATTCTGGAGCAACATCGCTTTTCTTGTGCTGCTTTCACACGTATTTAAACCTTTAAAATCACAGCAAATTGATGCAAATTGTTTCAGAAACACGGGGGGAAAGGCAATGAGCAACTTTGTAAGAAATATTCCACAAACTGAAAGAAACTAGTTATTCTAATTATAAAAAAAACTAAGGAAAAATGTCGAGGGAAAAGAAAAAAAAATAGAAAAATGCAAACTATGCTAAAGAATTATTATTTAATTTTTCATAGCACTTTTTGTTAGTCTTACCTTTTTTTGTATTTTGGACTTTCTATTATTTATTTATTTATGTACAAATATTCCAGTAATTTCCTTGCCCTTTAGACCAGTTCCTTCCTAATTTTTGTCACCATCAGGACAGAGGGAAAGAAACATCTGTAAATCAGAAATAATTTATTTTGATCATCAAATCCCCAGTGACACAACTCCTTTCACTATCCAAATTTTAAAAATTAAAATTATTCTCTGTTAATTATTATCTGCGTCTAGCTTGTATTTCTAAGAACATTTTGAACAGCAGGAGTGTACTGGCATTTTGGCCATAACTCTCTCATAAAACAGATATAGCTGCTGCACCAACCATGTCAAAGGGTAAAAAAATTAAAAGGATTAAAAATGTATTTTTTAGAGTATTATCAGTTTGAAACGCAGCATTTCCTGCTGCCTCTGCAAACAAAAATTACAAATAAGGACATGCTTTTATAAACGTGAGTTAATCTTGTAAAGCAACGTGTATTTTAGGGAATATTTCCCAGCAGACACTTTTCTTCTTTTCATTTCTTGCTGTGGGTGTCAGGTGATTGACAGTGAGCAGAATGTGTGCAGTCATATGGAAACACTCAACTAGGGCACAATGAAGTAATGATCAAATAGAAACTGCCAAACAAATTAGTGATTCATATTCAGTGTTATGGATTATCTTGATCTATTGAAGTCGTTTTTTTCCATACTGCCGAGGGCTGAATGGCAGCAAATGGCTTTTTCTGAAGAGAAGGAAATGAGGAGCTCAGACAGCAGCAGGAAGAGGAACGTAAAGAAGAGGACCAATCTTCTCCATTAATGGAGTTTTGGATCAGATGGGTGTAAGTAGATAATGAGTAAATGTATTTAAAATCTGGGGAGATGGCACGACTGAACATAAAGTTTTATTTAAATAAATTTGATAGAAATTCCATGCATAAAAGGCATCAATAAAACAAGTCACAAGGTCTCCATTCTGATATCAAAAGGAAGTATTTGAGACAGTGCCTCTACTGTTTCTGCTTCTGACAAAGTAGGCCTCTCTCTCACACTTCATCTCACTGTCTTCCCCTGCAGCGTTTTTTATTTTTTCAAGAGGAATCCCATGACTTCCAAAGAAGCAACATGACTCCAGCGCTCACGAGATAAATACACAAGGAAAACAGAAACCTGGAAAGATGAGCGAGAATTTTTTGAAAGTGAAAAATCAAGTTATTGGTGATGAGATCAATAGTGAGGTCTGAAATGGCCACAAAAAGAAGCAACATGCACACAAACACACAAGCACGTGGCTTCTCTGCCCTGTTTTGATGTTTTCTCCGGGTATCGGTATCTTTCTACTGCTGTAAATATATAGCTGCAGGCTAATGGGATCTGGTCAAGGGAGTGTGTGTGTGTGTGTGTGTGTGTGTGTACCGAAGGCTGACAACACACACACACACACACACACGCACGCACACACACACACACACACACACACATACACACACGCACAAAACACATCTGTCTTTTTACCTGCTGCACTGCAAATCAAATTCATGCGAAGCAGCAGAAAAAGCAGTAAATGCAAATCCTTGAGAGGATGAGAAGCTGACATCTAATCGCACACATTGAGCCATTAGGATGAATTATTGATGCATGCTCATATTTATGCAGGTAATAATAGAAAAAGTGTTAATCTTTTCACCCAACCTGCAGCGCAAAGTGCCTCCATCACTGTTCCCTGCGCAGCGGCTTTATTTTAATCAGAAACAGACAGCAAAGCAGCGTGCAATACATATCGAATTAACACTTCTGGCAGGTTCCCAGGAAGTGCATTATGGGAAGACATCTTTAGCGCTTCCCCTCACGGCCTCACCTTACCTCAGTCTGACAGAGGTTACAGCGTGGCCGGATGTCCTACTTCAAGATACTGATGGTTGCATTTGCAGTCAGAGGTCAAGTAAAAACAAGAGTCTAGAGTGGATGTATGCACTATTTAAAATGCTGTCCACAGACCAGCGGGTGACATCACGCTGGCTTTGTCTATTATTTTATACAGACTATGGTTATGACTACTGCACAAGCAAACATCTGCTGCTTTAAATCTGCATTATGACCTTTTTTGGCCACTAGAGGGCATAATAACTCAACAATGACCCGACCTGAAACATTATTTATATATAAAGTATATATAAATATACATATAAAGTATAACTATAGCTTATATGTTATTAAAAATAGCCTTTTTGACTACATATTAGCTATTAAAGTCCAATATTCACTCAACCTTAGCTTCTATGGTCCTTTTTGTTCACCAGCTATTTGCTAAATGTGCCTGTTGTTGCTGGGCAGATAGTTAAGAGTGTTTTCATGTGAGCTTTTAGGCTTAAAACGCAGCATACTGGATCATACCGGCTGGCTAAAAATTGTATGCATTATTGAACAAGGCTTTGGAGAGTTGATACAGTGCTAGGGATGAGCTAAAAAGTGGGAATTCAAACCCCAAATAAGATTTAGGCAAGATTTATTTTAAAAATATGTCTCCTGCTGAGACATGATTTTGAAGTGAAGCAATTATGCACATCATGAATTAACACTTTCTCCCTAAAAAGAGTGTTAAATGTTCCAAGTTTAAAGATTTTATGTCCCTGTGCATTCAACACTTGTTCAGTTTCTTGCTGCAAGAAGACGTAGCAAACAAGGTCATGATGTAATTCTTGCTGCTTGGAAAATACTTCTGATATTAGAGAGCAAAGGGAGAAATGGGAAGAAAGTTCACATTTGGGGAAAAAAAAAGAATACACTGTGAATCTACTGGTTTTTATTTGACCTCGGTCTAGATGCCGATATTTTATTACTACTTTTTTTTTTGGCTGCTGCACTATTTTATGTTGTTTTATGCATGAAAAAGAACTTGAAGTAGTTCATATTATATGTACCTGACAATGTAAACCAAACAATGATCCCTGGAGAGAGAAGCAAGCCTTAAAGAACATAGTGTGGCCCCTAAATCTAGACTTGATATGTTTACCTTTAGTGAAGCTGGAGAGGACAGCAGGGATGCTCCGCTTGCTTTGCTTCGGGGCCACTTCTGCAGAATGACAGGAGGTCAGGGGCCAGTCTCAGCAGCTCCGTGCATGTTTCTAGGATTTTAGGACATTTCTACAACTTTTGAAGCTGTTTGTAGGATTTTATTAAATTGAGGATTTTAGGATGTTTCTAGGATTTTTGGATCTTTCTATGATTTGAGGACTTTTCAAGGATTTTCAGGATGTTTCAAGGATTCAAGAACATTTCTAGAATGTTTCTGGGAGTTTACAACATTTCTAGGATTTTAGGACATTTCAAGGATTTTAGGATAGTTCTAGGATTTTTGGACATTTAGAATTTTAGAAAGTTTCTAAGATTTAATTACTTTTCTTGGATTTTCGGATGTTTCTAGCATTTGAGGACATTTCTAGGATTTTCAGGATGTTTTAAGGATTTTAGGACCTCTAGGATTTTAAGACATTTTTTAGGATATCAGGACATCTCCAGGATTTTAGGACATTAGGGGCTTAGCTAGGACCTCCGTCGGTACAGGTACAGGGGATCTTCCATTGGCACTTTTTTGTTCTATTTTAATGCTGTTTTATGCACTCCTGCAGCTTATGTATACTAAAAGTGCAAAGACAATTGCAAATGCCTGTGGGGCCCCCAGCAGCCTATCCAGGGCTATAAATTGAGTATCACTGGTGTAGAGGTAGAGTTTTTAGGGATTTTTAGCCTTTGTTATATTACTGCTCGCTCGATTGCTGCTCTAAATTAAGTAACCTGACACAAACATACAGCTGTAATTTAAAAAAGGAAGAACTGCAGGCTTGCATGTGGTCTCACAAGATAAAAGACAGGGGGGAGAAGAGGGCTGGCATTTATTTTTAAATCCGCAGAGGGGAACATACTCCTCCCCTCCGCACCCCTACACCCACTTGAATTAAAATAATCCACTTTTTCCTTCACCACAACTTGAATGTTTCCAGAGGGTCTCAATGATACTTGACCATATGACGCAGTAACTGATTTTTTCCCCCTCTGAGACACAGCTGTTTCAAGTCCCATTACAGCGCATATGAAAGGAGGGCGATTAAAGCGTCAACATCCCTGCTTTTCCCACTGACATCTTTAATGAGAAACATATTTCAACCGAACAGAAATGCCTTTTTTTACTCTCCGCTGATTGCATTTAAATGGATCCCATGAAGCGAGGAAAAAAAAAGATTCAAATTTGTTTTTTAAGACTGCTTTGTCACAATATGCAGGTTATTCAATTTCACACACACACACACACACACACACAGCCCATATTGAGCATATGTTTGATTTTATGACAACTTCTGCCATTCTTCCCACAAACATTATTGCATCGGGGTTTATGGGCTTTCCAAGGCAAACAGCGCTGTCATTCCTGATCATATTCTCTGATTTATACCATTTCTAACTCTATTGTAATGCCGAGCTGATGGTTGCCTCTCACTGAAGACCTCATCTATCTCAAGGTTTCTCAATGACATCTTAAACCCGGACAGAAGAGGAATAAAAGAGTGAAAGAGAGAGAAATTGAGAGAGGGAGAATAAAGAACACTGAGCAGAGAGACCGAGTGCAAAAAGTTAAGAGAGGTAACTAAAGAGAGGCTGTCGGGGAGAGGGATGAAATTGAGAAGTAGGAGATGGAAAGAGAAAGACTCGGTGAGACTCACTTCATCATGTTCAGTGTGTGAGTGACCTTCAGGTGTCTACACACATTTGTGCGCCCACAATTGTTATTTTCGCAACAAGGAGGGAGAAAGGTTTAAAGGAGCGTGGGTGTTATGGAGGAATGATCCCACACCCACAAGCTGTCAGGCTCATGATCAATGAGGTCGGCCACAACTTTGACTACGGTTGATCAGATCAGCCGAGTTAACCCAGGGCACCTCTGTGCTACGCTCAAGTGTGAAAGCAATCCCTTTTTATAAAGGCTGCTTTCTGTGCGTGACAAAGAAAAACAACATTTTGGCAGGTTTGAACATGTAGGTTGACACCGACACATATGAAGAAAGCAACTGCCTGAGCTGCAGAGCTGACCAAAGCCCCAAAAATAGGACATGATACCTGAGCATGGACTCACTGCTGTGAGATTTGACTTAAGACTTGAATGCAGAAATATCCATCTGTATTAAGCTTCAACTTTTGAATAACTTGGTCTAACTTATGTGAAAAAATAAAAAAAATAGTAGTTTGAAAGAAAAGATGTTCCAAAATCACTCAAAGTTTTGCAAATAACTCACAAAGACTTGTAACTTGACTTGGACTTACCCTAAAAGGATTGGGACTTGAGGAATTTCAAACTTTGCACCATTGAGAGCGTCCTGACGATGAACATCAAGGCCTTGTTTTTCACTGTCTTGCGGATGTTCACACCAGGTGCTGCAAGAATAAAGAATAAAGGAGAATCATTTAATATCCACCTGGATAACCAACATGTTCTCATCCCAAGTCGCCACAAACCGCCACTTTATCAGTGGACTTCTGTGTCTACATATTACGCTCTGGTTATCCTGCTGCATCTGCTGTTGATGTTCCAGATGCCGCTACCGACGCCAGCCACATTACCAACTGACACCGGTACATCGTAACACCAAGAGCAGTTCTGTCCAGTCACGCTCTTTACTGATGCCGTTCAGCAGCATATTATGCGGGTGTGAAAGGTGGCTTTTTGGGTCTGGATCTGGTCTGGACACAGAAAGAACTGACAAAGCGGTTTATTAGATGACTTCAGAATGAGAATGGACTGCCACCTCATAAATTATGTCAAAGTGACAGCTATAGCTATCCATGCTAGAGAGACAAGCCAGAGCGACACATCTGACATCCTTAAAACAAGCCCCGCAAACTCTTGATTTTAACAGATTCCCAATCAAAATTTACTTGTACTTGAAAAAAAAGTGTCATATTCTTGATTCTAATATAGCAACTGGCATCATCCTTACTTGGTTACGAAGTTGTTGTTTTTTTTTAAGTGTGCTGTAATGTTTGTCTAAATTGAAATCTACACAACACCAGTTTTCCAGCCCGTTCTATGTCTGCTCCGTCAGTGCTTTAGGCGTACGAGCATGACACCAAAAGCCACTTTCTACATCCAATCATAACGTGGCTAGGACTGGAAAGTGGCTGGACGGCATTGGATGAGAATGTGCTTGGACAGAAATAGTGGCATCGTTACTGGGCACGCTCACATGCGATGCACATGGGCGGCATCACATGAAAACATGGACGGAGAGAACCCAGTCGGTTAAAAGGTGATATAAGGAGCTTGAGTGCAATTGGTCCCACAAACAACAGACTTTTATGCATACAGAGTTTGCTTCCAGTGTGGATGGGTTTTTTCTCTCTTCACTCTACCCTGTGCCTCTTTTGCCAATATCAAACCATCCTCTGGTGACTTTGTTGCACTATGCTGCATCCCACCATGTACATTTGTTGACGTTACTGTAATGACATCCCAGAGCATAAACAGCTGACACATAAGGATACCTAAAACGTCATAAGCATACGCACTGACAGAGCGGCACCATGTGACAAGCTGGGATGAGAATGTCTTATCTTCTTGTGCTGTCTTCAGTTGGCTTTCACACGCATTTAAATTTTTGAAAAGGTTCCATCCACCTACGTTATAAACTGACACCGCCCATGTATCATGCAGCTGCAAAAGGTGGCTTTTGGTGTCCGTATTTATGCCAGAGCTGTGGTATTTGAGGACTTTAAAATGAAAACGAGCTGGGATAATGATTTTTTTCCCCTGTTAAGCTTTGTAAGAAGGTACCAGATACACTAAGTCGCTACTGAGAGGCCCAGGAAGACTTTCTATCCTCAGGCCACTAGGATCCAGAATAAGGTCACTGCCTAGGACAAGATTTAAGACTTGACTTCTCTATTGACTTGAGATTTCACCTGGACTTTCCCCTCCAAGGTATATTATGCAGGACTTTCCTAAAAAACAATGTAGACTCATGCAAAAGTAATACTTCTCAAGCATCACTTATGACCGTCAAGAAGTGTGGAGGTGTATCAATCTGCAGAGACTCTGCCCTCTGCCTGTATTTTCTTATCTCTACTGAGTGCACTTTTCTTCTTATTTTGCTATATTCAGTAAGTTCTTGGGCTGCAGTCTTTGGACAGTGGTATGTAGCCCCCGGCCAAAAACAGTGTGCAGGAGAGGTCAGGACATTTTAAAAAGGTAGCATCCTGGTAGCAGCAGCAAGCATTTAAAAGGAAGCCATGAAAATCTCACACAAAAGGCAAAAAAAACTTGCACAAAATGCAGTATCAACAGTTAGTTCCAAAACTTGAGTGAATCGGATGTTGGCATCACTCTCACTTTCTCTGGTGAGCACTGAAGGAGAGGATGGGGATGAAAAGCATAGTAAAGTTGGCCTGCTTCCTGTTGGACAGGAAGGTGCAGGTGCTTAGGTTAGTTAGCCTGCCAAAGCTTTTTTTTGTAACTCCCAGTTACATTGTAACTCCCAGTGAATGCACAAGCAGCGAACAGAGAAGGTTTGTATGTTGTGTTTTTAAACAGCAACCAACAATTCCTGCAAGGTCTACCTCAAAGAACTTAAGATATGACTTGTTTTGCATTTTATTTGGCCTCAATAACATAAAACTTGTCTTGGACAAAGCTTGATGTGTAACTTAGAGCTACATTAACATGTAAAATAAAAAGCATAGTACAAGAGAAATGTACAGCGCCGAGAGGTTATACATTTTCATCGTTCGACATGCAACCCATTTGTTGTTGTGAACTTGTTTGGTATGTGACATAGGTAGCTGCTGCAGAGTTCAGTTAAATGAGCCTAAACAAGATTGGTGTGAAGGCGCCCTAAGCCTGAGACCACACCGTGACTTCTTTGGACTCTAATTAGTTCAATTGTTGCACCAAAGTGTTCTGAAATTTTTTAACTGGTTGTGTTGGTGTATTTAAAATAGTCTCCGTTTCCTTTTCCAGTTCATTGCCTTTGTTTACACCTCTGTTGCATTTACTAAATCCTCATATTCCCCCAGCCACTTCTCTGACTCTTTTGTTCTGTTGTTGTTCTTGTACGTTTTTGTCACCGCTGCTTGTGGTTTCCCCACATTACCGTTAATGCTCTAATGTTAACACAACACCCCCCTGTCTGGCATGCAAAGTAAACAAACAATACAAAGCTTTAGTGAGTATTCACAGATTTATGTGTGAAACTGTGTTTCCTTTTGGGTGTGTACCTTTGTCTTTAATGTCAGGTTGTACAGAAAAGGATTAACTGCTGCAGCACAGGTTTGACAGTGTTACAGTACAGACTGGAAGAGGCGTCACAGTCACGTGGATACACGGCTCTGAAAAACACACAAACTGCAGCTCTGCCCAAAACCTCGAGACCACCCTGCCAATGTTATTCCTGCTTAGGTCCTCCACCTCTAACACCAACACACACCCACACATTGTGCTGACTCTCCAGAATGAACCACGCCAGCGTAACCTAAACATCTGTCCGTTCTGACGTCAAGCTGGCCGCTCTGGGTCTGACAGGAAGTTGTACTGCTAATGTGACTGACTTATGTGTAATGCAGTGGCAACTTTAGTTGTGTAAGTTAGACAATGACAGAAATGTTTTTTTTTTTAATATTTTGGAATATTTCATGAGACTGAAAGTAATGGAAGTAAGGATAAGATGTTTATAATGCATCACTATACACAAACGTTTTACATAAGTGCAATTCTGAGGTAATTTATTTTACTTTAGTGCTTTCTTTTGGGGCAACTGTCTCCTACTACGCCACTAAATTTGTTGCTTTTTACTCTGCTACATTAATCCGACAGCTGTAGTTTCTTTGCAGATTCATGTTTTAGTTACAAAATTATATGATAAGCAGATAAAACATACTGTATTGCATGGAGCTCAAGAAGGGAAAATAAGAAAACCCATAATCCAGCAAATCTAAACCTGAGCAATGAAGCTCACAGCAGGCGGGTGGCCAGGTCAAGTTCTCAATTTGAACTAGTAAAAGACTGCAGTTTTGACAGTGTTTTTGGCATTTTGATCATGATGCTAAAAGCCACCTTTTGCATGTATATGCAATGCGGCTGGACAGTGTCATCTGAGAAAGCGGCCCGACAGAACCATTTCCAGTAGGCTTTTGGACAGCACCAGCTGCGTCCGCAGGATATGTGTATGGGTGGCGTCACTTGAGAACGTGGCCAGACGAAACCTGGCGTATCGGCATGAAATGTGGCGAGACGGTGTCAGGTTGAAACTCTACTGGTAACAATGTAATACAAGGAGTGTGAGGGGGCAGTTGATTGGTCCAACGAACCCAAAAACTTTCATGGGGGAGTTTCGCGTTTAACTTCCCGTCTGAATGTGATGGAGTTTTTTCTGAACCTAATCACGTGCTTCCTTTGTTTAATTTCGGGCAGTGTTGAAGCATAGCAGACAAGTACAGGTGTTTTTTTTTTTATTATCAATCTCTCACACTGGCAGTACGAGACACACATACTCCCCATTGTCCCGACGGGTTTGATTTAGAGGCCTTACGTTCTACCAGTGTTGTCGCTTTTCTGCCTCCATCTCAGCGTTAACATGAAAGTAACCTCCTTGTCCTCCTTGAGTGTCACCATGTCTGTTGTTTACATCCCACACATCTGGTAGTTGTATGAGGCCCGTGCTCTCCGGTGTGCCCTCTAGAAGGTATCCTCCAGCAACATGCGTAGTGCATAGGCAAAAGCACTCATGACGCAGCTGGACATGATTACAAACACAAAGTTAAACAGCAAGTATACCTCCGGCCTAAGCATCAATGCCCGTGTTGCCTAATCCTAAACCATCCACGCCAGCATCTGCGTTGACATCACCGCAGCAGCATCCCGAACATAAAGAGCAGACTTAGAGGGATACCTAAAACGTAATATGTGGACGTGGAAACCCATTGTAAAGCATCAATATCTGATGACTTAGGTTGAGAATGTGTTGTGTGTTTTTGTAATTGAGTAATATAACACAAAGTTGTATTGGTGCTTTTTATCCGTAGTGAAAATGATGACCCAACTGGCACTGAAGTCAGATCATCACTCAGGTAAAATCAAAAGTATTTGATCGCAAAGAAATTTTAAACAAACATCTGTTGCCCCAAAGGATGAATCATACAGACTCTGGTGATCCCCCGACTTTTTTTTCTCGTCATGAGGTTGGCATTTATGGTTTTGGGTGAAAAATCAAAACAGTGAAAGTGAAGGATATGAATACTTCATTGACCACTGACTTCACCCTGCTCTTAGAAACTGCTGACCCACTTTAACTAATTTTAGTTTTGGTTTCAGCAGATGTTACATGTCCTTGATGTCCTTTAGTGGCCTTGAGGAAAAATCCTCAAACCTCTGATTTAGTATCAAACATAGATGTCATATTGATTCTGACATCAACTTAGTCACTAATTTTGGGTCAACAGGCTTAAACTGACAATTTGATCAATTCACACACAAAAGTCACACTAATGTATGCACCATATTGTCTTGCAGTCACACTCCTGTAGCTCTCTATCACTTATATCATCACTTCCTCCTTTCTTATAAGCCGGGGAACTCTGACATCAGCGTATGCTAAAAGAAGCCATGACACTAAATCCAGTTTCCATGAGGCAAATCTGTGATAAACATACAGGTGTGAGACATGTTGACACATGGGGGAGCAGAGAGTATTTTTAGGGAAAAAAAATACATAAATATATGTATTAATGTGACAATTGCTCAGTCTGCATGTCTTGAATGTGTCTGAATGTGATGGAATTTTTAAACTTTGCCAGATGGAAATGAAAGCTACCGTCTATTTTTATATTTTGTGCCACTGTTTTTATAGCCATATTTCACATTTCAGGATCTTTTTAGTGTGATTTCCATGTGACTATAGGGCATATATTAACAGCATGTTGCATTTTTCTCTGTGGAAATGTTTATAAAAGGAGTGAAATTTGTCCAAAAATCTGTTCTATTCTGCTCATATTCGCAAAGTTTATAAATGTCAAATACATTTCACCCCCTCCTCTACGCCGTGGCAGCACATGTAAATAAAAGGCTACAATTAAGTTTGTCAGTTCTGACACAGTTAATTGTTACCGCGGTTGGTGGCCTACCTGTGTGTAGGTGTGTGTCAGGAAGAGGTCCGCTGGGCTTACACTGAATTCTGCACGCTACGGTAAAACAGCCCTAATACAAAGTGACACCTTAAATAGTCTCATTTCCGTTCAGCTCCATTTATGCATGAAGCCCCTGAGATATTGTTTATGAGACCTTCCAAAAATATGGATCAACTGCATAGTCAAGCAATTTCACCTGCTTCTCCCCTAACCCGTCTTTCCTTTTCAGACTTACAACATATGAAATGTTGTCGCTGTCACAAGTGTTTTAAATGTCACCCGGTGTCACTGCTTAGTTGGATGTCAGGAGAGAAAGGGAACCAGCAATAAGAGCAGAAATACCTGCCAGCTCTCAAGTCCTTTTCCATATACATCTTTCCATAGCGGAGCCCAAAATAAACTGATTAATCTTTCCTTCGCCTCTCCGGGGATCTATTGTTTTGAAATACCTGTTATTTTAGTGCTGTGTGTGTGTGTGTGTGTGTGAGAGAGAGAGAGTTAAGTGCTCACAAGCTGCAGTGTGTTTGTTTATGAGGTTCTTCTCATAAAGGTTTGTGGCATGAATTTAAAACATGGGTGGACTACTGAACGGGCCTCGGAGCATTTGTTTAAAGTGACCGCTGACATTTATTGTTTGAAAGACAATAAAGCAGCATCTGCCCTACGTTACCTCGATACCTCTGATTTTTTTCCTCCATCCAGGTTAGGCTCTCTGTTACCCAGCCCTTTGTTTCCTCACATCAGACACAGACCTTGGGGATGACCGTGCTAAAATCAATTTCAAATTTTTTTAAATATCACATAAACAACAGCCATAACAGAGAGAGACAGAAAAACATGAACAAAAACATCACCTCACTGGTGGATCTGAGGAGACATAGAGCTCAGGGAAGCTAGACAGACACCTCAAAAAAACACTATTCAACCACACAAAGATGCAAAATTTACTACAAAGTGACCCAAAGTACAACAAAACATTTTTACTCCCAACTTGTCATATACCGATGCTTGGAAGTGGCCTACACGTCAAAATAGTATGTATGTATATATATATATATATATATATATATATATATATATATATATCATAAGTACCCCTCCTGTGTCATTTTTGGACATTCAGGGGTAGTGTATCAATTTACACTCATGTATTGTGTTTTCATAATAAACTTACATCCTCGCAGGAAATGTACAGTTTCTGCTCTTTAAATGCATATGTAACCCGTGTGACTTTTCCCTCTCTCTCTCTGGAAGATGCAAAACGACCACAAAGAGGGATAAAACCACTACAAAGAGATGCAAAATGACCACAAAGTGAGGTAAAATAATTACAAAGAGATGCAAAATTATCTCAAAAAGAAGTAAAACAACCACTAAAAGATGCAAAACAACCAAAAAGAAATGCCAAACGACTACAAAGAGATGCAAAAACACTACAAAGAAAGGCAAAAGGACTACAAAGAGATGCAAAACGACTACAGGAAAAGGTAAAACTACTACTACTACAACTACAAAGACAGCCAAAATTAAAAAAAGAATGCAAAATGTCTACCAGGACATGCTGCATGATCATAGCAGAAAAAGTTAAGAGTTAAACACAAAACAACTACAAAGAGATGCTGACGAGAACCACAAAAAATGTAAAAACAACTACGAAAAGAAACAAAACTTCCACAAAAAGATGTAGACCAACTACAAAGAGATACAAAATGACAAAACAGATGCAAACCAAACCAGACCCAGAACAACAAAGAGAGGCTAAATAAACACAAAGAGATGCAAAACGACCAAAAAGAACCGCAAAACAACTGCAAAGACATGCAAAATGACTGCAAAGACATAAAAAATTACCACAAACACACACAAAACTGCCAGAAAGAGCACAAAATGACTACAAAGAGACATAAAACTACTACAAAGAGAAGCCAAACAACTACAAAGTGAGATTTGACCACAAAGAGGTCACATCATTTGCAATCGTCTTCCAGCCTGCTTCTCATAATCTGTTCATTAACAGCACGCAGACGACACGAGTCAGCTTCATTAATCCCACACAGACGACACGCTCACGTGTGCACGTGAAGTTAAGTCTGTCTGTGCCTGCAGAGCTGTGAGCAGGCCTCGAGCTCTCACCTTGGCGTCTCACTCTGCTCGCTTGTTAATACCACTCCTGGGATGCCTCCACCACCCCCCCACCTTTGGACCAGGTGATTAGGATCCTACGTAGTTCCTTGTTCTCTTTGCACTTTCTCTTCATTCCCTTACCTCCAGGCATCAAGGGAAATGAAGGTAATCCACTGACGGTTTGCCAGGTGAGGCGAACAATGGAAAAATGGAAAGAAGTGGAAGGTGGATGTGATTCATCATGAGGCTCCTTTCATTTTGCAGGAGTGCGCCTGGCACAGCTGTTTGAAATGGCACCCCTCGCCTGCAGACTTTGGGGAAGGGCGCTTTATGAAGATGCATGAGTCGGAAAACAGACTATTAAAGTTAGTGAGAGTTCATTAACCTTGTAAAAGTAGGCTCTGGCTCCCATAAAGCGCCATATTTTAGGGTTTTGCCCGTCATTTTTTATCATAAGTGCTCTTGGTGGCCTGATAGTTCATTTCACACGTGACAAGCATTAAATGAGACAAAGACAATAGGAGCTGGAGCTACGCACACGTGGCGGCTAATGACTGATTTTGTGGCCTGTTATCAGGGAGGAATTAAACTCGGCGCTCCTGCGGTTCATCTGGTCTCCTGGGCTAACCCCTCAAAGTCTGTTTTTTGCACTCAAATTTGGCAACACCTCAAGCTGAGTTTAAATTAGAAAACACAGAAGGTAATCGCAATCAGGCGCGCTGTTGCCGGGCTAACATGTCTAATCATGGACAACTCAGAGGGGGTCCCGCGCTAAGCGATTCGGCGCTCTTGGTGCACGAGGAAGGCGTTAGAGGAAATGGGAGCAATGAGTGAACCAGCATGGCAGCTTTGACTCGGAGACAGAGCGATTATAGTTTCTCTACCATCTGGGTGAGTCATCTGCTCTCCCCCATCACTGTATACCAGGTTCTTATAACCATCATCATCACCATTTACACTGCCGCATGCTCCCCTTTGGACCGACTCCACTTCAGATTTTTATCTTCGGAGCATCACTGTCACTGCAGCAAAAAAATAGCATGAAAACAAGCAACACCAGAGAGCGCGGAGAGTCCCAGAACTGAGCTTATATGCATGTTCAGTTTTTAATGAAAGTATTTGATTTTTATTGAGCTGTCTGTGCGGATATCAGCCTTGCAGAGTTTACAGCCGGCACATCAGGGTAACCTCTGCCAAATTATGGAAAGAAAATAATGAGTAATTCCGAGCAGATGTGCTTTGTGCTTAACAAAAAAAACAGTTAATAAATGCAAATCACTGCTAGTTTTTATTATTTGAATGAGAGAGGGTAAATAAGCAAGTGCTCCTCCACATTGTTTTCTTAATTTGTGATTTTTGATGTGCAATCGGGGAACGATCATCTCCTCTGGGCCCTAAAAATCCACAGCTCACAAGCAAAACAAGCCTGTAATTTAGCAGCAGAATGACGTCTTTTAGCAGCGGGGCCGAGCATTCAGAGAGGGCTTCCTCCCACCCGGCCCACATCAACAACAAGTTTAGAAAAACCGATGGTCAACACGTAGGAGAGGCTCGGTGTATGTGCGCTGCTAATCGCTCAGCCCAGCTGGACGCCCCGTCGAGCAGCTTCCTAGGGAAACTCCCACTGTGGCGCTGAACAGCCGGCAGCTGCATCTGTCTGCGGGGAGAGACGGAGGTTTGCCGTCCAGAGTCGGGCTTAGTCAGCAGGCAGCAGGCTGATAAATGCAGACACACACACACGCATACACACACACTGGGGACCTCTTTCAAACTGGACCCTTTAAACTCTCACGCTGTCACAGACTGTAACTCTGTAGTCACACTCACAGCTGAGTGAAGCACCATACATTAAGGTGTAGAGACTGGGTCTTCAACAAAAGGTCCGCAACCCCTAGTGAGTCCTCTGAGTCACTGTTGTGGGGCCGTCATATTAACATGAAGCCAATATATTATTAGCGAAGATAAAGCTGCCTATTTCTTTGAAAAAGAACAAGGTCAAGCGGCTTGATTTACTGTCAAAAACAGGGAAGGACATGAGCAACTTATGAAGACATGACCCAAAAATGTTCAAGGAATTAGTAAAAAGTACAAGAAAATGCCCTAAAATGATCACAAAGACAAAAAAAATAAGGAGCAAAAACAGGAAATGACCTGCAAAAAAGTCAAATGAAATAATGAATATAAATAATAACAAAAAATCTGTTGATTTAAATTATAAATTACAGTAATTACATTGTTTTCTTGACATTTTTCCTATAATCTGAGAATTTTCAAACAATTGTCTCTTTGTTTTTAGCTAATTTTCAGGTCATTTTCTTGTCCCCTTTGGATTTTTTTTTTTTTTTTTGCTGCAGTTTGTAAGACAGTTCATTTCAAGTTGCTGATTGCCTTTTTTTCCAATATTTTTGAAAGGATTCAAACCAATCTGTTGTTATATCAAATGTTTAAATACTTGTGAAAGGTGTCTGAATGCTTATATTTGCTCTGAATGTGCTGTTATCCACTGGAGCAGACGTATTACTGATGAATGAGTACTAAATAATGTTACAGAACACTTTTTCAGCTCTCCACTACAAAGTGCCATATTAACATGCATGAAAAACATGCATTTAATAAAATATACATGCTCACATTAACCCCTCTGATCCGACACTGGAATGCAAAATGCATGCACAGCAGGCCAAACCTATTTGCACAGAAACATACAGATGAAACAAAAGCGAACAAACATCCAGGCAACAACCATCCTGCCGCAAGTCTAAATCAACATTATATTGGTTATCACGTGCCAGCAGTCAGGAGATAAATATTTCATACACACAGGGAGACGTGCGGTGTGCAGAGCCGCACACGCAGCCACATGCTTGAGACAAGCGCAGTGAAATTAAAAATCGTCAGTCAGTGAGAGGGTGATGGTGACCAATATCTTGGCTTTTCAGAAAAAAACATACTCTTCAGACTTTCATTCATAAATATATTAGAGCCAAAAAAATACCTGAGCCGCAGAGACCTTAATACCTTCTTTTGTGATCTGTGGTTTATTTTATCTATTTGTTATGTGTTTTTGTACAGATTTTTTTTTTTTTTTTTTTTTAATAAAGTATGGTATAATGGTTTGAGAAGTGCTTATTATTATTATTATTATTATTATTATTATTCTCAATTTTATTCTATTTCTGTTTATTTGTATTAACATCTTTTTTTAAATTCTTTTTTATTATCATAGCAGTGATAGCCGATCTTGTGGATATACATAATATCTAAATATTTACGTTATTAGTAATTAACAGAACCTTACAATTCTATGGTGATGATATGTTTTAGTAAACATGAGAAAAGAATCCCTCCTTAAAGTCCATTTGAGGTCGACTCTTTCAAGTTCAACCATTTTTAACGCTGCCTGCCAAGTCTTTGAAGATGGCGGCGATTATTATTGTCATCATCATTAGTTTTGTACGGTGACACAGAAAACTACTTTCAAAGTATGTCAAAAGAACATTGATGCTGCTTAAAACATCAACTTTGCTTTTGTGGCAAAAAAATATTCTCTCACAGTCGGAAAACTTTTTTTTCTTCACTAGACAAGCAGCAGTTTTTGGGGAATACAAAGCACCACTGTTCATAGTTTCCACTTTCTTTTAATTTGTGGGCGCGTCTCATTATCCAGAATTTGAGTGGAACTTTTCTCAGTTGTTGACGGAGGAGTAATTTCACTTCATGAGCGGTCCAGACGCAGCGAGCAAACAACATCAAGACAGTTTATAATAAGCTAAAGTCCACTCTATTCCCTTAAATCATTTAAAGTTCCTTGTTGTTAATTGAGCGCTTCCGCATGAGACGGAGCGCTGTTTGTTTCAGTCCTCAGTGAACGTGTTTATGACTCAGATCTCCGCTTACCTCGCCAAAGCTGGGTGCCAGCTCGTTATGCACATCCCTTGCACTCATTTGCGTGAAATCAGAAGATGAGAGGAATTAGTTCCTGTCTCTTTTAGCGCCCCCCCCTTCATCCTCCTCTTCATCTTCCAGTCGGGGTGCAGATGTGGTGGGTCCTTTGAGGGCCCATCTGTTGTGCTGTCGTAGCTTTGGCCCAGCCGGCGACTGACTGGGGGCCAGATGATTAGGCTGCCATCCAAGGCAATCCACCCAGGTAAGCCACGGCTCCATCGCCCTGACCGGCCCTATCAAGGAGAGACAGGAGACGGATGTTAGACCAAACACATCATGCAAAGCCTCGAGTCCAGCTAAAACCAGAGGAAGGTTTTACACGGATATACACAAGTTTGATGACGTGAAAACCCTCCAGGTTCAGCGTCTCTGCTCGTTTCACCTCGAGCTCAAAGAACAATTAGCTTTCCTGCATTTGCCAACAAAGAAGACGTCTTAACACGAGCGATATGAGAGAACACGGAGAAGGAAACAAAGCCGCCGCAGCCCACAGGGAGCTGCACTGGTAGCAGCCATCTGGGAACCACTTCTGAAGCTTTTACTGCTGAGAGGAAACTACCAAATATACAAATGAAATGAAAACAATATTAATACCCACTTTAATTGTGTTGTACTGTGTTATTCTTTTCCCCCCAGCTGTGACCAGTAAGAACATTAGTCACCAAAAAGCCATTATTCATCATCATAAGTGCTAAATAGCCAAATGACAGCCTGTTTGGAATAACAAATGAAGGGGCTGCACGGAGAATTAGCAAGCTCAAGTGACCTTGTTGTGTTAGATGGAGACAATTCTCTGAGGACTGTGGTTGGTTTGACAATAAAAGGCTTGCTGGGATCACACTTGGTCCATATAGTGCACTTGGGTTGCTGCATGTGTACAGTTTTAAACAATGGTCTCGTGTCTGGAATCTGCATTGGAGCGTCCATCCTCCAGGACTTAATGTCAGGGATTGTTATTCTCTATATCTGCTCTATACCATACTTCAAAAACAACTTTTTTATCTTATGTGCAGTTTTTGGGAAGATGGGTGCAGTGCATAAACCGGCATTACGTCCACAGGCATGGTTTTTTTTTTTTTTTGGAGACAGAGGTGATCACATTTAGGCATGAGGCCGGCGCTCTGGACGAGTGAGGAGTGAGAAGCCGAGGACACTGTTTCCAGACGTACTGTCGCTCTAAGAGTGAAGAAACTAAGGCCTGGAACACACTAAAAGATTTTTAAAATCTTAACTGGAAGGAAGGAATCTGACCCAAAATCGGCCCGATTATCTTGCACTGTGTACCCCGCTTAGGAGAACTGGTCTCTGTTCCTGACTTTAAAGGTCTCATAAGAAAAAGGGTGACTGAATCGGAGCTTAGTGGTCTGGAAGGACCCCAGACTGGAGCTTCTGTGCATCGAGAGGAGCATGTGGAGGCGGATCAGGCTCCTGGTGAGGATTTTGTTTGGGTGTCTCCCATCTTGGCTCATCTCACTTGTTGAAAATCTGAAGTCAGAGTGCAGAATGAAGGGAGCGATACGTCCCAGCTGGCATGAGAGCAGATGGGAATCCCCAGAAGGAAATATGTGGGTGAATGTATTATTATAAGTAACTGGTTCATAACCGAGGGGACAGCAAGTCCTCGACCCGAATACGCAGATTTAAACACCCTCCATGTCTGCTGTGTACCTGGCTTGCTGATAACAGTCGATAACTTGAGAGAGACGATAACTTTTGGTTGACATCTTTGAACTTCTCTACTTTCATGAACAAAGACAACAAAACTTTGAAACATGGATCGACAACAGTTTCCTTGTCCTGCATTCTGATGCCTCCGAAACAAGAGCACATTAGTTTGATTTCTTTCAAAAAGATGCAAAATGCAAGAAATTTGTAAAAGGTGAAAAATATGGGTGAGGGAGAATTATTAGAATAAAAAAAGTTATATTTATCATTAATATACATTCAGAATTATGTAACAGAATAAATATAAAATATTATTAATATTAATATTATTAACAACAACGAAAATGAAAATAAAAATAAAAGTAAAAATATTTTAGTTATTAGTTATTATATTTAGTTATTTATTTGTTTCTTTTGTTTTCTTTTTTAAATATATGCTATTTTTCTAATTTTTTTGCAACTTTATTCTGATTTCTTGCTCATTTTGGGATAATTTCTTGTTAAGTTGCTTATTGCCATTTATTTCTTCTTTTTTCAGGTTTCAAAAGGGTTATATAAATTTACGATACAATTTTACTTTTTGAAATATGAAGCCTGAATCGAATTTAGGGCTTGGTTCCAGTTCATTCTGTACTTAACTAAGGCCGAGACATTAAAAAGTGATTAATGAAGAATAATACAGCCTGTGTGAACTCCAGTGATGCAAATATTGTGAGAGAATAAACGGCAGGCTGCAGTTTTTTATTTGATAATATGAGCATTCATGGGTGCATCAATGCTCCATGGATGGGTGATTTCTTCCGTTTCTTCCCCCCCAACTCTCATATCCAACCAAATAACAGACTCAGCAGGATGTATTTGCAAACACGTGAGTTTCTCAGAACTACAAATTGGACTTTTCAATTATACTTTTTTTAAGCAGCTTTTTTGAAGGCAGAACTGTAAAAGAAGAGCTTGGAAACACTTTTGTCATCATCTCCTGCAGTCGGTTATCAATACCAGACAACACTTTTTTAAGGGATGATTTCAAGGATTGATTCTGCACTTTTCTGTACAACTTTTGACTTGCTTTTTAAGTCGGTACTGGTGCCTCAGTCACCACAGATGCAGCATTGTGCCGTCCTAATGTCTGAGACAGTTTAGTCTCACTGTTGGTGAAGGTCAGATATTCAGGTTAGAAATATACAGACGCAGGTTACATTTACTGAAGCTAGACGGGATGAGTGGTTCATTTTCTGTTCTGCTTTCAATGAGGACTGGTGAACCGCTCGCATGCAAAATTACAGGATTCATTGAAACGATAGAAAACTTTTAAACAAGTGAACTTTGACCTCAGCAGAACACAGTTATGATATAATTGAAACGATGGCGGCGTTTCCAGAAAGATGCTGCTGACCTCCAAGTGTTTTATGTTTTCATTTCAATGTTTCCATTTGTATGTATCTCTCCCCAAAGACAGCTTTTAATAAATGTGCAGCTGAGTAGCGAGGGATGCAATTTTCAAAAAGATATTATGCAGGTTAAATGGATGAGTTTCACGGGCTATTAGCACCCTGTGTTCCTGGACTGCAAACTGTGATCTCAGCAGTGCAGGCTCACATTTTCAAAAATGTACACCTTTTGGCAAGAGCATGGCAACATATTGGGGCATTATATGTCACAACAAGGTGATTCATTTGGTAATAACTGTCCCCGTTTATGGACATCAAGGGACACTGTTACGGCTGCGACTTGGTTTTGCCATTGGTGTTTCTTCTTTTTTCTCACATCACTTTTTATTATATTTCATGATTGTTTTTATGATCTTTAACAACAGAAAAAATGTGCAGAGCAACAACAGCAACATATAATGTCTTAAATCCAACTCTACGTGCAAGCATTTGTGGCTAAAATGCTCAATAAACACAAAGTTAAAGCATCAACTGTCACTTTCATTTAAAAACCAAAAAGATAGAACTGCTTTGTTTTAACTTTTCTATTTCTGTATTCTTCATTTTTCTTATTGTCACAAAATCCTGAATCCTACAAACCAACTCAACTTCCCCATACCATCTGTTCAAGCCCCTTCATTCCCACTTCAGTTCTTAAACTGCAAAAACAGTCACGAATATATATTTGTTTTTTAAAAGAAGGTTTAGTAATTTCCTAAATATAATATTCTCGGGGGATGGCGCCCGCCCGCCCACGTATGCATCTGAGGCGTCAGGTGCCGTCAAGCTGCCTGTCAGCATATAATAACAACGGTTCTGTAACGGCCACATTCACAACTGATACCATCCAGTGGCATATCATGCGGACGCGAAAGGCGCCTTTTGGCGCTGGGATTGTACCCTAAAAGCACAGTCAGGTGGTATTTGATGAGTTTGGACTTAGAAGGGGCTGATTTCTCACACCCTTTATAATGGAAAGCTGCATTACAATATTACAGTTACAGCAATTCTTTGATACGAACTATTAACCCGATTTAACTTGTAATGTTATTCAATATTAATGAAAAAACGAATATGCGAGTTCAGAGAACACCCAGCAGCTTTGCATTCGGTAAGTAAATCAAACATGTGAGCACGTCACTGACGGTGTTTTGACAGACTTGATGCACTTTTGAGCTTTGACTGATGTATTTTCCCTTTATTTTCTTCTCAGAGTGAACCAGAATGCTTCATTTAAAGGGTGAAATCACAAAAAAATGGTCACTTCTTATGAGTTTTCAGATCTGATGATAGTTTTTTTTATAACAATGGAGCTCTATGGCACAAAGTCAAGTCAAGTCAATATTGTTTATAAAGCCCATTATTTGCCTCAGGAGGCTTTACAGCAAACGACATCCCTCTGTCCTTAGAGCCTCACATCGCCTAAAGAAAAACTCACCAAAAAGAATCCCTGAAAGAGGGAGAGAAAGAAGATATTTCAGGATATGGAGACAGTAACTGCAGTAGGATCAATTCATTGTTTTTCCTCATTAAAAAAATGGAGTATCACTCGACTTATCCTTTAAACAGTGACAAATTTTAGGATATATCCACATCTTTATTCATCTGTTTTATTTTATGTGACAAGTAAACAGAAACATGAGCAACAAACTCATCAACACAGATCCTTAAGATGCTTCCAGCCGTTGCTCCTGGCTACTTCACCACCAAACGAATCTCAGACAAACCGACTCTGTCGCGTCTTCTACTTTACCCCAAAACTCATCCGAGCTCACGGCTCGACCTCGCACAACTGCCACAAAAGGCTGAAATTACAAGACACCAACGCGACTGTTTACCTTCCAACTGGCAGCGGTTGTTTATAATTCGCAGTTTTGAGAGAAGACTTAAGCAGAATAAACGCATTTGTGTTAATACCCTGAAATATTGTATTCTCCATGCTCTCCTTTAGATGAGGGCGCATGCGATGCATGGGGCCCAGAGGCACAGATTATGCACGAATCACAGATTGCCACCTTAGTCATCTTTCCTCAGCTCAAGCGCATATTTACCCACGGATAATGCAAACAATAATTCATGAGTAAACATCTTGGTTTACAGTAATTTCTGGAGCATTTTATCCTTTCTTATGTGAATACAGAGGGGGTGGAATATTTCCCGCGGCTTTTGTCTGAGGGTTGCTGTGTGAGGAGAAATTGCGATCATTTCCATTATTCCCAGTGAAAGCGCCGTCTCTCCTCTGTGACCTGATTTGGCACCACCCCTGTCGAATAGGGCCCTGAACACAAAGGTGGCGATGCGCGTGCTTCGGAGGGTCTCTTTGTTAAGCCGGTGGGAGTTTGATTTGCCACAGGGAAGAAAAAAGGAAGCATTCCACAGGGAACGAGGCCCTATTTGATTGTCCTTGTTGCAAAGTGTAAGCTGCAAACAGAGCCTGGGGGGGACTGAGCAGGTCAGGCAGCCTGATCAATACACGCAATTTCACAATAAAACACGCTGAATATGTATGAGGGCGCTCTTCCATGCAGCATCTATTTCCCTCCTTATTTCCTTGTTGAACGACACATTTGACGCTCTGCCCTGGCACCAGTCTCGTAGCCTTCGTAAATGACTCGATTTGCCAGTGAGATACAAGCGCCGCGGTTAGAAAAGCTCCGATTCTGAACACCCACATCAGTCCCACATTCTTTACTGTAACTGAATCATCTCGTACTGACTGAGATTCTTGTGACATACGACATTGTTGACTAAGAGGAGCCGGATATTTCTTTGCATTCATGGCTTCATGACACGCTCCTCACTCTTGCATCAAGGTCTGAGTTTCATTTATCTGAGCAACTTGAAAAGCGAACACAAACACGGGAGAAAGTGATGAAACTGGATCTGAAATTGAGTCAGTTCTCAACCCCCCCTAATGTATCAACACATATTTATAATCAGAAGCAAAAATATTTGTTAGTAAGTACATTTTTAAGAGACGATGTCGCACAACACTTTACAACTGAGGACAAATAACAAGCGCAATGAACACGGCTTCATAAAAACAGGTCTAAAGAGGAGGCTGAAGTGATTTTAAGAAGTGTCCACAGATCTTATGTTCAAAGGGAGAGAGCCACAACCTCAGAGGCACAGCCTGCGCTAGTTTTAAGGCTGGAGCCAGGGGCCGGATTAACCCGCAAGGGGCCTCGGGGCAAAAAATAAGATGTGGGCCCCGACTGAGCCCCCACAAACACGTTCCCCAAACCCATAGTACCAAGAATCTCATACACCAAGTATTTCTCTTGTTGTTAAATACCAAACTCACCCAGGTTTTATGTACATACATGATTTTATATTTGATTAAACACAATTTTGTTGGATATTGACCGTATAAGAAATAAATCATTCAATGTAAAGGAATTACAACCAAATTAAGGCCCCTACTTTAGATTTAGATTTTGATGGAAGGTCAACAAATCAAGACAGGTGTCAAATTTGAGGCAGCAGCACCAGAGAATTGTGATTTTGGGAGCTACGAGGTGATTGTTTTTAGCATAAAACAACCCTACCACAGAATAAAAAAAGATTCAATGATCCCAGGCTCACAGATGCCAACCCTATCGCTAGAAAAAATGTTGGCATTGTACATTTCTGCAAACCACAGATACATCGCGTTTGTTAGTTATTAAGTAGTGGATATATTTGAACTTTATTTTTCAACAATACTGTGCTTAACATTTGGATAAACACCAACGGATTATGCAGAGGAAAAGATGACGTTTTGGCTTAAATTTCTTGGCTTTGGAGGCACAATTCCAGCTGGAAACGAAGTGATCTGGTAAAAACAAGAGTTGACAAATTTCAGTTGTGTCACGTTTTTTTAAAATCCTATCATAAATTACAACTAATCACAGCTAAAATGTATTAATTTCATGCTTATAAGATGCATTTGGCACCTATGGTTTGTACAATTTTTGCAGTACGGGGAATGCTTTTTTGTTTCGTAAGAAAGACGCCAGATACCTGTAGATTTTGGTATAAAATGGTCAATATCAATAATGATTGTCAGCTAAATTCATAATCCTTACTTCGAAAAATATTACCCTCAAAAATGCTCATCGACCAACCCAAGGGCAATCTGGTTTAATAATGAACTTAAAATAAAAACTCCTCCTTGGCTGTCTCTTCCCCTGAGACGATTTCTCTCTTGGCATTTAAAAAACAATCAACCTGTGGGAAACTTTCAAAATATCACTGATTTTAAAAAGAAAACACCCCCGAGCTCTCGCAGCGCCGCATGCAACACACCCTTCATTCTGCAAGTCTGTGTCATTTTCATATCCTTCTGACTGCGCCGCAGGCTTTTTAATAATTGAATTAATTAGATTGACATTGTTCGGTATCCTCCTCTAATTGTAAAAGCATCGCCGGGATGATAAGAGTGTCTGTCAGAGTCAGAGCTGCTCCCCCTGGAACCCATCTGGTCTCCTACTGGACACGGCAGAGGCTGCACACGAGGCCAGCGGTGTCAGAATTGAATTGTATGAAAAAGAGATTCCTACTGTGTGTGTGGGCATGCAGTTTGTGCTTCTGATGGCTTATTTGTACATGTTTTTCTATGCTCTCGCCTTGGCCTGTGTTTATATAAACAACAATATCCTGCTTGTTATTCCTATATTCAGTCCTTACAAAACGCTTAACCATCTGCTGTATAACCCCACACTGGAAACACAACAGCGAACAACACGGGCAATCTGTCGCTGCAAATGACCTACCAACTGTCTGTAGGAGCAAAGAATAGGAACAATAATACAACTGTCCATGCATTTCACTGTTGTTGCAATTGTCACCTTTAAAGTCTTATAACTTTCTTAATATCTTGAACCATATGTCTGCTTTTTTTTAATTTCCAGTTTTATTATCATTTTTAAAACTTCATAAAAAAGGGGAAAAAAGCCTGCCTGTTCTCATTAGGAAATAAATTACTTTTTTTGTACACTTTATTTTTATTAGTTTGACAAAAGTGTTAGAAGAAGAGAAAAAAAATGTATAACAAAGACGTACAAATAAACAAAGAACAAAAAATTCTGGATTGCTATTTTCTCTAAAAACATTCATTCCTATTTCATATTCAGTGGTTCTGTCTCTTATCTTGTCGTTGACATGTAAAAACTGTCCATTTCCCCCACTTTTCCTGGCCCTGCTCTTCTTGGACCCTTACCTTATAAGTTAACAATTCTGTATAATAAATTTAATTCATAATATTCAGCCATTCATCTTGTGTTGGTGGCTCAGCCTTTTACTACCTCTTGGTGATGGCTTTTTTACATGATGCCAAAGGGATTTTTAGTAAATATCTTTCTTCTCTTAACACAATGCCCCCTGTAACAACACAAAAATACAGAACTACACATGCTCTCACTATAACATAGCCCAGGATTTGGTTAATGGCCCTATGAACATTTATCCAAAATTTCAGGACAGAGCCAAAATACATGGCTATGATCAACATTTACTGCCCAACATCTTCTCTAAAATGGTTGTGTAATAGACAAACATTAGCTTTTAATCAGTGTGTAATAAAGAATCTGATTCCATTTTTCCAACAGTGCTCTCCCCAAATACATGAGGATGTTGTTCAATGTTATGTTTTCTAAATATGCAACATTCCCCTTATGTTATATTTACAACCAGTTCTTTCTCCCACTTCAGTTTTAAATTCAGTTTTGTATTTCCTTTAGAAAATAAATTACTTTCATCATCCATGATGTACAATGCAAGATGAATGAGTGCTGACATCTCAAGATGCATTTAGGCCTCCATTAGTTGATCAATATAAGGTCCTCCAAACCCATCATACTTAGCTGTTTTTTTTTTCAAGATCTGGAGAATCTGATGATTTATATATGTATTAAAGCTGCTTACCTAATGCTTGTTGTTGGGTTTGGAGGATACATTACAAAAATGAGAAAGTTGGATCTTTTTTTTGAAGGAACTGATCCCAGAAATGACCTTTAAATGTTAATGCATGAGTAAATACATTTGAAGTCATCAAAAAGCCATCCAGACGATGTTTTCTACTCACATAATGAGGACATTATTGTTGTTAATTATCTGTCAAGTTGCAAAAGTGTTGATACATTTTAAACATAAACATTTTATTGACGTATTGATGTATTTCAGTTGTTTGCTGTCAAAATTTTCCATTTGTCCAACTGACAGTTCTCCCAAAACAAACATGCAATGTTCTGTAAATCAGTTACTCCAAAATAGTCTACATAATCTCCCAAAATTTGGCACATCATTAATTATTCAGTGTAGTCTCAAAGAAATATGTGACATGTACATGTACTCTTTACAGATTATGAGCACAAAATGTGTCGAAATTATGTGCTGGCAACACAAAATCAATACCAATAAAGAGTTAATGAAGAACTTTTGTTGTGGTGGATACACAAATTACATAAAGACTGTTTCAAGGTGTATTTTGATTGATATAAGCAACAATATTGTTGTTACACTTTGACTTCTCGCCACTACAGCACAAAAACAGCATATGAAACACTGAATTTAAGTCTTTCTGATATGAAATACACACTGTGGGAAACTGCATAATGTGTTTAAGGACCTTGGATGGATTGCAATGAGTGCAATGATTGAACAAGAGAACTGGACACTGTGGAGAAACCCCAGAGTCTTACCATCTTTCCTGGGCTGTTAAATATGTGTTTTAAACTGCAAATGTCCGTAGAAGACCTTTCTCTGCCCCTGATTGGCTCATTACCTGTGTTGGTTGGGTTTGTTACGTTAAGGCATACAGAGTGATATTAGTTAAAGTCAGTGTTAAATTTTCCGGATAAGCCAATCAGAGGAAACTCCAGAGATGTAGTTTTGCAAAATAATTAACATTTTCATTATAAACAATGACTTCTGTTTCAGAGTCTTATTGGAGCTTCGAAATTATGAGCTGTCAAAGCAATGTCATGGCAACAAAGACAGTCTGTGTTCACCCTGTAAGATCATCATATAAGACAATCCAAAATGCAAGGTGTTATGGGTATAAGGTGGTGAGATTTGGTGTCTAAAGGTGAGAGGGCTTCTTCCTGTCAAGGCTCAGCTTTAGGACAACTCTGCTAATCTTCATCTTTTAAATCTCTTCTTAAAAGTGACTTTCATCCAAAGAGTTTTATTTCCATCTTTCACTTTTCTACACATGTATAAATTACAACTATGCCCACGTACTGAAATCACAGCACGCTTTGATTAATGAGAACTTCCTCATGGCAGGAGATTTATAGATGTGGAGATGCCTGAGAGGAAGATCAACACACGTACCAACTGGTACGAATATCAAAGTTTGGAAGTTACAGCAAACAGTCTATCATACTTAACAAAGTTAGGAGGAGTGGGATTAATCGGCTTCCTTTTGGCTACCCCCTGCTGACAAAATCTCTAACCTGGCGGGGTGACAGCTGATCAAAACTTTGTCCAATCAAAGAGTTTCTTGGGAGTCTGTGAGACTTTTGTTTGGAAGTTGTTACTCTCCTATAATGATGTAAATGTACCATTTTTCACGAAGATTCAAGGATAGGTTTGGTGTTTTTCGCCATGTTTTGTGTCTCAGTAAGAAATGTGAAAAGCAGTTATTAACACTGGTCAAATATTGAGCAAGAGTGTTGCAGTCAGTTAGAGTAACTTTAGTCTCAATACTTGCATCAATTTACGTCCACTAACAATGCTTGTTTTTGCCACCGACAGGCTCAGATTATTATTCCAAGTCTCTGAATATTTATGGAAAGGATCCCAAAAGAGATCAATCTTTTTGTTAAGTTGCTGTGAGCTGTCAATTCACAATTTCTAAGAAGAAGGCAACAGATAGCTTTCTTTTGGAGTCTTGCCAGACAAAGGCTCTTCTCATCCTGGAAGCTGCCTCTGTGTCTGCAGCTGAGTCTGTGTCTGCAGCTGCCTCTGCAGCTGCAGACACAGCTGCCTCTACTGCCTCTACTGGAGGAGAGCATGACAGTAAAGAGTGCTCATTCTGCAGTTAGTTTGGGTACCAAAACATCCCCAGAAGTTCACTGGCTAAAAGATAAAGACTGCTCTACTTTACAGAATATCGCTTTTACTGACAGGTCATTACGTCAACAAACACACATACCCGCACGGGTGGTTACGATTAGGCAAAAGAGACGTAGTAAGGTGCAGAGAAAATCCCCCATCACATTCAGACACCGGACTTCCACGAGAGTCAGGGGTTTGTTGGATCCATCTGCTGCCCTCCCATTCGCCCTATATGCACCTTTGTGCTCCTTATATTACGTTATTACCGGCATCATTTCAACGTTGTACCATGCAGGTACGACAGGTTCCATCAGGTTCTGTTGACTGCGTTCTCAACTAACACCGTCTGTTCACGTGTCATGTTGCTGCAGCAACGGGATCTTAAGCCGGCAGGACCACAAAAGTGGCAGCATGTGACAACTTCAGAATGAGAACAGACTGAAGATGCTCAATCATACAAGTATTTTCTTTTTAAAAAAGCCATGTGTACATCTTCAATCGACCCGCATGCACGTTAGCTTCAGCCCAGATTAAACAAGCATGTTTTTTTTTTACCTTGATCCACTCTGGTAACCTTCAACCCTTCGTTTGTTCTTCTTTTATAAATGTAACATTGTGTGGCAGGCTCTCCAAAATGCATTAGCGCTCAATAAAAATATTGTAACACAAAGACAATGAAAAGGAAACTCAATGCTCAAGAGTCTGCTAAGTGATTTTTATATTGTCCAAAAATAAATGGAACAATTGCTGCCTCGAAGTGCAAAAAAAATACAAAATATGTGTCTTCTACCTTCACCTGGGCTTTCAAGCAAGCTTTAGATTTTCACAGAATTTGATTTATTACAGTTTGTAAGCTTGGGGTTGATATTCTTTCACCACACATGAATGAATCCAAGGCCAAGAATGAAGCTCCGTGCTCATAATATGCTTTGCGCGTAGTAAAAGGGCTAGAACATGCAAAGCCACTTAAAACTAGTTTCCAAGGGCACCCACTTGTGCACCACTTTGTTCTCATTTCCACTACACATTCCCGCAGTTCACCTGAAATAACCCTGAGGCTCACATTGTCAAACATCTACGATGGTTATTTTAGTGCAAAGGTTAAAATGAAAGCCCCCAACTAATCCGATGAACCATTTCTATAAAAGAAATAACAAAGCCTTCTCCAAACATGCTCATGCGAATGCACGCTGAGATCCATTTGTCTAAAAGCAGACCTCGTCCAAAGGTTAACGCCTCCAATGTTCAGCCGCAGGACAGCTGCTTGTTTGTGGGAGACAAAGTGTCAGAGTGCATCATGTCCAAGGTCCTGGGGAGAGGGGATACATCAGACACCCAACTGTAATGGCCTGTAATTAGAGAGCTGATTAGTAGAACTAATGATCCAATAAATGATCCTTCTCTCATATCTCAATGTCTTTGGAACGAGGCTGGAGCGGGAGATAGGGGACAAACAGCGTGGCTGGATGACGTCGGGGACGGCCCCCGCTCTCGTTAACCTAATTAACATCCATACAGGTGAATACGTGATGATGGAGCATAATGAGGCAGTCGGGAGGTGTTTGCTAGATTTCAGCCGAAGGTTTGGTAGCTGTTGTTGTCATTGTTAATGTTTGATTTTACACAGGAGTGTGACGAAGATCCTCGTGGAGCTAAAACATTTTTCTTTTGCATTAACCCTTTGGAACCTTGGCTTGATTTCTTTCAAAAACACAAGTAGAAGGCAATGACCAGCTTGACAAGAAATGGTCCAAAAATTAGCAAGCTATACTTGAAAAGTAACAGAGAAAAAAATAAACAATAAAAAAAAGGTTAAAAATAATAAAATAAAATAAAATTTAAAAAAGGATACAAGAAAATGACCTTAAAAATACATGAAAATTATGTGTACATATATATATTTTTTCTTCAACATAAAGTTCTATATATAATTATAGGAGTTAGAAATACAGTTTTTTTGGATAATATCTAACAATGTCACCACAGTTCATTTTCAGGAAAATGACCTGAAAATAAGCACAAAAAGGTAATATATATTTATGTTTATATATACAGTATATATTTATATACCCTTTGATCCACCTCAGCTTTGTTTTCTATTTTCTATACATTTCTTGCCAAGGTGCTCATTTCCTTTTTCCCACATTTTCAAAAGGAATCAAACTAATCACTAAAAATACTCTGGTTCAACAAAACTTATGTCGATCCATGTTCTAAAGGGTTAAAACCTCTGCACTCCCTCTGTGTCGAGCCAAGATTTTGCACCACCACATACAGAGAGCTCCCTCTCTCTGTATTCAGCAGAGTGCTGCAGGCCACAGGGTAATAGGTGGCTTGGGGCACATCAGATGGGGAATAACAGTGGTGATTATCTTCTCTACCTCCTTGAAGTAATAGATGAAAGCCTCGCCATCATGTAATAGGCTACTTAAGTCTGTCAAGGCGGGAGAAATTTTTACCCCGTCCTTATTTGCCTGGCTCTGCTCCCCTTTCTTTGTGGTTAAATACGCTTTGTCTGAATGCCCCTGATGAATAGCGCGCGGCCTTTCTTCCTCCCTCTTTCTCTGACATGATAATAAAAAACCACACAGGCGATGTGCTTTTAGTTCCCTTCAGGCTAAATCCCTGCAATCAAGAGTCATTTAAGATATGACACATCCAGGCGCTAAAGAGCAGCTTGGCCGGGCAGGAATAATCATACTGTTAGCCATACTTTGACATCATTAATGAGGCGGAAGAGAGGGACAAACCCCGAGGTGAGGAGCAGTAGAACGAGGCAGATAAATGGGCTTGTTTTGCACAGAGATCGTATAGCTGATGCTTCGGCGCGATCATATCACTTAGCCCTCTGCGCCTGCCTCAGCAGGAGCCGTAGTTTTGGAAGAAACAAAAGCCGGTTGTGAACAGGAAGCAATGACACCTTCGGTATCTGCGCCGCATTGATCTGAGAGAGCGTGTTATCTTGTTAAAAGCTCACCTCTAATGGCTGCTGATGCCTCGAAGTTGGGTTTTAATTTGCATCAAGCACCCTGCACCCATATGGTAATCCCGCAGCACCTGCTATGTCTTTGCATAACTCTGCATAAAATTCTTATCGTACTCTTTCACGAGATGTGGAAATGTCCTTTAATGTTCTTATTGGGAAGACAACCCGAACACGTCGGAATCAACTTTGCAGAGCAGATAAAACTATCTAAATGCAAATAAACAGCATAATCGTGTCACAATCAATTCAGAGTTTATCATGCCACGGCTCCTGCAGGGCACATTGTTTTAAATCTCTTCTGCTTGTATGATCACATCCTCTTCTTACATCATTGTTTTTTATTACCGGGGACCATGCTTGGTCAGACATAATTTGTTGTCTGGTTTACTACGCTGTAGCCAGGGTAAAATTTAAACCAAGGCCTGTAATGTTAAAGTCCTAAGAAGCAGCTTCCATCTCGTCTTAAATGCACATTTAATCCGTCTGAGTCTCTGAATCTCCTCTTGCTCTTCTCTGTCCAAGCTGACTTTAAAACACTTATTTTGGCTGCAGGCCAACCCCCTTCAGCTGCATCAACAGAATATTTAATGTGTGATGTGACAATAATGGAAAAACTGTGTGTTTTTCTTGTTCAAGATTCTTCAGAACCGAATTCTATGGTCTCTGTATCATATGTGATTTATGATGATACAGAGTGAAGTTCCGACATTAACAAGAATCAGATTCAGAGTTTGGGATCAGAAGCTCGAGACTGCTGTTTTTCAGTGTTTCCAGGCAGGGAAGCGGGGAAATAAATCTACATAGACTTTGATGCTCACTTTTAATAACTGTTTCATTACACCTGTCAAGACTAAATATCCACAGGAGCAACTGAAATTATGTTATTTATGAAAATGGCTTCAATTCACAAAAGCAATCATTAAATAAATGTGGCTTGTGGAAACAGTTAGTGAAGTTCAGAGCTCACTGGCAGCCACGGTGATGATCTACAGTTCACTGTTCTTATGTTTCATGGTGTTTTGGAGAATATTATTGACTTTAATGGTGGTTTTGTGTTACTACTACAAATCTGGCTATTTAACCAACCGTTTTAGCCTGAAATCACCACAATAATGCAAAAATGCGAGTTAGTCTGAAACCCTACCCGTTCATTTTTTATTCCCAAGAGGCTATATCCAACCTGTTCTCATTCCCAGGTCGTCAGATACTGGCACCTTAATAGCAGCACACACTATGTGAGGCATAGCTGAAACGCATAAAAGCATAATGTTAATGTTGTCAAATCAGGACTAGATTTAGGCAACAAATCTACTTGGTAAAGATAAGAAAAATGATGTTTTAGTCCATTTGTTGCATAATGTCATGCAAAATAAATGCTTGATGTCAGTGTGCGATGATGTACGTAACTGACCAGCACCTTTTCATCCAACTCATCACATGGTGCCTCTTTGTCAGTTTCGCTCTGTAACTACTCAAGACATTTTAAGTATTCTTCTGCATCAGCTGCCATTGTACATTTCTGCAAACCACAAATGTTATATTTGTATGTTAGTATGATTGTTTCAAAGCTGTGCTTCACGTGTGCTGAAGTTTAGGGCACAAAAACAGTTATGATTTGGAAAAGACAATGTTTTGGCTTCAGATGCTTGCTTTTGGTGGCACAATCAGAACAGGAAATGCAGCAATGTCTCAGTAAAAACACTTTTTGTGGCAATATCCCAGCAGGAAATACAATGACGAGTTGCTATAAAACACCCAATTGTTTGGTGGGTAAAAAGCAGCAACGGCTCCCTAAAAAACAGCCAAACTGTTGTCGGTTGGTCTTAAACAGTGGTCTGCAGCTTGCAGCATCCAAAATTCCTTTCCACCTCCTGATGCAAAGTCAGCTAATATACTACCTCATATACTATGTCATATACTACAATGTGGATTTGAGGCTTAAATGCTGTTTTCTCACATCAGTTCAAATCTTCAGATGCACATCTGATTTGGTCTTGTAACTGATCTAAAGACAGTGTTTTTCAGTGTTGTGTTGGCTTCATAGATCTCTGCTGGTGCTCATTTGATAAACAATATCTGTATATTTATATATTTATTCAGAGCATCTCCGACAATGGAAAAGAAGGTTTAAAAACACATTTGAGTGCTGCACATTCAGACAGCGGGGAGAGGAAAATAAAGGCATGGAGCTGAAGTGGGAGAGAAACTAATGTAACTGGCAGCGTGTTTTGTTTTTGTGCACAGAGAGCTTTCCTTCACAATGGCCTCCTGCATGTGACCGAGGGAGCTCATCAGCAAAAAGTGAAAGCATTAATTACCTGAATAAAGGCAGCTGGCATGGCACTTTTTAAAAATTCACCCTCTTTCAAGCTTCGTGTGAGGGAAGAGAAGAGATTTCAAAGCTTATTGGGTTGGGAGCAATTTTACGTAGTCTATAAAAACCATTATTCTCTACATAGTTGAAAGAATTGCAAGATGATATGATTGAAAGGAGGTAATGGTGCCTCTTTCAACAATAACAGTTCCCAGTTTATTCCGACTAAATTACCTTTTAGCAACGCAACAAAGAAAATTTCCCTTGTTGCACTGCTGAGGGGCAATTTTCAGTTGTTGCAGATCATATTTATGCATTCCGACTTCATCTCTTGTTCATAACAGTTAATGATTACTACTTCTTGCTTCTTCCTGCTTATGACTTCTAGTTAAATTGGTTTTGCTACTTTCAAAAGAATATGAAAGCTTTCATTCCAGAACAATCTTCTTTTTTGGGGAAAATATGAAACAAACCTATCATTCCTTAATTCAGAGCTTCACCAACGGAATCTGGTTGGAAACAATCTAAAAACAGTGTAATAACTATGATTCTGCTAAATAATTTGCGTCAGATATATCAATAATGTAGAAACAAACAAACAGAGGACAATAGCATCAACCACCCACGACAGTGCCCAAGCCATGCTGCATGTTGCTGTGTGAAATAACGCTGCCATGCCACTCTGATCCCACTGTGTTGTGTGAGCAGTCATTACAGGGCCTGGGCTTCAGCAGCCACCTGTAGACCGATCACGCTGCTGCAGGTATACAGCTTCAGCGGGGGGAAAAGTCAGCTGCTTGTAATGGTGACAAATAGCAGAAAATACTGCTGCTTTTAAATGTGCCCACTGCTATTTTCAAAAAAGTACAAACCCAAAAGGCAGAATGTAGTTTTTAAAGTAGTTGTTCTAAAAGTTCTAGTTTCATAGCCTCGATTTGGTAATTATAGCACAGGCTCTCGTCAAAAGCGCCCGGCTGTTCACACCAGGAGTACATTTCTCTGCGCCTATTCTTGTTCTCTGCTCCTCTCTCGTCACACGGAGAGCTCTGTCCCTGCTTGGTTGTGTGTCTTTGAGTGTGTGTGCGTGTTCTTTATCATATTAAAAAAATATTCAGTCAAAAAACAGAAAAATTTAATCCCTTTCATATATTTCCTCTCTTTTTGAATCCAAATACAGGCTGGAACTATTATCTCCGCATTTTATCTGTACATCATAAAACAAAATTTAAAATATTTAATTGTTTTTTGTTGATGTGTCCAACTTTTTATTGTTCTCATATGAATTAATGGGTCAATATGTCGTTTTTTGGGTTGTTGTTTTTTGGGGGTTTTTTTTACAAAAGGAGAAGGACATGTAATTTCATTTTGATAAAAAATGTTGGTTAATTTACAAAATGAAAGGAGACAAAAGTAATTTCCTGCCTATATCTTTGTTTGGAACACGCAGAGAAAATTAACTTTTACATTATATATTTTTTATCCTCATGATCAGAACAGTCTTCAAGGACTCTTAAAAACCCTCAGATTAGTTTATGGCATTAAAGATTGCCTGGGTAACAAGAAGCACCAACATATTGAAATGCTGCTTTTCCATCTTTACTCTAAACATTTCTGCATGCTGCTGAGTCACCTCTGAATTTAAAGCCTCGCTCATGAGTCTCCAAGAGCAACCAAGAACCTATTAACAATCTCTTTCAAAGCTCATCAATTATCGGGCTGAGAAGAGATGTCCATTAGCCGAGCGTACAGTGAAGACACTATTATAAGACACATGCTTCGCTTGTCATCTTACCTTTTCATGTGCAAGAAACCCCATAATCAACAGGCACTGAACTAAAAAAAAAAATTTAAAAAATCTCCTCACCAGCAACACCGAGAGCATAAATCACCCAAACTAACTGTCAGAAGCAGGCCGGCTAACATTAAAGCCTTGTTAGTATCTATGCCAGTGCCCATTAAGCTACATTATTCTGTGTGTGCAATTAGGAGCGTTATATTTAGTTAGCTCAGGGACCGTAATTTAATGTCGTCACTGCATGTTAGAGATTACAGGAAATCTGAAGCGCCTTTTCCAGAACATAAGAAGTGTTCCTGGAGGTACTCACACGCAGCTGAAGGTACAAAAGTAGAAAAATAATGGTTTCTCCTAAGTGCCAAAAAGGTGTCGTGGACTGACACCCGAATCTTTAAGCAGATATCAGTATGAGTGTTTTGGAGAGTGTTCTCACTATGTCTGTGTGATATAATGAAACTGAAAAGACCAGTGGAGTGTGAACGCGACGAGCAATGTAATCAGTGAGTAGGAGGCAAGTGTCGATAGGGATCGGTGAGGTAAAACCAGATGAATCTTGTGGCCTGCTGAAAATCAAGATACTCCTATAAGACATATGACTTCATGAGTACAGGTACTTGCTAAATTTCCCTGAGCCCCAGCCCGTTTGCACTGTTTGACTGAGCTGCCCCTCTGGAAAAAAAAGTTTTTTTATTAGAGGTTAAGAGAGGTTTTATTTTAGCTGCTGTGAACGAAAAAAAACAAGTTTAAACAGTTAGGCGATATTAGAGTTGGGTCAATTTCCAGTTTTGCCGGTCGGGTGCACAAGCTTCTTAAACCAGTTTGACTTTATGAAAACCAGCTAAAGCCACATTTTTCATCACAAAAAGTCAAATTGCATTAAGAATAATAAGCAATATGACAGTGTGATTAATATAATATCATGTTTATAAACTGACTAATGGAGCCACTAGTGTCCAACAGGTGGTGTGTAATTTAAATTTACTGCCGAGCAGAGGCAGTAGCATGGGAATGGCCAACATGTGCTCATCCCAAATCGTCACATATTGCCGCTTTGCAGTGGACTTCCACGTCTGCAGGCCCTACAGGCACCCTCACTTTTCTCATATTACGTTGATAATGGCAGCATTTTCAATCTGATGTAAATGACAAAATGACATTACAAGAAAATTAGCTTAAAATAAGCAAACAAGACTAAACAGACAAGAAAATGAGGAAGCAAAAGAAAATATATATATATATATATATATATATATATATATATATATATATATATATATATATATATATATATATATATATATATATATGGATATTTTACCCATTTTTTAATTACCATTTTCTAATAATCCCCTCTTTAAAAAAAAAAAAAAGTAAAATTTTTTGCAATTTCAAGTTGGCCATTTCCTCTTTTGCTCATGTTCTCAAAAGAATCAAGTTGCTCAGTAAGCAGCTTGTGAAAGGCATCTGAAAGCAACACAAGAAAAAAGACATAAATAGGTCTATGCTGGGTCTCAGAGTGTTAAGATAATGTTAAAACATGCATAAAATAGGGCAAATGTGAAATCAAAGCCTATCTTTAACATCAGCCTGTTTCACATGAAGATCTCTGCTGAAGTAAGCAAAGGCCTCTGACACTACTTGACTATTTATGATAACCTCTGACATATAAACAGTCTTGGAAAATGCATTCAAACAGTGTAACGAGTAGTGTGACTGCATATAAACGTTAAATTAATGCTAATAAAGTTCCTCCACACGCCCTGCAGACTCTCTGATGAGTCAGTCACCTTCAGATCAGGCTGCACAGCCAGGAACCGAGAATCAAATGAGCATTCAGTGCAGGTGAAAATCCAACTCCGTCTCGAGTGAGTCAGAGGCAGAAATCAGGCTTTAGTGGCAGCCTGTGTCCTCCCAATTCCAGTAATCAAAGCTCTGTAAATTACAATGGCCCGGGAGATAAACTGTTTTGAAACCTTGCCATGGATCAAATGGGCAATCTAGATTCAAGCCAACTACAAAATTAGCCAGCCAGTTTCAGTTGTTTTTCTTTTTTTTCCTTCCAGAGAGAGGCCCCAATTTAATTTCACCCCAAGTGTGCCGAGAGGTTGCTCAGACAGTGTGATCAATTGATAATAGGAATATGGGCCAAGCAGGACACAAGTTTCATTATTTTAATTCTTTTATAGCCGCCCTCGAGCGTGAAGTCACATGAATTTATTTGTGGCCAGATGAGAGGATTAGTGTATTGATTACATACATGATTAAATGTAACAACGTCTCTAATGGAGGCTTCTTGGAATTACAGAATAAAAACATGAATGCGGATCAGTTTTATTGCTGCACATGTGGCTGTTTGCACTCTGAAGAAAAAAGTTTCCAAACGGGTTCGGTGAAGGGCCTTGTGTTATAAAAGGGTTTCAAGTAGAACATCCTGGGCAGGCCCTAGATTAAACCCTTGGAAAGGGTTCAAAGTTATGGCATCTTATTCTGTGGGAGAACAACAGCATATTAGGGGCACTGTAGGTAAACAAAAAAATTAACAAAAAAAATAAAATACAGTACCAAGGAAGTCTGGTACAATTCTGATTAAAAACAGATTTAAGTTTTAATTTTTTTTATTAAAAACCTAAATTTAAAGTCATAAATTCAAGAGAAAAAAAGTGGTAAATAATAGTACTAAATGAAAACTTCTAATTACAGAACATTTTTTTAATTCCTTCTTATAGATTAATAAGGTTAAACTCTCAGAAATGATCTCAATTATTATCTTGAAAATGTACAATTTTTATCTTGGAAATTCTTGTTCTTATTATGCTTATATAATTATATAATTCTTCTTATACTATCTAATATTAAAAAGAGATCTTGTTTAACACCAGTACGGCTGTGTTTTGGGTTTGATGTGTGTGTGATTTTATTACTTTTTCTCATAAATATGTGTCTTTAATTTCAGAGAATGTTCAATTATTTTCTTTCAATTTTTTTGAATTCTTAACCTTGGAGAATATTTTATTGAGACTTTTTAGATTTTTTTTTCTTCAACTTAATTTACTGCTGTAGTCTCGGAGATGATCCGATTAATCTTGTTGAATTTACAGCTTCAATCTTTGAAATACTGAGTTTTTCATATTTTTTATATTACATCCCTCCCTAGCTTTTAAAAAAAACAAAACAATAACCCAAGTACGCCACCATATGAACCAAATATAATAGCAATCCCCCCACCACACATGAAATACTGAATATGTTCATAAAGTGATGGTCCTCAATATCACCCCAAAACTATACCAAGGTGATGGATGCTAATTAATTACTAAAATACACAACATGTGGATCTCCAGACATGCACTTGCGTGGGATGATTTAACTGAAACATTTTATTCCAAAACAACCTACGTATAACAGCCTCCACTCTTTTGGCTTTACATCAGATTTAGGAGGCTGGCTGCAGGGAAGGCAGCAGCTCAGGTGTTAGAGGGGGTCAGCAATTAATTGTCAGGTCAAAGTATCCTTGAGCAAGACACTGAACTACAAATTGCTCCCAGTGTGTGTGTGTGTGTGTGTGTGTGTGTGTGGAGGGATAAAAGTGTGACTCTAAAGCCAAATAAATGTAATGCTGTGTAATGTAATGGATTTGCACCCATTGAGCCAAAAGAGCATTACTGAGGTCCAACACTGAATTTGGCTCTCAGTCAGTTCATCCCAAAGGTGTTGGATGGGTTTAGGTCAGAACTCTGTGCAGGCCGGAGGACAAGGATGTCCACTTACTTTTGTACTAATGTGTGTGATGTATGCACAGGTGGTTATGCAAAGTTTAAAGTTCCTACTGCAGAGCCCTTGTTGAAAATGAAGTTGTAAAACAGCGTGTTTTACTAAATATATGCACTGCTCACAGAAAATAAGATATAGACGATCAAGCAAGGCACTTGTACACACCTCCGGGCTAAATGCAAAAAGCATATTCACAGTGCAAGCCTGAGTGCTCAATTCTGATTTTTTTTCTAGATCCAATTCTTTAATGTATCTATTCACATTATCATTTTGTTCAAACAAGACTTTAGGGGATGTGCAAACAAACTGGCTAAAAAAAAACATCTTTTTAACAACATAGGTTCTTAATTGCTGTAAAAGAATTTAAAAAATAGTGTTTTCTTTCTGTCATTTTGTCAGTCTCTACCGATGGCTATTCTCAGTGGCCATGTGCAATTTTAGATTGATTGGGCAACCCACTGATGAGAACAATGGATGCAGACTCATCCTTGGGTCCAACTGAACATTTGTGCCAATTTTTTAAAAATTCCCCCAAGGCATTTTTGAGATGTCACATCTATGAAAATGAGAAAGATGCAAGTCACAGTGGCCTTTGAGCATCAAAGTCTAACTATCGTTGAGTCCAGGTGGACGTTTGTGCCAAATTTGAAGAAATTCCCACTAGACTCTCTTGAAAAACATCATTCACAGGAATGAGACAAATGCAAGCCATCCAAATCTAATCACTTCATCACTGAGTCCAAGTGGATGTTTGTGCCAAATAAGAAGAAATTCCCTTCAGGCGTTCTTGAGATACTGCCTTTTTGATAATGGGACAGACACATGAATGGACAGACAATGCCCGATTATAATGCCTTGCTACTGCTCTCACCGACATAAAAATAAAAAAAATGAATACATCACACATCAAAACGAGTCCTAGCTCTTCCTTGGTGGTCTTAACCTTCATTATAAAAGCCTTTTGGAGCAGCAGTCAGACACCTCCACTTCCCTCAGATCACACTGCACCGTGTCACAGATCCACATCACATAACAAGCTCCACAAATTTAACTAGTCTGTGGAATCCATAAAATCCTGACAGGCGACTTTCCATAAACGTGAAGCGAAATAAAGTCTTTTGAAGTATGACACTTTGTATGACAAAATAATGATATTTACTGTTTGACTATTCACCTGTGTTTACCTTTAATAGGTTAAATTCTGCCTACATCAGTCTGTGCCCATCAAACTGACATTTCTGGTATAAACACTGCAGGGTGAGTATTTATTTTCATCTTGCATGCTTTTTTATTTTCCTTTGCGCCCACATTGCAAACGGGTTTCCCCTTTGTGATGATAAAGTCATTAAATGAAAAAAAAACTTAAAAGAAATTCTTTTGAAAAATGCAAAAGTTACTGAGTCCTTGTATCTTTGAATACTGGGTGGAAGCTAAATCTGTCACAGTGTACTATAACGAAGTTATATGTCACATGAGAGGTCAAAGCTGTTATGTGTCCGGCATACTGTCTAAAATCACACACTGGAGCGGCATGACTCCACCTTCATTTGCTTCTTTGAAACTAAAAAAGTGGCAGTAAAAAGGGACTTTGTAGCAGTGTGATCTCTGCGTTAAAAGGTCTTCAGTTTTCGTTAGAGCAGACGTTCTCAATGTCCGGACCCACACCTCGAATTAGGAATGCAGTAATACAAAGTAATGAAGTGTACGTTTCCTATTTTGACCAAAAAATAGTTTCTAGATCAAACCTTTAATGTAATTGTTTCCCTGTTTGACCACATTGTCATGGCAACATTGACAGCTAGAGCGTATGATGTTTAAATCATCACGTGTCAGAGTTGAAGGGTCGCTCAACAGGCGTACGTTTAAAATGATCAAGTTCATTAGAGAGTGAGACTTCTGTCAGTGTACGTCACATCGCCATCACAGTGAGGTAAGTTATAAGCTTATAGGTTTAATAAAATTAACTTTCTTATCAACAATTGCTCTGGATTTTGGCCTTGAAATTATTATTAGAAATCAGATTTGGACCTCAGAATAATAAGTTGAGAATCCTTGCTTTAGCCAAGATTCAGGGCTTTAAAAAATAAAAAATAAAAATATTATGGGCTGAGCAGAACAGACTTTACGGTACCTGAACAACATATAATGTAGATACCAGATACAGTTAAAGTAGTCATATTTTTATAGCACCTTTCCTGGCTAGACTCTGAAGTCAGTTCTCATGTACACTACTTGAAGGGCATTTAGTTATTTTCATAACGCTACAAGGAGGCTGCAAAAGCTATTTTAGGAGTGTTATTAATATTCCTACGAGACAGCTCCAAGTGTCTCTATAACTTGTCCATTAGACAACATAAAATCTTGGAGGCAAAAATTACACCACGTCAAATTAATCTTACAACGACTCAAATTCATCCTGGCATTACTGTAATTTTTTTTTTTGCAGTGATGACCATGCACTTAAGATACTCATTTAGGCTGTTGTCAAATCCATCTCCAGCCATTCTGTCTTTCAATACCATGAGACAAGAAGGATGGGAGACAAAATAAAGACCCCACATAATATTTTTAAGTCAGCTGAAATTACTCTCACTTAGCAAAATGACTTTGTCACTCAATTTCACCCCGCTGGAAAATAGCCAGGGAACACTGGGGGAATTAGGAGATGAAAAATCATTAATGAAAGACAGTTGTCATTTCTGACAAATGACACATTGAATGAATTTGTCTCGGGACAGCAGCAGATTCAGGACGGCGAGTAGAAGATGAGAAGAGTCAAAGGACATTATGTCCCGAAGTCAAAAATGCACAGAAAAAAAAAAAAAACAAAAAAAAACCTTGCAGCAATTTTCTTTCAGAGAGTAAATTCTGCGGCCTTCAAGTACTAGAATCAAACTTTCAAGCCAAAAGTTCGCTCTACTTTATATAATTTTGCCACGATTTGTCCCCAAATCACAGTCTATTTGATACCAAGTGCAGTTTATCTTACAGCAAAATAGGACTCAATCTCTGCATCAGAAAAATGTATTCTCTCTGTCGGAGCTGGAGGGGATGACGGCAGGATGAAACATGCTATCAGGATGCGCACACTAACCAGTTATGCATTGATTTTTGACTTTACATCACACTACAATATATTAAGTAATGCTTTTACGTTGTCCATTTCTTTAACAGTTTACAGCGTAGCATGAGCTCTTAACTGAGTTAGAGGTAGAGTTGTGTTGAATTGAGTTCTGTGAGGAAGTTCAGAAACAGGGTGCAGTAGCTTCAGGCTGCTTCTCAATATGACATCATGCATTAGTGAATGTTGTTTTTCCTACTGTGGGGATCATGCTGTATCCTGTTGTGCACAGTGTAGCTCCCTAAAAGTGTCCAGTGCAAATGTGTTTACTCAAGCACTGTACTTTTAAATATGCAACTTTTCTGCAAAATGTCTAAAAATGCACATATTTTGTTAAGTCACCCTAAATGTTTCAAACAATGTTCAGACCCAGAGAAATCTGTTATTTTAAACAAGATCAACATTATTGTCCCCCGGGGTAACTTTGTCTTGGGCTGCAGTAGTGCACAAAGCTGCAAGCACTGCTAGACTATAGAGACAATCAATCGATACAGCGAGGTGAGATACACCAAAAAACTAAAGACAGTCTTCACCGATTACACATTTTAGACCAGCGGATGAGGAAGGAAAGTTACATGGCCTTCATGTATCGCACCTGTCCTATAATATTGCACCAGCCTCTATAACCTCAATACTTCAAGCATCTAGAGTTAAAACTGAATTTAACTGAGTCTGCTTTTAGATTTTCTGCCCCCAACACATGGGGCATCCTACAAACCACTCCGAAACTCAGTTCACTTGTATCCATTGGTCAGTCCAGATCTCTGACCACCAAAAATTCTGTCACAGTCTGCAACTTTTTGCAATTCTTTCTGCAATTTTTATTATTTTTAATGTATTTTAATTACATTGTTTGAATTACTTTAATTGGTTAGATTATTTTAATACTCTTCTCATTGTGGACTGCAACTTGAGATGAGAAAGTGTTGAATTTTTAAACCTAAAAATTATTAGTGTATTTATTTTATTTTATTTATTTTGATCAAGATTTTGACATGACATGACATGAGGCCATGCTAGCTTCATGCACCACTTGCAGCAACGCTTTAGGTTATGCCAGTATACACTACATTACTTAAAAAACATACATCTGTTAGAAGATGATGTTACATAAAAGAAAAGCAGTGGTGCTGAAGTAATAAGAACACTTAGAAATCTCTAAGAGCTCTGAAATCTTTCCACAAAAGACAGTAGAAAGTAAAATCCTCCAGATCTTCACAAGTACTTTCCAACACTTCAGCGGCACCATGTGACCCTCTCAAGTCCAATTATATGCAGAGCCCCTTTCTGAGAATCCCACCGAGCTCACCTAAGATGCTGGGCTTGACGTTCATTGGCTATGCAAGAGGTGTTTGTCCCCGGAGAGCCTACACCATCTTTTGTTAATTACCCCTTGTCTTCCTTTTGCATTCGACATGGCTCCCATCTCCTCAAGTCAAGATGAGGAGGGAAAAAGTGCGAACCTTGAAGTGGGCAATTATTCCTAACATTGTTCAAGTTTCAACTGCAATCAACTCAGGAAGAAAAGAGTGAACTTCAACTGACTGCAGTGTTGTTTGTTTTAACTGTATTGGTTTAACTCTCAGTAGGCTCTTGAACGCTGAGGGAGGGGAGATAAGCCTCTTTGAATGATAAGTTTGTTGCAACAGATTAAAACCAGACATCAAGTCAATATCCAGCACCACTTTGATTTGATGCTTGCAGGACCTTTAGGTTAAGTAAATTTGCATTTAAATGCTCCATGTGATACCATGGATCATGTTGCATTGCTGAAGGACAAACTGGACACTGGACATTTATTATAACTTGATTGACTGATTTTTCCTCTGTTCTAACACGTCTGCTCTGAGCGCAGACATCATCAGTTTCTCTGTCATTAAACCTCACACATCCTATGCACTGAGGCGCTCCTCTACTTAAAGCACTTGACGATTGCTTGCCAAAACGTCCCCTATTGGTCAGAAAGAACAAACCATCCAAAAAATGTTTAAAAGCAGAAACAATCCAAACTGTAGTTCAGTTTGATCTGGACCAGGGCCACCTGGTCTGGGTAAGGTTTCAGTAGGTGTGACTAGCCCATTTCACTGCTGCTTCTGCAGTGCTTTGAGGCCAAAAGCCACCTTTCACTAAAAGACGTATCATGCAGACGTGACAGGTTCAGTCCGGCTGCGTTCTCAATTCATGCCAACCATTTACGTATCCAGCCCGTTCTCATTCCAAACATGAAAAATAGCCCAGCTTTGTTAGCACTTTTGGCGTAAGAGTGCAATGGCAATGTCCAGCGGCATATCATGCAGACACTAGAGGTGATTTTTGGCAAAAGCGGCAGCTTTTAATGACTTTGGAATGAGAATGGGCTTAGATATCACTGTAGCAGAATCAACGGGGCAAAATTATGTATGGTCACGCAACACTTAGTCAACTTAGCATAAAATCGGAAAGTTATAAAACGTTTGCGCGCTATACCAAAACAACCACCATGTCCAGCATTGACGGCATCTCATCAGGAGACAGCTGAGTTTGAGTGATTGGATCACAATGAGACTTTGTGGTCATTATTGAATCTGCTTTCCCGGTTTTTTATTGTTTTTGTTTGACTTTAAATCACTGAATGGATGATTGTTTGGGATATAAACTCCTCCGCATCCCATGTGACGTCAAACTACAGGTACATGCGCAAGAATATTCTAAAAATCTGCTCTTTTTCCACATCTTTTCTTTTAAAAAAAACCCTATAAAATCAATCAAGTCTTCCTGTGCAACAAGCACCATGATTGGCTGTTAAACACTTTGATGTCACCGCTAAAAGAAGAAATTACTGCTCACATGTAGGTGATGCCAGCAACATGTGAACTTTAACATCAGGCTAAAAAACAATTAAAGTAGCTTCTGAAAATTAAAAGCATTTTACAGAAAAGGTATAAAGATTAATGGAAATCATGCTATTAACGCTCAACTGCCGGACACCCTTTCGCTTAATACACTGTTTGACCGCCTTGAGCATCATGTCTGATTGCATTTTCATTATTGTTAGACACAACATTGAAACTATCATTATTATTTTATTAAATATCAGACATAGCAGGTGTTTCTTTTTGACCTCAGCGTCATATATCTAACCGTTCCCTATAATTGCCTATTGGAAAGGGCAGGAAAAAGTTGTGGATGGTAAATTAATGAAATGACAGGATTTTGTGCTGGAAATATCACATAGATCTGCCCAGGGCTCCTATTTCTCTGAGAAAATAGTTTGGTAAAGCTTCCTCAACTTACTCTACAAAAATGTGGAAATATGATGAATTCTTTAACTTGTGGACTTTCACAAACAAACCACACGCGTAACTCTCAAAAGCAATAAATCAGTGTAGGAGAACAAACAGCAGCATGACTGACATTTATTATAGTTTTCATATTTCCACACATTGTCACAAGTGATTTCATTGAAATCTATATATAAACTCAAGCATAACCGCACTCCGTGCAAGTTCTGATTAACAACAGGCAACCATAATGATTGCGTTCTTTGCTGGCATCGTCTCTTAAGGAGTTTTCACATTGATTCGTACCGTGTTCGAGTACGATTGCGCTCCTTCCCTTCTCCCCCGCTGCTCGGCTTTCACATTAGTCATGTTGTTCCATAGTCTTGTGCACTTACAATCATCTATGTAACATTTGTGTGTGCTTGCTACAGCATTAAAAAAAAAGCGCCAATCTCAAGATCATACCGTAAAGTCTACCGTCGCATTATACCTACTGCTGTTTATGATGGAAAGTGCAAAGAACAAATCTTTCGCCCGTCTTCCTTCTTTATTATCCATGGCCGTGCAGTTTAGAGGATGAGACCGGGCTGCGGACATATGCAGATTTCAGAGGAGAGCCGTGAGACATGCCTTTTGGTACAGTGTTGGTTTTAACACCTGAAGTTAACAACACATATGAAATGTACTCTGAAGCATCTATTCAAGTGGACCTTGGCATGGATACAAATTCTGTGCCTGAGACAGTAGACAGTGTTAAAATAGTGTCATATTAATATCAGAGTACTCATGAAAACTGTGGGTTTTAGTCAGAAATGTCTTTTAATGAACAGTCGGTGAATAAGGGCTAGTTTGAGCAGCTAAAAAAAAAAGATAATAAAAGTAATAATATTGGATTTGAGCAATTAATCCAAATTGAGCACCAAGACTTGCAGTGCATATGAAGCCTAAAGCTCAGCAGTCATCGTACAGTGCAAATGTGAGCTGTTATAAAAGACAGAGAAATTAAAAGTAAATTTGAGGTACTTTTGCTCGCTCTATTTCGAGGCAGAAAAATAAAATCAAAAGATAATTATAGTCCAGCAGACCTTTAAAACATGCAAAAATGCTTTCACCAGCTGCCATGTGAACTTTTAGTGATTCTTTTTTGGGCATTTAGAGTTCACAATGAAAAGTTACCTTGAGCGTCTCCTTTCCCCTTTAGTGAATAAAGAAATTTAGATTTTAAAAGAGAAAAGATGACTTGATTTAAGTATTTTATTTGCAGTTTCTTTTAATCATGCAATTTTCCTCCCAAAAAGGGTTCTGATGTTCTTGAACATCTCTTTGAACTGAATCAGATTCTGTGTATATGTGCAAATTTCTTTTTTTTTTTTTGTTCCCACCAGTCTCAATATGCACACTGTGCTCATTGAGCTCCCGTGTTTAAAAACCTGATGGTTTTATTATGAAAATGTCCTTTCATCTTTGTTAAGAGAAGTAATTTTACTAATGAGCCTCTGGCTGAATTATAATTGACAACTGCCAAAGACCAGGTGTTTCCCTGCATTTGAATTTCAAAATTGTGCTGGATAGATGTTTGCTTAAAGCCCGTATTCAAATGCTGAGTGTGTCGAGATGAAGGACCAGCTTTGGCACCAGCTGCCTGGCACTACGGAGCCCCTGATTACGGCACCGGGGGCGACGTGTCAGCTTGAAATACTACGCCCTGGGTTAGCATGTTTTGAGGCCAACAGCTCCAGTAAAAACCCCAGCTGGATCATGACTTTACTCAATGTGTGATAGAGTAGGCGAGAGAGGGCTGCAAAAGAAGCAATCCCAGGCAAGGGCATCTGCAAGGCCAATAAATAATGGGGTGTGTAAGGAGCTGGAGTGATGGCTGGCTGTATTTACTCTCTGCTCTTCTTGACAGCTCTGTGAATGTGGTGTTTTTCTTCTTCTTTTTAAACTCTCTTGCCTGCAGAGGGACAATTAAAGAAGCCCATGCTCAGCTCTAGACTCGGTGAATGATTATGGAATACTGATGAGAGGTGATGCCCGGCCAATCCTAACAGAGTTTCACTGCGGAGTCCTGCATTGATTTGTTTCTTTTCTACTTTTTTTTTTCGGCTGACTGGATGAAAAAAGGCTCCGCCAGCTGACAGACTAATAGAAAAAATAATACATTTGCTTGGTTCTGATGAGGTGGCGGGGTGAGAAATGTACACAGATAAAATGCTGGGCTGAGGAAGTTTTGGGAATATGTGAGACATAAAGCATTTCATTTACATTTCACATTAAGTTTTGTCCTGATTGTGCTCTTTATGTAGGAATATCAGTGTTTACTGAAGCTGGGGGCAGACAGAAAGACTAATGCAAAGACTCGGTGCCCACAGTCGGGGCTAAAAGCATCTAATTATTAAATCTGCATCCAGCGTCACAGCCAACGGTGAGCTCCCAGCAGCCCATGCCTAACTGATACTGCACCAGACCTCACATGGCAGCAGACTTATTTTGTCTCATCAGCCCTAAACCCCAGACAGAAGAGAATGCAAACTCTTATTCATATATTTTATATGAATCATATTAACGTTTCCATAGACAGTCATGATTGTGCAATCAAACCCAGAATTTTTTTAGCAAAACACAGCAGCATTTCCAACCATTATGGCACCACCCAAACTCCTTGTTTTTTGCATATTTGTGGCATTTTCAACAGTGAGGGTGCCACCAAAACTGTTTTTTGGCCATACATCAGCAGCATTATGAGCCATGACTGTGCTACCAAAGAAATCCAATGAAAACCCCCCAAAAATAGATATTTTCTAAGCAAGACATCAACGGCACATACAGCCCTGATTGTACTACCAAAGCTGGGTGTTTTTTTTAAGTTTGTTTTTTAACAAGACGTTGGCAGCATTTTCAGTCATAAAACCAAAGCTTGTTCTTCCGGAGCAAGACCTTGGTGATATTTTGAGCAGAAATTTCACCACCAAAACTGCTTGTTCTTGAGTAAGACAGGGATGGAGTTTCCAGCCATGATTACATAACCAACCCCCATAAGTAAAAGCATTTTAATTTTGCAGAAATCCTTCAGCAGGTCTGAAGGAGGCTTGCATTTGGTGTTGTTTTTCTAAGTAAAGAATATTCCCTCAATGCAAAGATCCTTGTCAAGATGGAATAAACACACATTACTATTTGTCTGCCTTGTATCCTACAAATTACGTTCATGTAGGATAATGATAGTGCACAATGTCGCACTGTACTGCAGTGTCCATTTATGTACTGAATCAGACAGGGATTGTGTGGAGGTCGGAGTAGTGAATGGGCACATAATGTTTCCTGTAACAGACATACAATCAATGCTCCTTTATTTTTTCTACCATGACAATGAGCTCTTCTTAAGCTTAATAATAAGTCACTGCTTCACCTGAACTATATCATGTCCATAATTAAATTGCCATAACTGCCATCTTACCCTGAAGTTACCTCTACTGTACATTCCTCTTCAGATATGCAATTTAGAAAACATTAACATAAGAGGTTTGTTTTTTATGTAGTCCGAGGTTTGGTAGAATCAGTCGACATTGTTTACTGGTGATATAAATGCATTTGTGCCACAACTGATTAGAAATCCATAAAAGACAAAGAAAAAGTGGAAAAAAGCCAAATCTGGATGAAGTGTCGGATGCAGAGACTTGGGCAACAAGAAGTATAAACTCTGCAGAGAGAGTTGTGAAAGGTGAGTGAACTTTGTAAACCTGAGATGAACTTCAGCTCCGCACTGAGACCCAGATGAACTGGATTATAAAATAATACTCTCTCATGGCACAATGCAATAACTTTCTGTGTGCTCTCTGTTTTCAGGCAGGTTTTATTATTATTATTTCTCCTACACAACCATGTACTGTTGGCTGTCGTGGTTTAAGCCCTAATTTAAAAAAAAAAATTCTTTAAGGGGGAAACTGCAAGCAAACGTATGGAGACTCAGATCTTCAAACGCTTTCATTTTATCTCCTGACTGTCAACAACAAACTGGACTCTGACCTGGTTAAATTGGCTGTAAGGTCCAGTTGTAAAACGAGCTTCTGGATCTTGTGACGGTAAAATATTAATACCATTGAAGGCATCAGAAACTAAACTCTTTCAGGCTGGTCTATGAGCAATGTGCCTCCTTCTTCTCCTCAACAGCAGGAAAAACTCTGTGCTGCAGACTGAACCTGGGATCAAACAACGGGAGTTCTCAAATCGTGCCTGCAAAGGGCAGTACAGACTAGGAGCTAAGCTGCTCACAGTACGTGATAGGTCAGTGGTGGCTGTTGTACAGGTGAAGGCAAAGGATCACACACCACCTGATCCAATTCGATCACAAATATAGTTTGTAGGGCAACTGTAACTGGGAATACAATAAGAAAAACATAGTTTTAAAGGATCATATCCGGGCATTTTTTGGTATTAAAGGCCTTAACACACCGGGGATGGTTTTATGTGAATAATTTGCACATTAATATGTATTTCAAACAGAATATTATGGGGGGGAAAGTTTTTTCATAATGAGGTTGATTTTTCAGAGCTTCTACACCTTAAATAAAGGCATCAACAAATCATGTTTTGACAATACTTAGGATTATAATAAAACTTCATTATTCCTTTCAACCTTGAAAAAGAAAGTCATAACCAGATCCACTCCTTCTGTTTGCACATTTCACAATAAAAGCTCCAGACATACCTTTGTCACTATTTAAACTCAAACTAACTCAGAGCATTTTGCAAAGAGGAAACTGATTAAAAAGTTAAGAGGAGCTTATTCCAAACTGGTCTCACTACCAGCTCATGAAATATCAACGCTTGGGCAATGGCCTTGGCGTGACATATTGACGCATCCTTCGCCTCAGGATAAGACGCATGGCTCGGTGTTTTTTTGCCTCGAGCCGTAGTATAAAGAGTGAGAGAATCATCTAAGGTGGTCGGGAGGTGAGATGGATGGGTCAAACAAACTCCGGACTTTCACTCAAGTAGACCAGACTGTTCATGTCCAGTGTAAAACGAAAAGCAAACCAGGATATTTTTAATAACAACACAGCCTAGTATGATAGTATGTCTAGCATACTAAGCTAAGTCAGTTGAGGTACAACAAACATGCATCCAAAACCAAACCATCTTGTTTTTTCTAATCAAACATTTACTTTTGTTGAAGTAAACCTAATAAAGTAAGCAAGTAAACCTATGTTGGAAGTTTATTTTGAAAAGATACTATGTGCATTTAACAAGCAGAATCTGTACATTTTCTGTCGAAAGGAAACTTTATTACGAAAAGACACAATGCATGTTTGGAGTATAAATTGATAAGCTCAAGGGGTACTAGAGTTTCATACTGTAGTTTGACAAAGGCCTACAGGGCTACTGGCCAAGAATGGGTATTTGACGAGTTGAGAGTGAGAACATGTTGGCTATACAACTTCCTACCCCCAGACAGACTGCTGGATGCTGCTTTAGGTCAACAGGATGCCAGTTAAATGCCAATTTGCATCACTGCTGAATCTATTTAAAACACTGACTGAAAAAGTGTTGCAACTGTCGCAAATTTACATAACTGCTGGTATGTGTTAATTTTTTATATGAAATATTCGTAGCCAAGTATTTTGCATTTTTGTGATTTTTTTGTGTCATGTTACAAGTGTGTGAAGGCTTTAAAGTTTTTTGTCTTTCTTTTGTTTCTGTTAGGTATTAGCTGTTAATCTATCAAAATTTAGAAAGTAGAAAAAAAAGGTTTTTTTCAGAGCCAAACTGGATGGCTTTATTTTTTTTTGTCAGATCAACAAACATAGTCATTCACAATAATTTACAACAGAGAAAAACAGCAAAACATCCCTTTCAAGAGACTGGAACCAGCAAATACTTGTAATTTTTGGATAAATGTGTTCTACAAATAAAATAATAAATATGTAATTTCTTTATTATAAGCGATTTGAAAAAGAGAACAACTGAGACTTATCTCTGTATTTTTTCTATAAAGAACCAAGTCAAGAAGCTGTGTCATGCATGAAAGTTGATGGTTAAAGTTACTTCTATTCCAGTTCACTTTCTCAGATTTTCTCCAAAGCCATTAAGATTTGCCAGCATTACTCTCAGAACTTGGTGAGCCTTGGACCGCTTCACTCTGCCTGAGCCCGGACAGACTGGGCTTGTCAAAATCAAACAAGATTATTGTCGAATTTCAGCTGCTCCGGACTTATAATAAACCAATCACCTGTTATGACGCTGTTAGTGCCAAAGGGAAAACCTCCAGACTGGATGGTTGGGGTGGACTAGCAAAAACTTTCTGCATGACCTCGACTTTAGTTTATTAAAACCAGTCCTCCAGGAGACGCGTCCTGATTTGGACATTCAGCGTCTATTGTCCTGTTTAATGATACGCTTCTCATCTAATCTACACAATAGCACAAGAGTGTTGTGCTGATTACGGCTGACCCTAAAAGTAATTGGCAGGCTGCTTGCCAAAGCAGGGAATTAATCTAATGTTTTGGAGCAATGATGAATCAGAGGCATTCAGTAGGGATAAATCACAAGAGGCCCCACAAACAAATGACAGTGACTGTAATTATCAAAAGGACTTTGTTTTGCAGCTTCACCTCAGACTTCAGAGTACTGAGAGAAAGGCAATAAACCTCTCTGAGAACGAGGACGCAGTCTCAGCAGACTCTGCTATTGTGTAAGTCAATGCCCAGCCAGGAGAAGCTGCAGATTACAAACGTCTACTGAGAGATGTGAACACCAGGTTGCCGGTTCACAGTGAGAACTATAATCAGCGGACTCTCGAGCAAGGCACAAAACACAGCGTAACGGCTCTTATTATAGTGGGGAGGCAGGACCAAGCAGCAACCTTCAGGGCAGAAAAATGAAGCCAACACGGATTGCCAAAAAACTGCAGTTACTCAACTGGCCACTTGAAGTTTGGTCCAAAAGCAAGTCAATCCCCACAGACCCCCATTTCTAAAATGCACAACTTTACATCAAAAATATGTATACACAAACCAACAGGTGACATAACAGTCACTACGTTCATTTTTTTTTACATTATTTCTATGATAACCAACTAGTTAGTTAAAAAGAGGATGTTTGTGTTCAGGCCCCACACAAGAGGTTTGTCATTAGTTACCTAATTACCAGTGCAGAATGAATGTATGAATGAATGCCCTGTATTTCAAAATTTCAACTGATTTTTGCTTTTCTTTTAAACCATTAAACTGCGTTACAACGTCAGGCCTCTAAAATGTGTCTAAATAAACCACGGAAAATCAGTCAATGTCAAATGAACTGCTCACACCTCACAGAAATGACCTCTAAAAAAAGAAGGATCACAGGCTACACAGATGGAAACTAGCACACTCTTTTTGCAATTGATATAAAAGAAATCACAGTATGCACTGAGGTTAAATAGAGAGCAATTCTGAGCATTTTTTAGTGTGCAAACCAACTTCTTTCCAGTTTAAACACACCAAAGAGTGAGTGCCTAATATGAAATTTGGGCAAAGCTTTGAAGAGTTGTTCCCTCTTCAATAGAGCTTGTGAAGAAAGAAGGCTCTATTGGATTGGATTGGATTGGATTGGATTGGATTGGATGGGTGCATAAAACTCTAGAATTAACTATCACATCAGAAAATGTACAATGTATGTGCTATATTTAGTATGTGCAACATGGATTATCAGCGATTTTTTGTTGCAATGTGGTACAGCAAGTGCTGATCCTTTGAAAGCATTTATAGGTGCAACATCTGAGTCCAAGACAAATTTCCCTACATGGTTGATAAAGTGTATCGCATCACACTGTGAAAGTATTTAATTGCTCAGCTTTTCAAGACATTCAAAATATTATTGGACCAACTTAATCAAATGCTATTGGTGATTTCTCAGGGGTTATGATGAAATGTATCCACTGACTGACGTCTATCTCATCATGTAAGTCCATTGGAAAAAAAGTGTTTTTGGGCTCAATTGCATCATTTGACGGAGTCAGAAGCTTTAATTCTGCTTTTTTTCCATTTTGAAAAATTGGCATCCAATCCCAACACTGTTACTAGGGGCCTGATTGTTACGTAAAAATAACTCAATCAAGTCTTGCATCCATCTGTACAATTAAAAATTCTCCGGTATTGTTGAAGAAACAAAAAAATGTGTTTCAAACTTATAATTTAGCAAAAAAAATACTGATTTGTTTCTAATACAAATAACTTAGGAAATTGCTCAAAATTTTCCCCATGTTGGGGAGACTGGTGCCCCACTATCTCAGATGAGTGATATCCTGAAACCTGATGAAACATTTGGCAATTAAATCAGTTTGCATTTACTCCTTGATATTCAGAGCCACAAGCAAAGCCAAACTAGAATTTTTTATATTTTTAGAAACCAATTTGAAATAATGAAAGCTAGCAGCCATTACATGAAATTACAGTATTTTCAACAAGACCTTTGTGTTTCTATGAAAACCATGGATCATTAAAATAAGATAATCACATATTTTTTTCAGTGGTTGAAAACTCTTCTCAGTCTCACAGATAAAGGTTAACAGGGACGCACTGAATGATTTTGCCTCTGTGTTTGCAATTTGTTCATAATCAACATCTATTCTTTTTGTATTTTATTATCACCGAGTGTCATCAATTGGTGAATGCAAATCAGATTTAAATGGGCGGCTGTAAAATCAAACAACATCGCTTTCTTTCCAAATCTAACAATAAAAGTCATTTTGAATCCAATTACCAATCATGACTGATGAATTATGAAAATATGTCAGCAGGCAAACGCCAAAAAAGCAGGCCTGTTAGTCAACATGCTGTGATGTTTTGTTTGATGTGGTACAGTTTCCACGCAGAGAAGCTTTGGCCGCCACCGCCACCGCCGAGAGAGCAGCTTCCCCATACGATGTGCTGAAGGTGCTGCTTGTGGATCTTTTCAAAGAGCATAAACATGGGTATTCATAGGATTCTGGAGAGCTCACTGAACGCTGCAGAGCTGTCCCTCACCACGGCTGAGACAGTCACAAAATACCTCAAATTAAAGGATGTTGGGCAAACACTCGAGTGGGAAGAGAGAGAGGGGAGGAGGGGGTAGATAGGAAAAATCAAGACGGAGGGAGAGAGGCGAGTGAGGAGGCAAGCCAGTGCTTTCATGTCCTTCCAGTCCTCCCTCTCACATAAGGGTTTACTCAGAGAAATCTGCCGCCTGTGGTTCTTCATAGAGTTCTGAATTGGCCCTATCGGTGGGATTTGTTTGCACAAAAGGGAGACATTTGGACTGGGATTATCACAGACCCAGACCTCCATGTCTCAGCTCAGAGCAGCAGCCTGCCAGAGACGCTCGTCGCTGCCAAACTCCCGCAACTCTGAACCGAATCGGCGCGCATGAGGTTGCAGTAGAGCGACTGGCTACTTAGTGTTTAAAGAAGTTGGTGGGCGGTGTCTTTTTTTAAAGGATTTTCAAAACGCAAGAGCAAAAACGTAAAGATTGGATTAAACTGTGTGTTTATAGGCTATGCTGTGGTGTACACTTCAACGGTTAGCATGTCCGGTTAACTGGCTTAGTACGCACAGGACTCCCTAGAAGAACAGATCTTGTATCTCAATGAGACCTTTCTGGCTAAATCAAGCAACGCCGGTAATAGTGTTACTCAGAGGAGCATATAAGCTAACTGCTTTTGGGTTTTCGGATTTTAAAAAAGCCCTTACAACTGAAATATTTACAGTTTATCATTTCCTCACTAAGCTTGTCTAAGATGGTAAAGATGGTTAACCAGCTTAAGGTATGTTTTCAGATCGTGTTTGATGGTCTAGCTGGTCACAGCAGCTTGTGATGGTCACTCTAGCTGGTTTATCCACTGAAGTTCCTCTAAAATGGAAACCACATCAATGTCCTTGAGTCTGGAGAAATAACAGTGTCATGAGGGGGAAGTATGGAAAGCAAAGAGCATAAATCAGCTGTCATGGGATATGCATAAAGATAAATGCGCGTATCTTGACAGGCTGGTCACACCAGCATGTCCAGCTGGTGGTTCACCCAGCTAAACCATCAAAGACCAGCATCAGCTGGTTTTTAGCTGGGTTTTTTCAGCAGGGTTGACATCATCAACCACTTTGCTTAAGACATTTAGCCTCTGTTTTTTTTTAGCACACAACCATAAAGCTAAAATTTAAACCCCCTTTCACACGAGACCTTTTTTTAAATGTGCCCATTAGAAACTAAGAAGATAAAGTGAGACCAAGACAGAATTTTCAAAACATTTGTTGAACTAACTTCAGGTTAATGGGTTAATGGTTTAGTTAATTTCATCTGTTAAAGTTTAGCAACAGTTGACGTCCGGCGGGAAAAATTAACAGTTGCAAGCTTGAAATGAGTTGTTATGTGTGTTTGTTTTGTCCTAAAAAAAGTTAGTCAGAAATGTAAGCGCTAAATTTACTGCCATTATTTTAATCTGCAGGTTTACAGCAACAAATTGTCAAATTGTGCGTGCCCATAGTTTATGGATGACACAAATTTTAAGGTTTTAAGATTAATTACAATGTTGTTATTAGGATTTATTATATTTATTGTGATCAAATCTGCTTAGGAATGGCAATTTGCAAACTGGTGAAGATCATTTTTGTCCTGCAAAAGGACTAAATAATAAAAATGTAACTTAAGGGTGGACAGGAGCCGTTTTTAATGCCCATTTCCACTTGCTCATTACTATTCTTTCCCCTGGCTTTTTCCGCCCTTTAATTAATTTTCAGCATTCCCCCATTTCTTTTTTCCTAACTGGAGGAAAGAATGGATATTAAAAGGAAGTTAAAACATCAGTGTTTTCACAAGATAACTGGTGCCATTAATCGCAAGATTACAGTGTCAACATCTTCTTTTGCAGTGGTGTCACGGACCATCTGCTGCGTATCATGAAGTACGCTGCGTACAAGAAAACAAGCAAGGAAAGGCACTGATTAAAGGGAATTTGGTAGGGAAAAAAAGAGGTTCTCATTAATTTGAAGCGTTACTAAGAACTCCGTGTTTCTCCATTGAACATGAAAATGGTGCAGCTGCTTATGCAGCACCCAAAAAAAAAAGAAAAGAAAAACAAAGATTAGTCTTGTGAGATCATTCCAATCAGATTTCCCTTCAAAGAGATAAAATGGCATTGCATCATCTCTCTTAGAGAAGCATGGAAATGTTTATTCTGTCTCTGTTGGTGTGCATTCTGGGCCGAATGCATAGTAGCGTCAGGGTTTGCCGCGGCAACAACCTCTTACACTGAGAGCCATGAGAACAAATATAAATAAATAGATAAAATGCTGGGAGGGAGTCATGGAGGATTTGCAAAGAGAGAAAAAAACAAATATTACAGCTGATTTTAAGACACAGCTGCAGCTCATCTGCAGAGCGTGAACCCTGGAGTCTTTTCACTGCCCTTTTCCATGCAGATGCAACTGCATCTTCTTCTCCACATTATCTCTTCATCTTCCTCTTCTCGCTGTTTCTTCTTCTGAGTGCCGCTATTGTTAGCGTAATGGCCTCAGATGCTCAAAAACAGAGATTTAAAAACACATAAGAGGGAGGATGGAGATGGAGAGAGGGAGAGAAGCTCCAGAGGCGTCGGCATATTTTCGTTAAGCTTTTTTACCGCATGCCCCACAGATGTAAAAGAGGAGCTGCAGTTACCACGGAGCAAAGACCTGGAGAATATCATGTTTGCCTCATTAAAAACGACACTCTGTGAGGTGAGCGCAAACAAACAGACAATAGGAATAATAAGAAGCCCTGAAGCCCCTCACATATTCAAATAAAGTGGGATAAATGCAGATCTGCACTTCATTATTTAAAAATGTTCCGTCCAAGCTCACTAAATACGACCAGCCATCAGGATAAAACAAGCAGGGGGGAAAAAATGAATCAATTTCACAGTGATTCATAGCCGTGAAACCCATTAGTCTCCAGACAATTAGGGCGCATGTTTTCTCCGATGTGTCGTCGTGCAATATGAAGCCAAATGCAGCAGCTAAAAGGTGAATTAATCAGTTAATTAATCAGAGGCTTTTCGCCGAATTACACACACAAGTTTCAACAACTCAAAGGGAATGAAAACAGATACGAGGAGAGGAGTTGGAGTCCCTTGATATCATTGCATATGCATGTTCATCTACATAAGCAGCAGTTTGTCCGTCTGCTCCAAGACACCAAAAATACTTTCATTAAAAGTTTACTCCCAGAACTGCTATCTAATATTCAGATTGTTCTGGAGTCCACAAGTTATTAAGTCTTATTCCACAGTGGCTCAAAATACATTTATCATCACAAAGATAACAAACACACAGATGACTTTCTCTCCATCAGTATTAAAGCGCCATTAAAGTAATTAAGCTAATCAAATATGTTTGTAATTTTAACCACTGTTAGCTTTTCATCTTTTTATTTCAATGAAGTGCTCATTTTTTATTGACTAACTATGAAACTTCCAATTTAATAGTTCAAAAGAGGTTATACTAGCATGAAAAATAGATAAAGCTCAAAATAAACAATGAACATATACAGCAGTAATATTAAATTTACGGCCTGCAGGTCAAATCTGGACCCTGAGAGGGAGCTGAGTGACCCCCCAACCATATTGTAACAGCCAATGAAAATACAGTGCATTACACATTACACTCATTTTTGTACTTTTAGTATACATAAGATGCCAAACGGCATAAAACAGCATTAAAATAGAGCTTGTTTATGAAAACAAGTGCCATTGGAGGATCCCCCACACCCCCAACAGAGGTCCAAGCTAAGGCCCTAATGTCCTCAAATACTAAAAATGTCCTGAAATTCTAGGAACGTCCTAAAATCCGGGAAACGCCTTTCAACATCCTAAAATCCTAGAAACATCCTAAAATTCTAGAAACATCCTAAAATTCTAGAAATGTTACTGAAATATGGAATTTAAATTGGTTCTCAAACAGGACTTGTCACACACAGTAGCTCTGCTCTGTCAGTGCTTTCGGCAGTCAAGTGGGACGCCAAAAACCACCCTCCGTGTCCACCCTGAATGCAGCTGGACAGCGTCACATGAGAATACAGCTGGACAGTACCAGTGACAGTATTAGTATACACCGCCGTTTGTTTGCCTTATCCCGACCATCGCGACGATCCGCATTGGTTATGTGCCCATTGTGTGTAAATGTAACGATGTTATCCCACCACGTGCATTTTTTTGGAAATCACCATAACGGCATCCTGGAGCATAATCAGCTGACGCAGAAGGATACCTAAAACATCATAAGTAAGTCACTGACAAAATGGCACCATGTGGAATTTGGATATTTTCCAAATCTTGAAATTCATTTTACCTTTTAGCTTAATTTGGCTACAACTCGCTACATGTAGCCTATAGTTTACTGAAGCCCTCTGAGTATATTTATTTTTGAAAAAAGTCAAAAAATTGTCAAAAAAGTCAAAAAGAAAACAAAATGTTTTTTTTAAAAAAAGTATTCAACATTTGCTCAAGGGTATATATATATATATATATATATAAATAAAGAATAGCTTGATTGATTTTTTTATGTTGAAAGTGAAGCCGGTTTGGCTGAGTATGAGCCTGGTTGAGAACTGGCAGCATAAACAAACAAAATGTTTGCTTTGAATTCGGGTCAATGTCCCTTTAAATAAGTTAACGTTGATTAAATTCCTGTAGCATTAAAATGCAGATTTATGTAGATCATAATGTGGCTTATTGCTTTAACTGAAGGATCTCTTCTCCTGCTACGTGACTTGATAAAAAGCAACCTGAACTTAATTACAGTCCCCAGGTTCATTTATTCCGGGAGAGAATCATGAGGAGAGCCTGGCGGGTTTTACGTCCTGTCACCAGGACACATGGTATGCAGTAATGGTGGCATCTGTCTGAGCGCGCACTTATTTTTGTAAACACCATAACTTAGAAAGAATACACAAGAGAAACATCAGGCTCATCCTCCAGAGAAGAAAATCAGCCTTAAAGAAATGATTCATCCAAAACTTCAATGACTCTTTAGTCCTACATCGTTCTTATACCAATTATAAGTGAGGAGAGGGATGTTGACCTACAAAAATGGGTTAATTAGGGGGTTAATTGGCTTAATTAATGGCCAAATAAGTATAAAAGGTTTTGTTAATATATAACAGGGATTATGGAAATTGATTTCCTCTTGGCAGGATCTATGGCCAGGATTTTAGGAATACTGATGTCATGAGTCCTGACATTTTTAGTCACGCTATTAGGTACAAGGTCAATTTTTTTTAAAGGAATTCCCTCAAGGCACTCTTCAGATATGTATCTTTTTCATGATAATAAGACAGATGCAAGGTCACACTGACTTTGACCTATGACCACAAAAAAAAATTAAATATTCATTGTTAAGTCCAAGTGCACGTTGGTGCCAAATTTGAAGAAAATCCCTCTGAGTGTTATTGAGATATTGCATTCAGGAGAATGGGACGGACAGCTGACAGACAAACCGGAAACACAGCTGTTTTTTCTGTGTTTTGCAGAAAGATACAATGCCAACATTTCACTCTGATATCTGGGCTGGCAAAGCAATGCTCGCACACTGACTATGTTGCTCATTTTGGGTCCAAGCTTGCAGCATATACCATTTTTTTAAATACCTTTTGTGCTTCTCTGTTTAAGTTCTGTTTAATTCTGCCACTCAAAAAATATAAATATGGCTTATTTTCCTTGTCGAGGAATGGCCAACAACAGGGCAATAAAGTGAAATATATGTTTGAATTATGCATATGTGAGGGAAGTGCTGTGAGTACAAAGCATTAGTAACAGGTCCTCAAATACCGAATGTTATAATAGAATTCCACTCAATATGCAAATTTTCTCCGTGTTTTCAAGGCAATCACAAGTACGCTCAGCCACTGCTCCTCGCTGTCCTGGACATGGTCTATTTTGGTATTGAATTGAAATGTGTTTATTTTCTGAATTAATTTTTTCTTGCTCATTGCTGTTTACAGTATCCAGGAGGAGGATATGGATGGTTCGAAAAAAAAAAAAAACACAAACCAGGATCTAGGATCATAAAAGATGTCACATGATCAGTTGATTCTGTCCTTGTTAAATTTCACTGTTATCCTGTTTTCCTTCCTCCTTTGTTTTTGTCATCAGACCGTGCTTCTGACAGCATGGCGGCACTGAAACATGTTTTTAGTCTGTAAAAAGCAGAAACATGTACATTTAACAAACTGATGTTTTATCAGGCAGCTCTGAACTTATGACAGTCCTCCGAACACTCAGCGGGGATGGAGGAGTCTCAGCAAAAGGGTGTCATTAGTGACGGGAGAAATGAGCGGTCAGATTCAAAGCTTCCTTTGTGTGTAATTAAGGGAAATTATCCTTCACAGTTTTGGCAGGGCAACGGGCTGATGAAAATTTCGCCTCCGCTGCGGTCAGACTGACTGCAAAGAGGATAGTAAATAGCTCTGTCACTGCGAGATGGGTCAGAGTGACTTCTCAGACCACCTTAATGTTTCAAATTGAGGCTTTCCTTTCAGCTGAGGTGACACTGAAGTGACTTTGAATCACGGTGCACAAATGGACTGTCTTATCCAACACATACTTTAGAAAAATGTTAGAAGAAACTGACAAATGTTCTGAACTGTGGTGTTGTCAGGCCTAAGGGACTGTTCTTCGTTTATCTGATGTGGAGGGTGGATCCCAAAAGCCACAATTTTTTTTTTCCACATTTAGTTTTTCCCAAGTGACTTGGGGAAAATGCATCAAGGACCATCAGATATCTGATAAGTTTAAGTTAAGTTTTAACATTTTCTTGCTAAAAAATAAATGGTGTAATTTTGAAGATTTTCATTTAGATGAGGGTTTGGAAGGCATGTTTTCTTTAAAAATCACATATAAATGATTAAAGAAAAAAATATGCCAAGAAGTTGAAAAAAAGCCAAAAAATAAAAAAGTAACAGATAAAAAAGTCATATAAAATATTGAAAACATTTTTAAATATAAATTTATAAATTTAAAAAAATTAAAAGAAAAAAGGAAAAAAAAAAAACATGCCTTTCAAACCTGCAGGCCCATTTTCTTTAAAAATCAGCAATAAATTAAATACAAAACCATTTAAGTTTTATGCCCCTCCTCTAAGCCAAAATAAAAAACAAAAATAAAAAAGACCATCCCCGGTGCTTAAAAAATTATCTGACATGCCTTCCCTCTTTCTGCACCGCCACCTACCTTCTAATGAATAATACAATGTCCCTAAAAACGCTAAAAAAGCCCTTGATCTCTAGTTTTAAAGTTTTTAAGGGTAAATAAGTTGCCAGATTGTATAAAAAAGCATCAAAATAGAGGTCTGGGCTGAGCCCCCAATGTCCTCAAATCTATAGACACCCCTGCTTCTGAGCATCTCCTGTAGCATGGATCCATATTTCAAAATGCAGTTACAAAAGGAAAGCTTGAAACACACTCTTTATTACTTTCTTTGGGCAATGATTTGATGGAAACATGATAAAAAGGCTTGGTTTTCTTTGGCAAAAGGAATAAATTAATAATAATCTATTGTAAAACATAAGGCTAATATTATGAATTGTTAAAGCTGCATGTTTTCAGCTCAGTAACCATCTGTCCAATTTAATGATAAATAACTATGTTTTTGCAGTCCAATTTAAAGTTTTACTGTCTGTGGGCACAAAAAGTTATAGAAGTTAACCTGTTACAGTCAACTTCTCCAGCCCGCCTGTATATTTTTATTCCAAAGGGACTGGACCAGATGTGCAGTGGTGCATGTAACAGGTGTACGGCGTATGCTCGCCCCTGTGTGGGAAGATGTTATATATACCGACACAAAAACAGCCAAAAGTGTGTGTACATGTTGCAGAGCAAAGCTGTAGACAATCATGTTAGTCTTATTTAGTGCTGTTCTTTCGCTGCCTGCAGGTTTAAAGGGACAGTTTATCCCCAAATGTATTTATTTTCCCTCTTCTCTGTAAATTTAAAAAACTCAATGCAATGTCTCCTTCCAGAAATCATGACCCAGTTACTAAAGATAATCTAATGACCTTGTTGTTGGGGAAACAAAATCTATTGTAATTATTTTGACTGGTTATTAGCATTACTGTTAAGAGAAAAAAATATGTATTTTTGATTTTTATTCTATTTATAATTATTGTAAATATAGTTTTCTGGGTTTTTTTCTGCAGATTTTTTGCAATAACTGCCACCACTAAAACTAATTTTCAGGACAATTTCTGGTGTGTAACTTTTTTGTAACTTTTGATAAAGTTTTTGAAAGAAATGAAACTTGTTCAGGCTTAAAAGGGGTAACGGAGTGTTATTTTCAGGCCATGTAAACAGCTTTTTAGAAATGATGTCTCTGTCAGAATACGAGCAAAAAGCAGACAATTTTATGCTGCCAGCATACTCCCTCTCGTATTTATGCACAATAAGTAAAAAGCTGGAGAGGGACTTGGTTAGCTTAGCATTACACTGGAATCAAGGGGAACTGGATATATAAGTCATATTGTAACAGAAATAAATCTGTGAGCCACAATGTTGCACTGGCTGACATGTTGCTTCACTGCCATGAACACACACACTGTAGTTAATTTTGACTCCTATTAAACCACCCTGCCGCCACAAATACTCACTGGAGCACCAAATGTGGATTAATCCGCCACTGAAAATAGTCCCCAAAAATGCACTATATATCCTCCAGTCCAGTCTGTTCAGTTCAAAGCACCAAACCTGGAAAGCTATTATCCCCACCTGCACCAAACTCAATAAGTAAAGCTTTACAGATTTAAAAATGAGCAGCTCTAATTATTATTATTGTGATGAGCCACATTCTTGACCTTGACGGCGAAGATCGGCGCACTGCGTTTCCTCAGTGGAGAACGTCTGGCTGCTTTCATTATTTGCCTGCAGTCGAAACTATCAGGAGAACCTTTTAATACTTCATGTGCTCTCGCTTGGAATCAAATAAAATCAAGTAAGAAAAAAACAAAAATACTATTGTTTCACATTTAATTCCACGTCTTGCAGAGGTGTTTTGTCCTCATCGCCTAATTGTTATTTAAAAAACTAAGACGCAGGTCTGCCAGATCTCCCACAACGCCATCACCGCTGCCGCCACTCTCCTCTTCCTCCTCCTTTTGTCTTCCCAGCAATGCCGCCTCTGGCATTTTGATCACAGCTTCAAGGTCCCTGACGCCTGAGCTTAAGTTAAAAGCATCGAGACAAAGCAACTCCAATTAGGTTTTCTCTTCTCTCATAATTTATTTTCAATCAAACAAAAGAATTAAACTGTATTTTTTTTTTTATTAGGAAAGGGGCGACATCTGCGCTGCTTTGTGAGCTCCGTGGGGTACTACAAGTTATTTGACATAAATTTGACAATTTCCTCCCACTCTATATGAATTGTAATGACAAACATTGACGTTGTACAGACACTGCGAGCTGCTCTCTCTCTATCTTTTGGCATTATGTTCCCCTCATTCCTGTTAGCTGTGATTTGTAATTTAGCAGCCTACTGTTTAGCAGCAGGTTTTTTCCCACAGGGACTCCAGGGATTCCCAAACTAAACCAAATTACAGTACAGCACTGATTATTTTCTCTAATGCTTTTAAATATAGACAGCAGAGGAAATATCCGTTTCAAGGGAAGGGAGCCGAACATTTGGGCCAAGCCGAAGATGAAATTTCTCCCTCAATATGGTGCAACCAAGTTTAAACGCCAAAACACACACACTGTAACAAATTTTCCCGTAAAACTGCGTAAACCACTGGCAGCTGTAGCTGCCAGCATCCTGCTGTTATTCTAATACTGTAAAGTATTTCAACAGTATATTACCATTTAATTTACTGCAGTATTTACAGTACAATTTGAGTTTTACAGTGTAACACTGGCCCCAAAAAGCATAAAGACTTTTGGTATTTTACTGTATTTTTTGGAAAACTGTGCATTACTGTTAGAATTTGGCTATATTTTCGCTGTCACAATTTTTCCTGTAAAATCACAAAAAACTACTGGCATCTTTAGTATTGTTTTAGGCACTTTGTCTTTTGAAGCCCCAATTATGTTATATGTTGGAGCTTTTGGTCAAGGTTTCTTTTTGTAATTATGACCTGAATGTTGTGTGAAATTTATAACAATAAAAGGTGAGTTTGGCTTTTAATTGAATTGTATCTATTTATCTATTGACTATTTATCTATACATTTTAATCTTTTTTACTTTTTCCCATCTCACTGTATTATTTTTAACATCTGTTTTGTACTTATTTTATTTTGTGCTGTTATACTCTCATTTACCTCCTATTTATAGTTTGGTGCAAAAACCAAATGTACACACTGCCAAAAATGTAAACAAATCTTAGCTTTTTGTTTTGGAAGCCATTTATAGAAGATAAATAAATGAACAAATAAAAAATAAATGAACAAATAAATAAATAACATCTCTGATAAAGCTACTCTACGCTATCTGTTAATAACTACAGCAACATGAAATTGGTGGAGACCAAATCAGAGCTAAAATGTGAGTGAATTTAAGACTCATTAGGTTACCAGAACCAAAACTCTAAATGAGAGCTAATGTTGCTCTGAGTCTGCAGGACGTGTAAACACATGCTCCATAAATCACATCATAAGATAATAATGTGTCAATGTTGTGTTTACAGCTTGTTCTGCTGCCCCCAAGTGGCCAAAAAATCAATTAATGCTGCTTTAATGTCTCCTCAATAGGACAATAAGATTCAAAACTGGCACCAAGACACACATTTGAAGAAACGCTATTGATACCCTTTACAGTACTAATGGAAAACAAACATCTCTGGAGAAAAGTTGAATTTTCCAACTTTCATTGATGCAGTCTGGGATATTATTGAGAAAGCACCTGGTGGCCAATAGAGGAACTGCATCTGAGGGCACTTCAGCATTTAGTGCGAAAATGTATTATTTATTTTTTTATTTCTTCTATTATAACTGCTCATTTAGACCACAAGTACTCATGCATACATAACAAAACCCAGCTTACACATTACAAGTGCACGGCAAGATTGCACTCAATGTGCATTTCCACGTCCTTGTGGAGGTAAAGCACCTTCCTCTTTTCCACTTACCGCCGCATTTCACGGCTCTTTCTACCACTTACTGCACAATAAACATCATCCGCTCCAATTTCTCAACTCACTGTCTCACCAACGCACTCAAAGTGTGTTTTCTTATGATGCGTGGAGAGGGAGATAGGTAGCAGGCTGAGAAGTCCGAGCCAATCAGTGTTACTCGTCTCCTTCCTGGATGTTCAGTACAAGGTAGCCTTGAAAGCTGACAGAGCCAATCACCAACAAAAGGCCATGCATACCCCCGGACCCCCCCCCCCCTCCCATCCGAGCACCTCGTCATGTCACATTAGCGTCCCCCCAGCACGGCGAAAAAGACGTGCGTGCATCCCACCAACCTGGAGCCTCATCTGAGGAGAGCTTTCATCGGCAGGAGCATCACGTTGCAGCTCTTCAGCCCCCCGAGGCAAACACCGTACCTTCTCTGAATTACTTTGTAAGACACTTAAAATGCTTCAAAACAGGTAATGTGGCTCCTGAGATCTGCCAAAAAGTCTTCGACCGAAGCCCTTCACTTGCAAAATGAAATAAACAATGAATTTGTGTGCCAGATTAGACATTTTCTTCCATAAATTGCCAGATGATTCACCCACGAATGTACTTTGAGTGACTGATTGGACCCTTTGAAACCTGGATCCACATCACTTTTCTTGTTCTGTGTTCATATGCCTCTTACAAGCTGTTTAACCCTTTGAAAATTGAACAAATTTGCATGATTTCTTTCAAAAACATGGTAGGAAGGCCATGAGCAACAAAAGAAAAAGTGAACCAACAATTTACAAGAAATTTGATTTAAAAAAAAGAAAAAGAAAAGAATCTGAAAAATATTATATATAAAGTTGTTTAAAAAATATATTACAAAATCTAAATATGTAATTATGATATGCTATAAATGTAGTTCCAGTTTTTTTCCTTTTTCCCTATCTTTTTAAAAAAAAAAAAAATTCTAAATATACTATTTTCTTGCAATTTGTGGAATTTCTTACCAAGCTCATTTTTTTCCACCTTTTTTTTGAAAGAAATCACAGTTTTCTTAAGGTTTCAAAGGTTAAGCAAAGTAGTTTAAATTTTGGGGGAAAAAGGCAGTGAGCAACTTGACAAGAGATGTCTCACACATTGCAAGAAATTAGTAAGAGGTGACAAGAAAAAGTCATAAAAATTATTATTATTTTTAAACGGGAAAGTAAAAAGGGTTTAAAATTTTTTTTTTTTAAATGTATATGCATACTTTTTTAAAAATGTTCAACCCTTTTACTTTTTATTATGTTTTTTTGTTTGTTCATTTGTTTTGTCCATTTTCAGTTAATTTTCTTGTACCTTTATACTAATTTTTTGCTAATTTTTGGGCCACGTCTTGTTAATGTGCTCATTGCCTTCTACCCTTGTCTTTGTAAAAAAAAAGTTTTCAAAGGGTTAAAATCAACACTTTAGTTTACATTCAGATTTATTGAGTCTATAGCGTGTTTTCTTTTTTTTAAATGAGTGGAAAAGCTGCTGTAGAAATATCCTGAGGGTTTATCGATCTTCATGGGCAGATAAAGTTGTAGAAACAGCACAAGCAGAAGGATTCTGCAGAAAGCTGAGAAGGTGTAATGCTGTTAAGGCTGTTACAGGCTGTAATTCACAGTACGGGTGACGCAGAGGGGAGACTCTCTCTTACCATGAAACCTGCCAAACAACGGCCACATGTAAGGTAACCACAGGTCACCAAGTCATCTCTGTCTCCAGACAGCTAATGCGATAGCTGTTTGCCAACAAGCTTTTTTTGTATGAAGAAATGTTGGACAATGGTCACATTTTTGCAGAAATAACTGAAAAATACATTTGTTCCCTTTTTACTATGATGGCACTGAGCGGTTCCATCTTCATTATCTGATACGGATCTGATATCCAGCCAGATGTTCTGAGCCGGAGAGCTGTGGGCTGTGTGTCATTAGTCGTTGAACATGTCCTCACAGACTCATCCTCTGGGAATCATCCCCGCCATCATAAGTGTCATCCTATTTCAGCCTGAGTTTAACTTGGAGAGATCCGCCCTCAGAGGGCTGAGGGAGCTAGCCTGCAAAGAATATCACCAACAATGCATTGCAGGTATGCATTTGATGCCACAAAATGCATCCATGGCTTTTAATAAAAATAACAGAATTCACCAACATGCTGATTTCTGCCAATATCACAAACCGATATATTTCTTTTAGATAATAAAGTGAACATGTACAAAAGTATTTTACTTATTTTGCACAGTGACTGACAAATATTCATCTCTGGGTAAAAATCTGCATTCATCACTCATTTTTCACCTAGCTGTCCCATCATGGTGGGATCGGTGCAGGTCAAATATCACAAAGACCAACTGTCACATTGCTGAACAACAACAACGCAAAATAAATGAATAATATCCTCTACAGGGTGTCCATCATCTCTTTGTATGTATTTCAGCCTTCAGTTCATCAAAAGAAAGTAGTCTTACCTTGTGCTGACATTTTCACTTGCATGGATATTCCCAACATGATCTGTAAACACATAAAAAAACAGCAGTTTTACAAGATTTATGAACCTGTTTTTTTTTGGTTTGTTTGTTCTTTTTTATTTGTTTTTTCAAATTTGGCACATTCTTGTGAATCCAGTATCTCCAGAGTGCCTTGGGAGAATGTCTTCAAATTTGTCACTGACGTCCACTTGGTCTCAACAACGAAATATTTGTGATTATCTCTAAATTTGGCACAAATGTCAACTTTGAGTCAAGGATGAACTGATGAGATTTTGGTGATCAAAGGTCAAAGTGAGTTTGACCTGTGCCCACCTTATTCTTTTGATTGCAATAACTTATGAATATTTTGAAGGAATTTCTTCTTCTTCTTCTTCAAGTAATTATTTAAAATTTGCCACAAACGTCCACTTGGACTGAACGATAATTTGTATTGTAGAATTGTAGAATTTGTATGCTAAGTTATGTCCAAACATTTTATATACAAAACATAAAAAGGTCAACTTCACTGTTACATCATCTTGTTCTGCAAAAAATTAGTTTTCTGTCTTAAATTCAACGTCACATCTCAGGAACAGAGGACACATTTGGTGGAGACATTTGGTCAGATACTGAATTGGTGACGCTAATCTTGAAAATGCGCTGATCGTACAGATCTGTGTGTGAAGCGTCCGTGCTTTCACAGTCATAAATGTAGACGAAGTGGTAATTCTAGTTTAATTTTGTTGAAAATATGAATGAAGCAAATATTTTTTTACAAACATTATGTGAAACGTTTGATTTTTCATCTATTCTGTTATTTATTTTGTATTAAAAAAAAAAAGAGTTTCTGTTTTTCAGACAAAAGTTTCCCTTTCAGCGAGTCTCTTTGAAATGTATTTTTCTCTATTCAAGTCAAAGGTTGTTTTTCTTCCGAATCTACAGTTTCCATGACTTCAAAGAGAGGCAGGGGGTAACTTCCACCACCGTGTCAGTGAGCGTACGCTCGTCTGTCTTTATAGGGTCCGCTTTTTCCCCTCACCTTTAGACTGAGGACATTTCCCTCCTGTTCTTACTTTGTCAAGGGGTTATTTAAGGGTCAAGGTTTTGCTCTTCACAAATTTAGTTTCTCCTGCTCCAACTGGTGACTACTCAAAGCAGGAGCTACATTTCTCACCTTGTTGTCAGCTTAAATGAATCGCTTTAGATAACTTCATACAGCCTTAAAAAGACAGTCTTTTTACAGTGTAATGTTCAGTCGCATTTCAGAAGGTGGAATTTTTTTTTGTTTGGGCAGAAGTGATGGTCAAAGTCCAACCACACCTGGATTAAAACATACACGATTTTCTGTCTTGTCACATTTCCTTTAGTGGAAAAACTCTTCCTCTCCCTTACTGCGTTTCATAAAGAGCCAGTGTTGTATCTCGCTCTGTAAACAGCTAAAACAAATACATGTTTGTTATTTTTCCTCGTGCTGGGGAGACTTGTGTTAATAAGTAAGACAAGCAGAAGCCGCCTCTGTTTCTTCTTTTGTTTGTTTTAGAGAAACATTGCCATTATGATGTCTCTACAGCGAATTGCGAAAAGTCTGCCAAAGACGGGTCACAGCTCTCCTTGTATTTGCACATTAAAAAGCCTCGCAGTTTCCTCTGCTTATTATTATTCTTTTTTTTCTCTCTCTCTCTCTCTCTCACTACAACAGTGAAAAAGGTCCCTGCAGATGTTCGCTTGGCTTTTATGTCAAAAGCTATCTGACTGATACGAGGAAATGTCAGCCGAATCCAAAAGTAAAAAACAACCTGATTATTCCTTTCCGTGAAAGGTCACCTGTGACACGGTATCTCGGAAATGTAAGATAAATTTGTACAACATTAGGTGTGCCCAGCCGTACCCGGGCCGTGCACATGCTTCTGTCTCCAGAAAAAAAACAATTGGCTGCAGACACGCTCAACTTAAGCCACAAAGTCATGCATTTTTCATTTGTTTATGTATTCTTTTTTTGATAAACTCCGTGTTATACACTGCAGCTGGCTTTTGTTATTCCCTCGCGGTGAACGTACACACTTCACGGCGGCTGACATTAGTGTGTGTTCGCACCACGAAATCCGATGTCTCCATCAGGCTGATTGTGCGCATGCAGTCATTTTCTTTTCTTCCACAGGTGACCGCCCTGTTCACTCATACAGGCAATGGAAGATGTTAGAAGATTGCTTTTTATGGATTGCATTCTTAACAGCTGGGAGTGATGCTTTTCTTCGGCTGGCTCGGGGGTGCTCGGCACAAAAAACACAGTGGGCGACGCTTTGTGCAGCAGCACGTCGGGAGAAGGTTCTCTTCTGATGGCCGTGGCAATTTCAGCTTGCAGACACTAAAAACTGTAGTAATATTGTGCTGTTTTGATGATTTACTGAATATTGTGGGTAATATAAAGCATGATCTCGGGCCGGAGCGGATGTTTCAGAGCAGTATACACACTGGTGGTGTTTCATGTGGCTCCCCGCTGAGGGGGGCACAAGTTTCCATTGGAACTCTGACAGTGAACGCAGCACAGCATGCCTTTCCTCCTGCCTAATGATGCAAATTATTAAAATGATTTCCCTCCACAACCTGTATCGAGCATTTCCTTCCAGAAATAATTGAGGAATCTTTTTATGTTTTCAATTAGCTGCTTTTTTTTTCCTCGCCCCTGTCTCTCTTCCTCCCTGGTTGACATTTGTTCTAATTGCAAAAGATTCAGGCTTTGCTCGGAGATGTTGCGGGGCATCACAATAACAGAGGCACTTTATTTTCCCTGTCAATCTTCTACAATAGGAAGGAGAAGTGAGAGGGAGTTTACAAATAATTACTGGAAGAAAAACATTATTTTTTTTAGTTCTGCCTCAGAAAAAAATACGCACATATTCCTCTCAGGGAGTAATTACAGTCTATATTAATACAGTTTTTTGTTGTTGTTCTCAGGAAATTTGCTTCAGTCACACCTGACATTCTCTAATCCTGCCTTTTTATTTTCCGGTTGCCTGTATACTAAACCAGTGATATTCAGCTTATGGCCCACAGACAAAATCTGGCCCCTGACAGGGTGCCAGGTGGCCCCTCCAACAATTTCCTAATATACATACATCAAAATAGAGCTTGTTTATCAAAAAGTGTCAGTAGAGGTTCTCCCATATCCCAGGACAAATGTCCTAAAATCCTATAAATGTCCTAAATTCTTTGAAATGTTCTGAAATCCTAGAAACATTCTAAAATCCCAGAAACGTCCTCTAAATCCTAGAAATATCCTAAAGCCCTACAAATGTCCTAAAGTCCTTGGAATGTGCAAAACCCCTGGAAATGTCCAAAAATCTTGGAAAAATCCTCAAAATTCTAGAAACATCCTAAAAACTTAGAAATGTCCCAGATTCAAAGAAAAGTGCTAAAATCCTAGAAATGTCCTTAAATCCGAGGAACACCCTAAAATTGCAAAAATGTCCATAAATTCTAGAAACTTCCTAAAAACATCAAAGAAATGTGCTAAAATCCAAGAAATGTCCTGAAATTCCAGAAATCCTGGAAATGTTCTAAAATCCTACGAATGTCCTAAAATCAGAGGAACGTCTAAACAATTCCAGAAACATCCTAAAATCCTGGAAACATCCTTAAATTCTAGAAAGGTCTTAAAATCCTAGAAAAGTACTGAATCCTAAAGATGTCCTAACACGTAATATATAGACGTTAAAGTCCACTGACAAAACGGCGATATGTGACAACGTTGAAAGAGAATGTGCTCATATTTCAGTTTCTGCAACTGAAAGCTGAAGCATGATTACCAACCTGGTGACCACTTTTAAGGGTTAGTGCTAAATCGAGGCTCCTTTGATGCCAAACTGAACCAAAGACACGGGTCTGGATGTGAAGCTGTGGTTCTTCAACCACAACCCTGCAGATCCAGCTCAGTGCATAAATGAAGTGTTTCAAAAACTCATTTTCTGTGAACATAATCCAGGCAGCGGTTATGAATCACCACAATGTTGTTATGAAAACACGACAGTAATATTACACACTTTTGTAGCAGACAGGGAGGCCTTAGGATGGAAGGACGGGACAAAACGCACACATATGGACACAGACTGACTCTCCCAGTGTCCTGATGGAGGTGAAAACTAGGCTAACCTTCCTGGCCGTTTCCCTCGGGAGGAAGTGGCAGATGTACAGAACCATACTTGCCCTCCCTAGTACATATGCAACTCTCACAATCAAACACACACACACACACACACACACACACACACGCACACACACACTAAACCCAAAAGCTCTCCAGGGTTCTGTCTCAAGCCGAGCCAAAAACCCAAGCTGGGGTAATCCCGAGGGAGCTCAACTCTACCACCGGCTCTCCCCTCAAATCCTTTTGGGTCAGAAAATCCAGAGAGCAACTGCTCCTCCACTGAAGGGAGGAGGAGGAGGAGGAGGAGGAGGAGGAGGAGGAGGGGCTTGTTTTGCTCACAGTCCTATACAGTGCTGATGTCCCTGTGGAGACACTCGGACACGGGGGCGATTCGTGACTTTGTGAGGCCCCAGCTGAGTGTGGCCAGCTGTGTGCCATCCTAAAAAAACACACATACAGAATATATATATATATATATATAGTGCATATGTAGTGTGTATGTTGTCCCCCGTCTCCTGGGGTTCAGCAGCACATCACATATTTTGAAGTTTCAATCAGGCGTGATTTTGTCACATTAGAGAGGTGGATAAAAAATCTACAGGGAAGCAACTTCTCTCATCACTCAAAGCTTTCTGGAAGCACAACAATCAGTTTCAGACTAATCCAAACCAAACGCAGCGGTCAGCTAATCAGCTGCGAGGCCGCGAGGTTCGCCGTGAATCATGGCACGGCAGAGTCGTGCCGGATGGCGCGGTGCTGGCACGGAAAAATCAGGAAATGGGCCAAAGAGGAGGCTGTTTAACAAGCGAGCCGGAGAGGAAAGATAACACAGATAGATACGGCGAGACAGAGGCGCTCAACATGCTTCGCTCAGGGGCCACTGCTGCAAAACGACAGCAGGCCAGGGGCCAGGGGCCAGTCACAGCAGCCCACACATCTTTATAGGATTTCTGGAGGTTTTTAGGATTTTAGGACATTTCTGTAATTTTAGGGATTTTACAGGATTTCTTCACTTTTTTAGGATTTCAGTAAATTTTTCAGGATTTTAGCACATCTCTAGGATTTTCAAACATTTCCTGGATTTTAGGAAGTTTCTGCGTTTGTAGGACATTTCTATGATTTCAGGAAATTTGTAAGTTTCTAGTCTCTACAGTTTTAAGATGGATTTTAGGATGTAGGCTTTCTGGACATTTCTTTGATTTTAGGAAGTTTCTATGATTGATTGATTTTTTAAAAATCTTGAACAAAACAACAAAAAAGTAGTTCACTTCAACACTTCAATAACAAAAGAAAAAGAAAAAGAAGACAATGAATTATATTGATTTTAGGACATTTCTAGGATTTTAGGCCTTTATTTCTGTGACCTATCAGAGGCCAGATTAGGCCTGTACGAGGTTGTCAATAGCGCTATCGGGGAAATCAGCGAGCACTAATCACAGCCATAATAGGAATCCATGTGCAGGAATTAGTCATGTTTTTGTGTAAATTGTGACATTTTAAGTAACATTTTTCTGGCATGTAGAAACAGAAGTGCCTGTATAGTACAAAGTGTCCATGGATGTGCTGCTCACATTCAATTCCCCGAGGAAGTAAATCATTTCCAGCAAAAGTGCAGGTTTGTTGCTTCGTTTATGTGATTATCTTCAATCCAAATGAGCACACTTTGAAAAAGAAGAAAGCTCGGCCAACTATGCAGCATTTGTTGATTAAAATTTACCTGAAGACGAAGTAAAACCCTTCATACAAATGACCCCCCAGCATCAAAATCCCATCGTCTTTGGGGATCCGTTATAAGAGGCTGTGCAGATATGATTTACTGTCGTGAAATATTTACATCTAATATCCACATACAATCTGTGAGCTGCTGGAGTGGCCTAATAACACCTCATTTCCCATCCCCCCTGTGCAAAGCAACCAAAGGTCAACATCTGCTCTCGCCAGTTTGGAAAACACTGGGAGGCAGAGGATGACTGGGAGGGGAGGGGGGGCGGTGTCATTAATTGGCAATCGGAATCTCAATCACTTCATGAGCTCTGTGCGGTAAATGAACAGAACATTTGTGTAGGTGATAATGACGCGTGGAGTAATCGGCAATAAATAAAGTAATCTGTGTGCAACAGGAGCTCAAACATGCCTGTAAATGGATGCACATACAACATTAACGATGGCGGCTGTCACGACATGTCACGCCTTCATGAAGAAGGCGTGTTCAAGCTACAGTGAGGTGTTATGAAATCGAGTTTTTTCCATCCTTTCGGCATGGCTTTAAGCACTACAATACCCATGAGCCTCAGCTGCCATTGTCAAGGAAGCGTTGTGCCATAGCTGCTGAATTCAACCAAAACTGTCCCACAAATTTAAAGTGGTCCAATTAAATCCTCGTCAGTCTTCTGTGTCCAAGAGAAGAATTTAAAGGTGAAAATGTGTTTTTCCGTTTGAAACAGAAAATAGGTTTCAGAATATTACTTTAGGATTTTAGAACATTTCTACGACATTAGGGCACTTTGAGGATTTTAGGACATTTCTAGGAATTTAGGACGCTCCTCGGATTTAAGACGTCTCTAGGATTTTTGGACGTTTCTCAGATTTTAGGGCAATTCCAGGATTTTAGGATCTTTCTGGCATTTTCAGACATTAGGGGCTTTCAGGGGTGCAGGGGATTTTTTGGGGGGGATAAACAAGCCCTATTTTGATGCTGTTCTATGCACTCTGTTACCTTATATAGTACAAAAAAGTTTCCAGTGTGAATCACTTTAATTTTATTTTTAATTAGGCCAATGAGCGGCCCCCCAACCATTTTCTATCAGGGGGCCAGATTTGGTAAAAACTGAGTATCAATAACCTACCAACAAACTCAACATGATTTATGCACGAGAATGTATTTATCAAGTAAAATATCTACAAAAAAAGGTGTGTTTGAACACATCGAGGATAGGAAAAAAAAAAGATTAATTTTTTCTTACGGTGAAAACTGCATGAAGGAGCAAACAAAGTTTTTACAGCCACCGATGAGACACTGAGGGCGCAAACGACACGTGTGTCAATAAAGGTTTGAAAAGGTTAATATAAGAGAGATGATGACTAATTTAAACTGCATTTGCATATTCATGGGTATGAATAACAACAAGCTGTGATTGTTTCTTGATGCCAGTAAACCTCACACATCATCAGGACCAACTTTACTTAAAGAAATCGACGGGGACAAGAAGGGAAAAGATTTGCCGTCCTGTCTTTTGCAGTCAGACTTTGTGAATTAGTCTTAAAAGACAATCTCTTCCTCTCAGACTTTTCCCATCTGCTGCAGTCGGCTGTTCCATCCAGAATATCTCATTAATTCCAATAAAATTGTTGATATTGGATTTGATTTGCGTCCTCGTGCGCACAGCATGTATGGATCACTCTGCGTGGCATCTCACATTTCACACATCTCATCACTGCGGAGAAGAGAGACAGTCCCCGCAGAGAGACAGCAGCTTCTGCCAGAGGTCCATCATATAAATAAATACACAAACACACCGAGGCACAAACACACAGGCATGCTGAGATATTTGGAGTCCAATGACAGGATTTGGCTCTAAAAAAAAAAAAAAAAAAGAAAAAAATCCAGTTTATCTGCTTGCTGACTGGCAGGTTAACCCTGTGAGGTCTGCGAGACAGAACGCCGAGCATCAGCTGACTAAGTGTAGAATCAGGCCATGATCAAACTCAAGCTCAGATTTTCTCTGATCCTCGGCTAGAGTCGTCCGAAGCGTCACCTCCGAGAGCTCCTCTCCGGCAACGTCCGCCTCTGTTTTCCAGAGCGAGCGGCTCTCCACGCAAATTATTCATCAGGCCAAGACGAGACAATCTGCTGCAAAACGGGAACTGAGAGAATGGTAACTAACTGTCACGAGAGAAACTGGTCGAGGCCTTTTCTTCTCTCCTCTGCTGGTTCAAGATGCCAAAAAAAAACAACAGCACATCAATCTTGCATGCTGTTGACAGATTTCGGAACACCTTTCCAGCGACATTTGCTTCGCCATTTGAATAATTTGTGTCATTGTTGTTTCACGGCCGGACCGTATCAACAATTTACAGCAGCTGTGCGGGCTCCAGCGGCACTGTGTCTTGTTTGGTATTTCAAACTATGACAAACTTTATGTGACAGTTGAGTTTACAGTGTAACGCTGATTCAATATAAAGAAGTGCGAGGCTCCCAAACCTAATTTGCCACATATGGTTCCCCGGTGGCTCAGTTGTTCCTCGCACTACAACTGTTTTGATTTATCTCACGACTTCACGGCCATATGACTCACTTTCATATGGATACTTTCATGTTCTCTGCAGATTTGTGTAAACTGTACAAATCAGAGAACATGTTCTTGATGAAGTGGTTATAGGCTATTCTGGATCATAAAATCATTTCGTTAGAAGTCCTGGTATAAATAAAATATTACTTTTTTATTAAAGGGGACTTTTTACACTGATTTTCAGGGTTGCATTTAAGGTTTCTACCAGATCATCTCTACATGCCTTAATGGCCAAAAGACACTTTATTCGTCTCTTACTGTCTGTGCTGTAACACGTGAAATCACGCTCTGGTTTAGCACCTGTCCAGTGTTTAGGATTTCGGGGGATATATTGCACGCGTCCAGGAAGTGCACAAGGCTTTAAAGCTCATTTTTGTAGTGGCTAAACTGTGGAACTACAACTTCCAGGTCTGTCCAGTCAAATACTGTTTGTATTTCGGGTATCCAGAATGGTTTGAGGTATTACTTGCAGGGATTACTTTTGCATAACTCATTATTGGAAATTTTGGCCGTGTTTTATGTGAACATCTGGAATTCTTACATAATATATATTGCAGAAAATACAGAAAAGCAAAATAGGTCCCCTTTGAAAATTTTTCATTGAATATTTTTTAAGTCAGTGTACACTGCCAGACAGAAAGCAAAAGCCTTCTCAGGCAGTGCAGAGATTGGTTTGACAGGTCCAGTCTTTTTTTTTTTGTTTTACAGTAACAAGGAGCTGAATCATGAATCAGACAGCCAGGACCAGCAGCCACTGCACATGTCCATCACAACGCAAATGGCAGTTTGCATTACTGCAGTCCAAAAGCCTTTGTCAAACCGCCAGCTAGTCACAAAACAGGCAACCGTCACAAGGAAGAGATACAGCTGACAATTAGGAAGCTGTCACTGTCATTCCCTCCCAATCATTCACGTATGAAACAGAGCAGCGGGCCAGACTGAGAGGATGGACTTCAACTCTTCCTTTCTTGCTTTAATGTTTAGCTTCACTGTTTTCCTCATTATCTCCCATTGATGCTTCACAGAGACTTGTCAATTCTCACTAGTGATTTGGCTGTCAACCACAGCACACAGAGGGCATCTGGCATGTCTCATGACCCCCGATTCGTATGACTTCCAGGAAAATGCTGCTTCCAAGCACAGCAGACAAAGCAAAAAAAATGTAATGGTTTAAAACTGGTGTCATTTAATAACTTTCTGCTGCATCTCAAACAAAGGGCCTGGAGAGAAACCCTGACCTACACCTACACTTTCTATCATTTGTATCAGTTATTATTTGTTCTACTGTGGTTCGACTACTCAATATTTAATTTAATTTCATTTCATTTAGTCTTATTTTGTTTTATTTTATTTTTACATCTTTTATTGGTTTTAACCCTTTGCAACCTGGCTTGATTTCTTACAAAAACATGGGAAGAAGACAATAAGCAACAACTGAAACATGGCAAGAAAATAGGGTGGGGGATGATAAGAAAATTACTACTCTTCATATTATTATTTTTTTAATCAGTTCTGATGCACATGTCTTTATATTATTTATTGCTTCATTCTTCATCTTAATTATGATTTTTTTTAGCTTTTATTTTTAATAGATTCACTTTTATGTCCAGTAGATGGGTTTGTCATGTTCCTGCATGTCAAATGTCCTATTTAAATAAAGTTTTACTTGCTTCCTTGTCAGTTTAGTCATTGAGGTCTTGGGATGTTGCAACAACGGAGACAAAACTTTACAATGGGAGTTCATCGACCGTAACATCAGATATGCCTCATAATCAGATCTGTACTTGTTATTCGTATCCATCCCACAGACATCGTTATCAGTATTTCAGAAGCTGCGGTAACTGTTGCTAAGAGCATCGAACTTGATACCAAAGAAATGAGTTTGAAAATGATTTTAACAGCTGTTATCTCCGTAGGTCGTCTTACATCAATCTGTCAATCTCATCTTTGTCCCGCTTATTTTCATTTCCATCTAAAATGGCTCCGGCACAAAACGATGAAAAATTAGTAAAAGGTGAAAGGAAAATTATCTCAAAAAAGAGAGAGAAAGAATCATTAGAAAATGTTTAAAATTACCACGGAAAAATACAAAAAAAACTATATTTATAATTTTCAAAATTACCAGAAATTATTATTGTTATTTATATCAAATGTCTTATTTTATTTTATTTTATTTTAGCACTTTTTTCTAGGTAATTTTTGTTCTTTTTCTTTCATTTTTATTTAGATAATTTTAAGTAATTTTTTGTTTTACTTTTACAATTTTTGTGCTGATTTTTGGGTCATTTTTTTGTTAAGTTGCTCATTGCCTTCTTTTCATGTTTTTGACAGAAATCAAGCTAATTTGCTGCAGCTGCATTGTCAGTGAGCACTGGACACTTGACTTGAGTTTAACACAAAATGTTGTAAATAAATTATGTGAAATTAAACTTAAAGCAAACACACCCATTTTCGTATTTGTACAGTGTATTTGGAAGAGTTTGGGTGATAACGTGTGACTTATGAGGTGTTTTAGGTATGTGGAGACTTGCTTGACTCTTAACCGTCTAAATGTCAAGAAGTTCTCAATGTTAAAACTTGGCCAAATTTGGTTCTCATAACTTCATGATAAAAATTCTTATTGAAAAACACTTAAATATTCTTCAATGACAAAACAACCATTTCAATATGATTTCACTTTCTTAGCTTGTCTGCAGCTCTTCACTCTTATTTCCTAATTCAGCGAGTCTGTAAATGTTAAAGAGTTAGGAAATCGCACATTTGCTAGAGAAAAAACAGTATTCCATTTTTGAGTTTTTCCGATTGAGTGATATTATGCGACTTCCCTCTCGGGATAACATTCCAGTAACCATGGTGATGGATGTCCAAAATGTTGGCAGGTTAGGGTTATGAGACTTAAGAAGATCTCGGTCTCTTACCGCCACCCTATGTGACACATCATATGAGCTATAAAAGCGAAAAGGTGTTCCAATTGCAGTTTTGCGAAATATGGCGTTTTCGCCCGAAATACCACCTCATGTGAGCGTAAATACATGTTTTGCGATAAATGGGAGTTTTTTCTAAATTGTTTCCATTTGCCGTATTTTATATTTGCAATTCCAATTTGCGAAATTTGAGGATTAATGGAAACTCACCTAATAACTAAAAGGTTGCTGCAAAAATACAAACAAGTATGTATATATTTGTGTATCCAGGGTACTGTAGGTGGAGATGAGTCCAACAGACTCCACAGGTCAAAATGAAGTAGGTCAGGGTTACCAAAAAATGTCAGCAATGGTGTGGGAAAGATATATAAGTGAGAAAAAAAACCCTGCTCTGCCCTATATTTAATGATTTCTTTCCCTGACACTTTCTGCACCTTTGACAGTTCATACGAGCATCATCCCCATTTTGCTTTTCTCCTTTCTGCCTTCATTTTTTTATTGTCTATCTCTATCTATCTAGGTCTTACTTGTTTTTCATCTCTGTCTCTGTGTGTCTGTTACCATGCTCCTCTAATTGTTTTCTCATCTCACTCTCCGGGGATGTGTAGGCATGGCCTTATTATCCCGGCTGATCAATGTGATTTATAGGTTTAGGGAGCGAGACATGCAAACTTTCTCATCTCCTGGGGATAAACCGAAGAAATCAATCACGCACTGTGTGTGTGGGCCAATCCAGACCTGAAAACTACTTTCTCCAAAGACCATCCTGCAGGCAGTAGCACTCTTCAAATCCAGCGTCTGTGTCTTAAGTTGTTTTTTTTTTCTCCCAAATACGCAATTTAATCTTTATACCAGCATGGTGCTCTGTGGGTAAGCTAAAAATATACTCTATCTTGATGTTACTCAGCTGAAACACCTGGAAACACATTTCCATGAGTTACCATTTTACGTCTTTTACTCTAGTTCTGCTGATTAATTTGTTTGTGCCGTTGCTCGGTACAGTAATTTGCCACGATGCAGATGGCCTGTTAATATAATCACGTTGGCCCAAAGGAGGACAGCAGGAAATCATATAGCTGCGGAGATGATTCCAAGCAAGATTTGATGGTGATTGTTGCCTGTTTTTTCTCAAAGATGCAGCGTTTTCAACTTTGTTAGAGAAGAAACAGCAAGAAGCAGCGCTCTTGATCCAGATCGTCTACATGCCTCAGACTGGCTGATAAAGCCGCAGGGACAATAAACGCCTCCCAAAGACCGCATCGGATTAAAGCCACTCTGATTTCTTAAAACCTCTTCCTTATCCTTGATGATGGATCATGCTGTGCACCTGCCAGACAGGTGTGTGATGTCAAATCAACATACGGCAAGCTGCGTTCGCCACAGTGGGACTTCCACGGGATCGATACCGCTGCAGTTTAGCATTCAGAATCAGCCTGAAGCCTAAACGGATCAAGTATGCATGTAAAATACTCTGAATCATCTCCAGCAAACTCAGCAAGGTCAGATGTTTTTTGTCCTTAAACTATTACCACTGATAACTGCTTTCTGCAGAGTTGAGAGATGTTACTGCTGAAGAATCAGATTCTGCTGAATTTTGACAGTGTTTCTAAAATCATTTTGAACTGCTTATGAAACTGTTTCAATTTAAAACTGATATGCAGGGACGACATTTTTCTGTTGGCCAACCCGGAAGCTAACATCGCCCTCATTCCCTCATCAAAAAGCACACGGGATTTTTCCATTGGATTTTGGATCACTGCAGAAAATCAGCTCTGTGGTAAACAAACGCTAACGATACTTACACATTTTGTTCAGGAAGATAATCTTCACAACTGAACAATACTTTCAGATTTGTTGAAGCCTAAATGCAATCGCCAGAAGTTAAAAGCTAATGTAATTAATAAACAATACACGCTACAGCCACGTTGCCATGGGTACGAGGCTGTTTGGCGCGGTTCAGTTTGATGATATTCTGCAGTCTTTTTTTAAAACATATATTACTAATGTAATGTGTTATTACCCAACACTGAACGCTTCAAGAGCCAAAATCTGCTGCATGCAGATTTTGCATTCATGTGCATATATCTTTTCATATAAATAACTTGCTAAGTTATTCTTCAATGTCCATTGGATAAGATCGAAGTGGATTCAGTGGCCTCATGCAGTGAGGACTGCAACAAACTGAAATTACTTCTGGTTAGAATTCCTCAAGTGTTAATTGTTCAGGAGAGTTTTACCAGAAGCCGAATTATCCCCAAATGTCCCTTTCTTTCCAAAACAAACAATTCAGGTGATTTAAACCAGTAAAAATACTGAATAAAGCAGTTTCACATTACAAATAGGTATTTCTCCAATGCTGTTTGGCATGTCTGAGACAAGCTGCTCTCCCCACTGCTGTGAGTGCTCAGGTTTTAACTTATTATCTAGACATCAGGAGGATTTTACCAGGAGCCAAATTATCCACAGAGGTCTTCTCCTCTCCAAGACAAACAGACCAGATGATTTAAACTGGTTAAAACACTGAATAAAGTAGTTCCATGTTTTAAAAAAAATGTGTTTTATCAACTTTCTCATCACAGAGGGGCTGTCAACTACACTGGCTGAAGGAAAAACGTGAATGGTCCTTTCAGGAGCCAATGTTTGGCTTTAGGCTACTGTGGAAACATGGCGGTGCAACATGGTGATCTCCGAAGACCAGGATCTGCTCCTTATGTTGATATTAACGGCTAAATGTGCTGGAAAATGTTCAAAAAGTACTGATAAACACACAAAAGTCACAGTGTGTCATATAATAAATCATCAACCATGTTTCCAGAAAAGGGGAGGGATGGATTGCACTTTCAACGTTGCTGCACGAAATTAACTTTTTGACACACTGGCAAATTTGGCTTCTAAAAAAAATCTACCTTTTACCAGCCAAATTAATAAATCCCCTTTTTTGTTTCACACATTCGCTTAAGCAAATTCAGTTGAGATAATAATAAATGCAAATCTTGTAAACAACCTTAAAAGATTTGATCGCATTTGGCGCTCGGCAGGTGTTAATATCGGACCTTGCTGACAGTTTTTACTGTGATTTCAAAGCATGGTTATAACACACGGTTATAATTGAAATTTGAATGATATTACTAATCATCAGGGAATTTACCACGATTAGCCTCGCTAGTACACACTGGACCTTTAAAGCATGTGGAGAACAAGACAAATATTAGAACTGAAGCAGAACAATAAGACGTCCTACATTACATTAAGCTCCTATATTGGAATTTATGGACAGTTATTTCCTTTCTATGTCAACATAATTGGCCAGTAAAGTTGACTCTGATTGTGTTTCTATGGAAGGGAGGATGTAATTAGCAGTAATCAAATCCAAATCACTATTACGGAGACTTGACTCTGACTGTGATCTGGTGACGTTCGAACATCTCTGAGTCCGCTGAGCTCATCGGAAACGCTCCCCAGTCTGCGGGGACACAGTTTACTGTCGCTGGCTGATTTTTATCTGCCTTCCAATGGCTCGATATCTTCAATTAGCTCCAATTAGACTTGTTTAGCAACAATTAATCATTAATTAACCAAGGGAGGTGGGTGGTAAATACTTACTTATTCATCATACACATTTCTTGTTTTGCTCATGATTATTTTATGAGCCAATTTTCTTATAATGTGTGCGCAGCACTCGAATCTAATGTTGGGGGGCGGCTGGCGTTCCTGATTGCACATTCATCATGGATGTTTGACCATAATCTTTTATCCGTGCTTCAGACGGTCCGCTGATGAAAAAAAAAAACAGTGGAGCGCAAGAGCCACAAACTTAATAGACTATCACTCCCCCTAAAAAGAACTGATTGTACTATTCGGGAGGGTCACACACACTGTCAGAGGGGTCGCGGCAGAAGCGATAACAAAAGAAAGACTGGGGGGAAAGTGAGTGCTGCGAAAGAGTGTATTTTGAGTTCTGCGGGTTAATTCAGAGGCTTTCAGCTACAATTGCCGTGTCTAAACATTCATGAGCCGGAGAGGGATGAAGGGGAGGGAGGGAGAGAAAGAGGGGAATGGATGGAGCAACAGCACAGCGCTCAGACACAAGAGGGAGAGCTGGAGAGGCAGCTGCTGCGCGAGCTCGTCCACAACGCTTCGAGCAGGTAGAGCGAGCACAGGAGCGAGAGAAAGAGAGAGAAAGAGGGAGGGAGGGAGGAAGTCTTTTCACCTGAAGATTACTTTGTCTCACACTTCTCTCACCCCGAGCGCTGTGAGGAGCAGCGAGGAGGGAGCAGAGTTGATCAGGAGGTGCCAGATCTTTGCTCTCTGGTATTTTTTTTTTTTTTAATATATTTATTTTTGCTCTCTTCTGCACTGGGGTCAGCTGGACTTCTGTGCAAAACCCCGGTGATCAGCCTCTACTGGAAAGACTGAGAAATAGAATCCGGCAAGGACAAAAACGAAAAGTGAGAAAACTGCAGAAATAAAAGCTACAAAGGAGAAGTTTCACTGAAAATCTTCCAAAAGGTAGGATTTATTTATTTGTTATTTCTGTGCTGATGTGCGTCTGATAAACCTGCACCACCTCAAGTGGTGAATGCGACTACTTATACGTGGATTATTATTTAAAAAATCCCTATCACATATTGATTTGTCTCACATGAAGATGAGAACAACCTGTTACAAGGTAAGTCTTTAAAAGCAGAGCTTCTTCTATAGATCATCATTTGCTGACTTTTTGCAGCAATTTGTTCTATTTGTATGTGCCACATGAGGAGGAAATTACAAGGTAAAGTCGAACAGAAAGGACGAAAAACTGAAAATGAAGAGCAGAGAGTGATGAGAAAAATCAGAAGGAGAGAGAGAGAGGGAGAGGGATGAACCGTGGGGAGGCAGAGAGAGAAAAACACGAGTGTGAAGGAGAGTTAGATCGAGAAAGACCGACAGAGAGAGTAAAAGAGGAATAAGAGGAGGAGGACTGGAGTGACGGGGGGCTCGCTGGCAGCCAACTCAGTAACCAAGGCAGCTGACATGAGGGAGAGCCAACAGGGGACAGTGGGATTTCTATTTTTCACCCTTGCCGAGATACTCCGGGGCTCTGCCAAGTCCCCTGCCTCATCCCCCACGGATAAAGATTTCATTGTGCGGATCTGTGACCGAATTCATTAAGCATCTACATGTACTCTCTCCTGGCTGCTCTTACTCTCTTACGCTCCCTCTCTCTCTCTCCTCCCGACTCCCTCTCCACTCTGATACTCACTCTCTCCCCCGTCTGCTCCTCCCCTCTCGCTTTCATTACGGTCTCAATTGGCCCTATAATCAGCTCCGCTCGTGTTGCATCAACAGTTGTATTTTGTGCAGCTCCGCAGAGAATAATAAACACATATGGTACCATTCTTGAGGGATTTCTATCAAAAGAGCTACTTTGGCAAGACAAAGTTTATCAACCTTGGTGCATCAGCTGAGGGTCACGCTTGATTTAGTAGATGGGAACTTTGCTGGCGCCATGGGAATTTGGGGAATTTTAGGCCAGTAGGGGTGTGAAATCTGGCTGACTTTTTAACAGTATTAATGTCAAAATGAATTCCAACAGAAAAAAAATTACCTCCAGAGGAACGTAATATTACAGTGCTTATAATATATCATTTTATAATGACACTGGATGACATTAAGGACTGCAGCTCCTGTCAGCTCTGTGTTGGTTTTTAGTGTCTTTCAGCTTATTGTTTTGGTTTTACCACTCGCAGCATTATTATTCTGGTCCTATATTTCTTTTCCAGCAGCTGCAGCAGGCTAGAAGCTCTGGTAAAATAAATGCAAGCTACTTGCCCAGCACTAACCAAGCTTTAATGTGCGTTTTCTTTGAATAATCACAGCTTATTTAAAGATATTATGCACGATTGTAGGTTATGGTTTATAAATGTGCTAGCCAGAGAAAGAGAAAGAAAGTAAGAGCCAACCCCAGATTCCCTCTCTTTGCTGTTTTCTTTAATGCTGTGGATCAGTGCTGCTTACGGTCTGGTACCTGGTCACTCCCTTTTTGTAAAGCTTGTTTGCAATGATGTTGGGGTATGCCCATCAATGTCCTAAACACAGAAAATAAGAAAAAGGGCAAAATCTCTGCAGAAAAATAACACTCTCAACAAGTCAGCGCATGTTGCCGGTCTGCAGTGGACTTACATATTACGCTCTGGGTATCCTTCTGCATCTGCTAATGATGTTGCTGGATGCCACTACTGTGATGTCAACAAATTCACACGGTGGCATGATGATGTTACGTTTAGGCAACAAAAGCACATGGCAACCGATGCCGAGACGTCAACAAATGGACATGCTTGTACGGATGGTAAGTTTTAGGCAACAATGGCACATGGTAAAGTGTAGAAAACAAAACATCACATTCAGACGAGAAGCAAACACTGGACTCCGATATAAAAGTCTGGGGTTTGTTGGCGCCAACCACTGCCCCTCCTGCCCGCCGTATGGGGACCTCTGTGCTTCTTGTACTACATCATTAGCAGCTTTTCAACCTGTCGTTGTCCAGCGGAGTATCACGTGGACACGAAAGGTGGCTTTTGGTGTCAGGATCTTACACCAACAGCACTCGAAAAACTGAAAAACTTCTTAATGAACTGAAGGGTAAACTTTCAATAACAGCAAAACTATATCAAAATATATTTACAAACTCTCATACAACTTCTGTAGTTTAATCCAAACCTTAATTTTCCAGTCGTACATTACGTTGTACTGCACGAGTTGTGTGAGAGTTCGTAAACTGATTTTTTTGAAGTAGTTTTGCTTTGCTTTTGCTTTGTTGTTAAACGTGGACCCCTATAACTTCCAATTCATAAAGACATATTTTCTGTTTTTGGATTCTTTTTTCACCCTTGAAGTGTGTTTTCTTCAAGAATTCAACATAACACAAAGTGAGTAACTGATACACAAATGGTGTTTTCAGGGGTGAAACGTTCCTTTAAGAGGTTACGGTGAATACAAATGTGCTGTTATAGAGAAAGGGATGAGTGAAGCTGGAGAAAGCTTGATTCAAATGGTTTTTATATGTGTTCACTGGACATATCAAAGTCCTTTCATGCCTTTCTAAGTCATCATCTCTTTAGGTAAAAGGCTGGTGAGAGCCTCCTTATTGTTTCAAGGATGTGAGACACTTTGCTTGCGGTGAAATCAATAGCCCAGTAAATTCTTAATTGAATGACTGCAGGGCCTGGAGCCTGGTGGTGCTTTATGGGCTACCAGAAGGCGCCTTTGAGAGCACGCAGAATAACAAGGACCCTGCCGGCATTGTTGTGGTCTGGGAAACAACGTCATGTCAATCAGCCGGGCCTGGCAGGCGTCAGCGGCGGAGGGAGTGTCCAAGAGCTTGTATGCCTGCCATGTTCTGCTTGAGCCAAGGCCGGTGTCACATTACCTCCAATTAGCCTTTGTTCCTCTGAAACACTTTTTTTGGCTCATTTGATCATTATGCAGCACATTTTCCCAGTGATATGTGACACCGGGGAGTGGGATCAGAGATGTCATCGCGGTGATTGAAGACCCTCGGGGTAGAAACGCAGCTGACAGCAAATGGACAAACGTCAAAATGAGAGTTTTCTGTACATGAAACACCCTCATAGTATTTTGTATCAGAGTGAATCCTTTTGTCGGAGATGTAGCTCCTCCGTCTGAGCTGCTGATGGATCAACTGACCTCGAGGCTCTTGCAGCCACTTGAGCTAAAGGGAAAGCCTACAATGCATACTTCTTGTCAATTTACCGAGTGTTATGTTTGTGTCACGCTGCACAATCTCGCTCTTTGTTGCACTTTGTTAACCAGTTTGTCCACAGTGGAAAGTATGCTGATGTCTAACAGCAGGAACAGTTTACCAAATAAGTATTATTTTAATATGAAATTAATGGAGGTCTTAGTGGATTGAACCTTATAACTAAACCAACAAAAGCCAAAGTTTTTGTTTCAACCATTAAATATTACTTTTTTTCTAATAAATGGGAAGTAATGGACACAACATGAGAAAATTAAAATACATGCACTAAGAGGAGCTGCTGGGATACACTGGAGACCGTGCTATTGAATTTTATAAGTTTATAAAATCAGAGATCCAGTCTGTACCAAACAATCCAACCATGTCCAAATTTCTCGAAATGGTTTAAAGGCACATATTAACAAAACGTGTTTTATTCCAACCAATTGCTAGGATTAGAAATATTAACAGTTTCTGCAAAAGATGACTGCACCAGTTTTGTAGTCGAGACCACATAAACTAAGACAGGGTCATGAACAAGACCAAGATGTGTATTAAGACTGAGACAAGACCAGGACTTTGAGGAGTTGACACCAAGTCAAGACCAAGACCAGACCGATAGAAATTGTTTATTACATTCGTATTATTCTACAGTGAAATAAAGAGAAGTCTTCTGGGATTTAATTGTACGTAGACTTAAACCAATTTGATTTTCTCACATAAGGTTCTTGTTGACATTTTTTTTTAAATAAATCTGAAGTCATGGATAGAACATGAAAAACATTTTAATATATGCACCCTAAGAAAAACTGTTGAGATAGTCAGGAGACTACTGCACTGCCAAAATTTTAGTACGAGTCCACTGATCCAACATGTACCAAACAATTCAAACATGTCTAAGTCTCTCTAAATGGTTAAAGACGCACTTTGGAAAACGTAGTGTAGCAAGGCTTAGAAATGTCAACCATTTTATATCTGCATCAGTGATGGAGTCAAGATCACCTAAACCAAGACCAGGTCATGACCAAGACTACAGTGTATCATGACCAAGACTAGACCAAGACCAAGTCAGGGCGAGTCCCTCACTGCATGACACACTTAAAGAGATACTTTGCCAATTTTCAACCAGCTTGGGATCAAAACAATGTGAGTAGTATTTGTAGATTTATTGTGGTAAACTTCCCTCCATTAATCCAATGCCTAGATATCCCACGCTACTTCTCCTCACGCCAAACGACTTTTCAAGTGATTTTAGAAAATAATGAGAGTTTTACTACCTTGATGTTTGGATAAAACCAAACAAGCTTAATAGTATCTGAGGTTCTCAGTCTTGGCTCGAGCAAAAATGGAAGTTTAATGATGTGAACATTATCAATGACCAAAAGCTGAGCTCTCTCCAGCACCAATCAGGAGGCAGCAAACCAGGTACACAGTGAACATGGACAGGACTCTCCAGAGGTACAAGAACACGAACAAGCCTCTGTTATCTTTTTGGGAAAGGAGGAGAAACTGGTGAAGTTGTGGAGTAAACAAGAGTCTGTGCTTAATTTCGGCATGTATCTGATCCTACAACCTTCATTTAATTTAGTGAGAAATCTTAGTTTTTGAAATGTTTTGCTTCTTATTCCCACAGTCCTCTCACACTAACATAGCAAAACTAACCAACAGAAGCTGGAAGCGAGTTGAGGGGACAAAATCCAAAATATCAAGTTTGCACACACATACAGTTTCTTTGTCATATAATATTGATACTGAATTGACATTGATATGCTGTCAACATATGACGTTTTGATCTCTGGGGTTATGTGTATTTGCAGACACATAAGGCATTGTTGAAATTTCATAGAACTTATAGAGAGTTTGGCATAATATTTTCTGACCAGAAACAGAAAAAAATTATTTGAAAAGGAATCTTGTAGTATCGAAAATGTGAGCCTGTATGATCCCCAGTCGTACAGGGTCAAAAAGTGTGTTAAATGTGAGAGTGTCTGTCTTTCATCTTTCAAAAGTATTTTCAAGGTCTCCTCAAAGTTTTCTAGTGAATGGTATTACTGATACCCCTCCAGCTGATGTCTTGACCGCTCTTGAGATACAATCCTACGTCCTCTTTGTTTGACACCGAGTCACAACCGAGCAAAACTGTAGTCGAGTCCAAGACTGAAACCTTGAAAAGGTCTTTAGACCAGTTTCTAATACTACAAAAGTAGTCTGCACTAGAAAAAACAAGATGTGCACTCTCTTAACAAAAAGAGTCACGACCAGCACTTTTCCTGAGGCATCTGTTTAGCACCACAAGTTAAAGAAGAGGCACGCGGCGAGGAAATGCACTGAGGCAGCTAAAAATACAACTGTAATTTAAACTGTCAGCAGCAACACAGCTAATACAACTCCTCCACCTTAAACAACACCTACAGCAAGTAATAAGTTCATTCCCGTGACATTCGGAGTTTTTAAACACAGGCAGCAGTCCCCCCTTTTTCCCCTCAATGCATATACTCTACAATAATGTGTGTAATTCATATAAGTGCACGAGGCATTGTTTGTGTGTAAGTCAGAACAAATTCCTCAATGCCGGAGCCTGATCACGCACCACAAGATGCAGGTTTCCATTTCATTAAGCTGCTCCTGCAACTCCCTCTAAGCTCAGACAGTGAATTATTCCATCCCCTCTTGGGTTGAAGAAAGCAATCATGTTTTCACTTCTTTTTTTTCTTTTTTTTAGCAGGACTGACTCTTAGGCAACGGATTCATTCAAAATGAGAGTTGCTTAAAGTAATAGACAGAAACACCTCATCTTTAAAATTAATTTGAATTGATTCTCCCTGGTCCTTTTCCCCCTCCTGCTCCGACAAGGTTTTGAGAAAGGAAATTTTCAAACGTCAAGGCCACGTGTAAAAATCAATTTCCAAATGAAGCAGATCCGAGAGATGAGTCGACTCTCTCAGTAGTCCTCACAGTGGGCAGGAGAGCCGGCTGAGCACATACCCAACTCGCTTTAACTGTTGCACGGTAACTAACACGCTGTAGAGCTCATTAGTTTTCACTGAACAATGGGGGATTGCCTATAAAAAAGATTAAAAAAAAGAAACAGCTCTGCCTGTTTTTAATTCATTTCCAAAGTCCACAAACGGTGACTGCCATGATTTGTGTGTACTTATACTGCTCATCTTAACGACTAAGATGACATATCAAAATCACCAATAAACCACTCCCCAAATGACAGAGGTTAAAGACAGTTTGATGCCATCTGGTTGATTGTAAATCTTTAAAGCCTCTGCTGCACTGCGGTGTGCAGACACGCCATCGTCCACAACAGTGTTGCTCCTGCTGAGTTTCATGACGAGATGCAAACATACAGCTTTACATCAGACTGAAACAAACAGGTACTTCACAAAGGTTTCCCTTACAGATTTGCACAAAACTTTAAAGATGGATGTTCAAAACATTAGCAGCTTTATTTCTATTGCAGCCACCGTAACCGTCATTATTTCCAATCCAAGGCCACGTAGGCGTGTTATGCAATTATGGAAAGCAAGCCCTTTATACGTGGAAGTGGTCTGGGAGCTGATAGTCCAAGATTTCACAGAGGAATTAAGGGTTCAAATCTTCCGTATGATTCGCTCAACTCTTGAAGAGTTATGTGATGCGATAACTCGTCTTGTAGCTCCTGCTGCATCATGAGGAATCCTGTTTTTTTGTAGTAATAATGCTCATCAAAGACCAAACTGAGTCACATGACCTGCAGTCCTAACTGTGGCCACGACTGTAAAATCACCACACAGCTCAGTGTCCATCCACACTCTGCATCAAATTTGGAGAACAGAAAGCAAATAGAAAGATGTCAAACTGTCTTATTTCTGCCAACAGAGAAGACCGAGGAGTCGAGGAGGTTTCCCCCCACTGAAATGCCACCAGCTTAATTCATGCAACAGCAAATGTGCACGCTGTCAACCTGTTCAAACACCCATCCTACTCAGTTATCTCACTCTGGATTAGAGCACCAGGAAAAACACCTAAAATATAAGTGCAAACTATGATCCGTAATTACATCAAAACCAAACATCCTCTATTTAATTTTTAACAATCCATCTCTCAGGCATGGGAGAAAAATAAACAGCTAATCGACCTTCAGCGAAGGCCAAAATAATCATCTCATTGCAGAAGGAATACAGTGTGACCTTGGTTCTGGCAGACAGTGATTACGTTTTATTGGCCCAAAAAAAAAAAGGAGCCCAGTATTCACCAATGTACTCCGGCTGGATAAAATGGAGCGCGGTGGGGAATGAATTATAGTCTTTGGAGTCGGTGCACTCCAGTCAACTTTTTCTCTCCTATAGCAATGGAGGGGATGAGCCGCCATAAATCTGAGCCACAGATCCATTAGGTTTCTGTACTCTGCAGCACACAGTGTAAGGCTACTCCTTTTCCTCACTCTGTCCACTGCTCTTTGGATCAGCACTTATAGGAACATCATCATCATCTGTAATGTTATGCAGGATTTTATTAATGCATTTTTAAGAACATACAGCATCTGCCTCTTTACTATGCTGTGATTTTAATTACTTGAGTTACTCAAAGAAACCAGTGAATTACTACAAATCACCTCTTCAGTTTTAATGAAAATAAGACAGATTGTAATGTTTGGACTGTCCAACCAATTGCATGACTCTGCTGATTTTCTTGGCCCTTACAGGCAACTTTGATTTAAAAAAATCAGTGCAGTTCACGTTCTCATTTAACTCGTCACATATTGACACTTTGTCAGTGGACTTACGTGTCTTCATGTTACAAGTGAGGTATCCTTCTGCATCTGCTCTTTATGATCTGGGATGCCACAAGATCAACAAATGCACATGGTGGGATGACACTGCATCAACAAACGCACATGTTGCTACGGGCGGTTAAGTTTAGGGGAAGGAGGCACATGATAAGGTGTAGAATAAAGAAACATCACATTCAGACGGGAAAAAAAACACTTGACTCCAGCATGGACGGCCTGATCTCACACTGAACTGCTTTCGGCGTACGAGCGAGATGCCAGAAGTCCCCTTTGGTTGGCATCAGATGAGAACGCGCACAGACAGACCTGGACCTTGTTTCTTCACCTGACCATGTGCCGCTTTTACCTAAATTTACCATCTCTGGCTTTGTTGCTTAATACCAACCATGGTGACGGTCCATGCTGTAAACATAAGGACCGTGCTGCGTCATCCCACCATGTGCATTTGTTGACGTCATCGTAACAGCATCCCCGAGAGTAAACAGCTGACACAGAAGAATACCTAAAACTTCATAAGTTGACGTGGGAGGTCACCGACAGAGCGGCGCCATGTGATGAGTTGAGAACGTGCTGGCATGAAGTCAGTTGCTTGTGGGAATCATCACCATCGGTCATGTCCTCCCTACAAACGTCCTCGTATTACATCGTTACTGGCAACGTTACTTCAAACTGACGCTGTCCTGCTGCGTTTCATATGAATGCAACAGGTTCCATACGGCCACGCTGTCATGTGACGCCGCCCGTGCATGCATTGGGAGGATGAGGCAGGTGTCTGTCAAGTCGTCTGCTGCGTATTATAACCCATAACCGGTTCGGTCTGGCTGCATTTTCAGTTGATGCCTTCTAGCAGCGTATCATGCAAACACGAAAACATGCAATCACGTGGCTTTTAGCATTGGGATGTTATGCCGAAAGCGCTACAAAACATTGCAGTATTTGACGAGTTCAGAATGAAGATGGGCTGAAAAAACCCAATGTCAGGGTTATACCAACATCCTGTAAGTAATTTCTATTGATCCAAGGAATTTGGGATGAAAAGCTTTTTTTATGCAGAGTTCAGCCTGGAGACTAAAAATGTAGATTTCTTTAAAAACTCATGTCACTCTAATCCAAAAAAGCAATCAGTTCTTCCCTGGCTCACGGCCGCATTTTCCATAAAACGATTTCTTTAAAAAGATGTAATATGTATTTTTTCCAAGATCATTTCATGCATTTAGTGCAACAGGGTGCTTTTAGCTTTCATGTCCGGGCTCGATGTGAAACCTGACCTCTTTGAGCGTTTATGGGTGTGTGTACATTTCTTTGTCGGAAACCTGTGAATACATGTGGGTGTATCAGTGTACGTTACTCATGAAATATGACCTCTGGAAAACTTTCCTGTCCATATTCTCTTCCCCTTGAACTCCAATCCATTATCTTCAGGTATCAATTTCATCCCAACAGGTGGAGTAGTGTGTTAAATGATATGGGCTCATGGCAGCCTGCCACAGACGCCGGGATGAAAGAGCAGATCAGGTGCCGAGCGCTGCCTCTGCTTATACACACAAACATACATATACCCGCATATCATTTCACAGAGGCCGCGTAGTACTGCAGTAATCGCCCGCATCATCTGCAGCTGTGAGGGAAGTGAGAGCGTCACGCCATCACAGTCATCTGATTGAAGTTTAGTGAGTTTTTTTTCCGTCGTGTAGGAGATGTGACTCAAGTTTTGAAGACATATTGCAATGAAAGATACACTTTGCTCTCTGATTGGTTGGAAAGCTTTTATCTGAGCTTTATCCTCAAACACGATTCTTTCTTCCATATCCCGAAGCATCCGATCAATACGCTCAGAGTCATGTCGACAAAGAAGACAAAACCAAAAAAGAAAAGTCTCACATCTGTCTTCTTTCCTGCTGTTTGCTGAGACACTTAAGAATTGCTTGTTGTTTGTGTGAAAGAATACATCTTTGGATACACTTTTGCCTCGCAGCATTGAAAATGAAATAGTTTGGACTGATCCACCTGAAAAAACCTTCTACCAGAGAATCATCAAAATAATTACAACCTCTTTTGGACATCAATCCTGTGAAACTGCTAAATCTAAAATACATTTGCTAAAACAGTGAACTTGTGGTTTTTAAATAATAATTATTTTTATGCTGATGATGGATCAAATGACAATATGTTATGTAAGAGGGTTCACTTTTAGTGGCCAAATGTTCTTTATACAAAGTTAAGCAGTTAGCACTGATGAAATTATAACATTTAGGATGAAATATGGTTTGACAGTTAATGTGGTTTTCTGATTATCATTTTTTTTGTCCTAATTGTGGCAAAATTTGTGGCAAAAATTCAGTGAAAACAGCTTATCTTATTTGAGAAGAAGTGAAAAAAGAAAAGAAAAAATATTTATGAGTGCTAATTTAAGGCGATTAGTTTGGTTATAAGTTAAATAATTATCAAGCAGAAGAAATTAAAGCATGACTAATTCTCTTCAAATATTACATTTTCTTCCACTCTGAATATTCAATGTTAATATGCATGAAATCACTAGATTTTCACGATCATTTAAGACGAATAAGCTTCAGTATAGGACAGGAGATGAAATTATCTGTGTGGAAATCATTTTTTCGTGCATCTGAATGAAACACGTTGCTGACAGCTCCACTCAGGACCTATTTATTTGCTCATGCTGAGCCAAACTCCCTTGTGTTCACGCAGGCTGTTTGATGGAGCCGACATCACTGACGCCTTGTTGCAGTGATGGGTGGGAGTGGGGGGGCGGGGCACCATACCCCCCCTCTACACACAAACAGAGATGAGCTGTTTGATCTCACTCAGAAGTGATCTCCCCCTCAACTGCAGTCCTGACCCCCCCCCGAAAACACACGCTTCAACACCCGTCCTCCCTCACATCCCTCCTCCCGCTATCGCTTTGAAACATCATTACCTGCGTCCTCTTTTTCAGCAGGAGTGTATCGCAGCAGATGAGACAGAATGAAAGATGTGGAGGACGAGTGAAGAGAGGAAATAACCACAGTGAGAGTTCAGTATCGGCTGTCTGCAGGAGTTCCCGGTCAGACGGGAGGATCAGTTCCACTTCCTACTGTCTTCAGGGTCTCACATGTCTCCTGAGGAGATTTAAGTGTCTCATGTGGTCGCTATGAAATCACACACGTGGAAAATATGAAGCGGAACCTCTTTTCCATTTTCCCAGCAAGCGTGGTTTGGATAATTTGCAGGTCAACAGACGTTTAGATGCATTGGTTAAAGTTTTCTTTTTACTTCTAGGATACATTAAATCATTATTTGAGACACAAAAGCCTCAAATCACAACAAAAAGTCACACGCTCTCATTCAAAACTCATCAAACACGCCCGCTCTGTCAGTGCTTTCAGGGTACAAGTGTGATGCCAAAAGTCACCTTCCACGTCTACCTGGAACGCAGCTGGACGGCATCAGCTGACAATGCAGTCGGCTAAAACCTGTGGCGTTTTTAATATATGCCAGCGGACAGCCGGACAGCACCAAGCACGTCCACAAGAAACGCCGAGCTAGCCATCATTATTTCCAATCAAAGGCAGCGTAGGCATGTTATACGAGCGATAATGCAAAGGAAAGCTCTCAGTGGGAGCGGCCACGTATGAGGGATTTCTGGGAGGTGATAGTCCGCAATTTCATTCATCATTTCACGATTCGCTCAACTTTTGAAGAGTTATGTGATGCAGTAACAGCTCTTGCAGCTCCTGCTGCATCACGAGGGAGCCAGTTCCTACTGACAAGCACATAACCATAGCATCATGTGACCTGGAAAAGACTGAAAAGTGTTTCCACTGCACTTTTGCAAAATATGTCTTTTTTGAATCGCCTGAAATACCAACTCATGCGTTGAGTTTTTCTAACTTAGGCGTATTTCATATTCGCTATTTAATATGCAAGACATGACGGTTAATGGAAACCTGCCTCGTTTTTGACAACTTGATTTGTCATCATAAAAAATCTCAAATGAGAAACACTACTGTAGTAGCCTAATTTTAACTTTAGAGGCACAAATCCGTGCTTACTGGTTCCACATCCAAGAGCAGAGCTCCCTAAAAAAGGAGAGTGTATCATTGCTAGATAATGGAGCAATGTCAGCCAGGGACACCGGCACAATGGTTTGGCTTCCCTCCTTAACTTCAGCGCCGAGCTCTCGTGGCCATATGCTGGAGTAAGTGCCTGTCTTGTACAACAACCTACCTCGCCTTGTCAAGTGGGCCCTGGGATCCATGTTTGCAGTCACTTCAATTCTTAAATCCTACCTTTAAATATTTGAAGAGCCAGACACGAATTAAGAACAAGGAGAGGAGAGGCTGCGCGGCGCACATACAAGAATAGGAATGCATCCATAATGAATGCGCCTCACTTCCCTCTCTTGATTTATTTCAAGGCGAATGAGCATAGTGCGCGAGAGAGTCAAATTAACTTGTTTTACACACTGAACATGTGATGTGAATGCTAATTTTTTCTTCATGATTTTTTGGATGCAAGGGCTTGATGATTATTTAAAGGGAAATTACACGTTTTCTTTTATTTTTCAGGTAAACTCACTCCCTCTCTTGTTCCTGTCAACTTTAGTTTGTCATCTCTGACATTTCCCAGAATATGCTTTCCAAAAGAGGCAGACAGCACACTGTATGCAGCTGTGGGGTTACATGTGAGCTACAGTCGGGGAAAAAATAGGAGTCATGTAGTGCGCCCATGTCCTGTGGCTGTACGGCATCATGCTCTACTGAACCCGCTGTTGTCTGAGAAATTGCTCTGTCTTACGATGGATTTTTCTCTGTTTGATGTTTCAGAAGGCTGAAAATGTTGCCTTCAAGAGCCACCATAGTTCGGGCATTTTATGGATCACATCATCATGAATGGAAAAAAAAATTTACAACCAAAAAAGACTGTACTGAATTATGACTTTATCCAAAGATTTTTGATTAGAAAAAAGCTCAATTTTGTACCCACTATGACAGTGATTACCAACATACAACTTCGCACCAAATCTGGCCCCCCACAGGGTACCAGGTGGCCCCCCAACCACCTTCTAATTCACAAGAAATAAAATGATTCACAATGGGAATTGTTTTGCACCTTTAGTATACATAAGGTGCCAGAGTGCATAAAACAGATCAAAATAGGGCATGTCCCCAATGTCCTAAAATCCTCAAAATGTCCTAAAATCCTAGAAATGCTCTAAAATCCTAGAAATGTTCTAAAATCCTTGGAGTGTCTTAAATCCTACTGTCCTAAAATGCAAGAAATGTTCTGAATTCCTGGAAATGTCCTTAAGTCCTAGAAATGCTCTTAAATCCTAAAAACATCAGAAAATCCTAGAAATGCCCAAACATTCTGAAAATGTCATAAAATCCTTTTAAGGCCTAGAAATATCCTAAAATCATAGAAATGTCATAATATTGAAAAATGTCCTAAATGCATAGAAACATCAAACTTCCAATAAATGTCCTACAATCCTTAAAATTCCCTAAAATCTGAGAAATGTCCTAAAATCCTAGAAATGTCCTAAGAAAATATGAATTGGCGAGTTGAGTCCTTGCTTGAGTGACAATAACTGCTCAAAGTGAGACATTTTTTGGACAATCTCTGGATTCCTATTTTTGGTGTTTGTGGGGCATTGCCCCGTCATGCCCCATACTTAGAACCGTCCTAGTGTTTTAGGATTTTCCTTCAGATGGAAACACATCATTTCAAAGATCAGATAAATTCGGGGGAATGGCTGCAGGCTGGCTGAGTCTCATAGTTTAACATTCTGAACTACACTTCGACAAAAACACTGAATCCCTCCCTGCTCGCTCTCTGGTGGGCGAACCGAGCAAAAACGGCAAAAACAAAAAAATAATAATAATGGTCTTCCTTTTTGTTTGTTTTGTAATGGGAATTGGAAGCACACATAATCACAAGGGAGCCTGCATGTGAAGAAAGCAGTTCAGACCTTCATGTTTTATTTGCTTAGTGGACACTCTAATCTGTCATTTCAACACCGACAGCTTTACACATTTGGCGTTTGGCGGATGGATTTGTTTTTTATGGCTGAACGTTTATTAGAGCAACTGAAGTAAATTACTTCTCTTGAGGAAAACGGTTTATTCCCCGCTCCTACCATCACGCAGCTCCATATAGTGCAACTTAACTACAGTTTTGAAATGCTCAACTTGACAGTGTTGTGTTTCTAGGAGATGGATGATTAGTATTCAAGCACCAACAGAGGGAGAGAGATTGTGTGTGGTTCTGTTTGTAGACAATCCATGCGAATGTGCCAAGCCGGGAGAAGAAAAAAAAAGTCTGAACATTGATATGGTGCAAGTAAGAAAGAGACAGACGTATGTAAACAAAGCAGGCAGAGAAAAAGCGAAGTGGAAGCCTGCTGAGTCTTGGACTGTGGATTTGTCTCCTCAGCTGCTGGCTAAGTCTGTCATCTGTTCAATGGTTGAATCAACATCTGGTGAAACCCGCATAAACACAAGCTCTCTGAGCCAGCGACGAGGAGGAGGAGGAGGAGGAGGAGGAGGAGGAGGAGGAAGCTTACACACTCCACTGGGTGTCACAGTTGTAATTCACGTATAGAGAAAGCTCACACGTGATACAGCAGCTCGCTTCCCTTGGGGGGGGCACTTCCTCAAAATGACGGGAGGACAGTCACTGCAGGTCCAGACATGTTTCTAGGAGTCTAGGAAATGTCCCTGATTTTAGCACGTGTATTGGATTTTAGGACCTTTTTAGGATTTTTGGAAATTTCTACGGTTTTACAACATTTCTTGGATTTGAGAACATTTGTAGGATTTTAGCATGTTTGTAGAATTTTAGGACATTTTCTGGATTTTGGATGTTTCTCAGATTTTAGCATGTTCGTAGCACATGTGTAGGATTTTAGGACAACTCTAGGATTTCATCACATTTGTAGGATTTTAGGACATTTCTTGATTTTAAGCATATTTGTAAGATTTCAGGTCATTTCTAGGATTTCCAGATTAAACGACATTTCTCAGATTTTAGGACATTTCTAGTATTTTGGGACACCTCTCAGATTTTAGGATATTTCTTGGTTTTTAGCATGTTTCTATGACTTTAGGACATACTCAGATATTTGTGGGATTTTAGCTTGTTTTTAGGATTTTCATGCATTTCTGGGATTTTAGGACTTTAGGGGCTTAGCTAGGACCCATCAGGAGCTGCGAGGGATCCTCCACAGGCCCTTTTTTTTTATAAACAAGCTAAATTCTGATGCTTCTTCATGCACTCTGCCACCTTATGTATACCAAAGTACAAAAACAATTCCCAGTGTGAACCACTTTATTTTTAGTGTGATTTGAAAAATAGTTGGGGGCCACCCGACACCCTATCGGGGGTCAGATTTGGCCTGCGGGCGGTAAGTATCACTGTGATACAGCATTCTCAGCTGTAGTCTGTTGGAAGTAATGCATTAGAGAGCTCTGTAATCACATTACCCTTTCCTGTAATAGAGTTAAGCCGGGTATCAAAGGTCTACTTTTAGTCATCATATCACATTTGCTGATCGTATCAACAGGTCAGGGCTCATATTACACGTACACTATTATAAATAATGCTGAAATATCAAACCTATTTAAGGCTTTTGTATGTAGCTGCTCCTGCATTAAGAGAGAGCGGAGAGGAAGAAAAGATGAGAGGACGTGAGATGAGAGACAGATCTGACAGAGGAGGATGCTTCTAATGGCCAGATGAGCAGATTTAGCTTTGCTTATTGTCATCTGGCAGAGCTCAACAGACTCTTCAAAGGGTAAGAGGTGTGACGAGTGGACCGAAATTATTCTGCATTAGTTAAACTGCGGCAAAACAAAACGCCAGCGTGTACGTGATGCTACAGGTGCTGGTTAGAAGATTAAACGTAATCCAGACGGGTTAGTTTGAATAATACAGACATGAATTTAAAGGCTTATAATGCAATGAGGAAGAATTTGACAGCTTATGGCAATAATCACTTTATCCTGCATCTTCACAGTCATGAGGTAGTACCACCACGTTGTTTGCATTTTAAAGTTATTGTCCAGAATTTTGAGTTGTCGGACAAATGATTTTTTTTAATCTACTGAGTAGAGCTGGGCAATATAAAAATATAATATTGTACCAAGATATGAGACTATATATCATCTTAGATATTGCTATTTCATGAGATGGAATAAATGATGTTTTTTCCTGATTTTTAGGGCTGCATTACAGTGAGTAGTGATTTTTTTTTTTATTATTTATTTTTACAAGTGATTTATTTTTCTTAACTTCAGACAGTTCTACTTGTTGTAATACTCACCTTTACCCACTTATTCATTATATCGACATTACTAATGATTATTGATTAAAAATGGAATTGTGTTAATATTTTTTTAAAGTACCAATAGTCATTCCAACAATATTGTCACATCAAAGAGGGAATTTGGTTAAAAAATAGGAAGAAATGTTTGATTCTGTCTCCCAGTTCTAGCATTAATGAAGTGCTTTTGAGGAGATGTATAAATATTGAGTTATATATTGGAGATTTTGCCTTTGGGGTGATGAGCTGTCAGAACAATGGCATTGAAGGCGACAAGCGACATCACAAGTTGAATCTGACTGGATTTTGTCAGATAAAAAAAAAAGAAAAAGATGATTCTCCTATGTCTTCTCCGATATCTAGTTTGAGAAAAGGCAGAGTTGACGTCTATTAGTGACACAGATGCAAAAAATGCAAATCAGAAAAGGCAATAATCAATGCTTATTATTAAGCATGTATGATAATTTGCATGCATACTTTATATTTTGAATCAAAAATTGATATAAAATAATAAATATCAAATGTAAAGCTATTTAATGGAGGTTTTATCCTCACCGGCTGTAGTTAGGTTGGTTACAGAGGATGATGAATTAGTATTTTTCGCTTTTGGCAGCAGCAGTTAGAACTGCATAGCTGGCATGGTGAAGGTGAAGAAAATGCTGGAAATTCAAGGGAACAGATACCACAGTGCCCAAAACACCCTCTGAAACTTCAGCAAACTGGTTTGGCTTCTTTTTACATGACGAGAAGGCGATGAGCAACTTAACAACACATGGACAAAAAACAGCAAGAAATGACAAGAATGTTTATAAGAAAATGACCTGAAAATAAGCAGAAAAAGAAAAGCAAAAAAAACAATAAACAAAAAAGAGAAGATTTGTTAACTTTTTCTTTAAAATAATTCTAAAAATTCTAAACAAAGTTTTCTATACATTTTCCCTAGTTCTTGATATTTTCAAAAAAATTCTCCCCACGTTTTAAAAGTAATTTTTAGGTCATTTTCTTTCTTTGTTGATAACGATGTTTTTGAAAGAAACCAAACCAATTTGCTCAGTCTCAAAGGGTTAAGTAACTTTTTGAGAGATGTCTGAATGCGGCAGGGAAACGGATGTCGAGCAATGTTTTAAAGGTGATCGTTCGAAAGAACGTAGCAGAAACACCACAGCAACATACCACCAAAGACGGCGCCAAAGTTAGATACAAACAATTCACAGATAAACACTTTATTTAAAGTGTGCAGTCAGTGTTTCAGTCAGCCGTCACGAGCCATCCTCAATGCATCAAGCTGTCGTGCTATTTCTGTTCGGCGGTAGAGAGACGTCCTATATCAGCGCCTGTTCAGGCTCGCTTTATGGGCGACCTCCTCCTCTCGCAGTTCAAGTCAATTGTCAACATGATTTATGGAGACGTGAGCTATCTCCAGACTGGCTCCTCAATCTTCCCCCTGACGAATTGGTACCATCGGCCCATGTAACCGTCGTTTGTTTTCTTCACCGGCCAATTTTCATCCAAGCTAACAAATTAAACCTGCCATGTTTCTGAGGAAGCTATTTTTCCCTCCCCTCTCCTTTTTTTTTAACATATATGACCTGCGCAACAATTACCGGAGACATGAGATTGACACAGAGAGATGAACTTCACACACACTTTGGCACTCGTCTCTTCGCTCCTCGCAGACTCTGATATGAGTGATATCCAGATTTTTAATGGAGGTATAGTGTCATAACATTTAATGGTTAGGAACTTGCTTCGGATGACACGTTCTGAGTGTCGAATCTCTCAAAGACACGCACCACTTATTGTCCCAATCATCTCGTATAGCTCACCAACACCAATACAGCTTGATTAATGTGGCTGGCTTTTATGAGTGGGATAAAAGGCTCTGCATATTACCCAGGCAATTATAATACCCCAGGAAACTCTTCTAAAAACAATGGAAAGCTCGTGCAATCAACCTAAGTGGCGGTAACTTTTTAAAGTTTGGCTATTTAAGTTTATAATTGACTCCTCTCCACCAACACTAAAAGGAAATTAGGGTCCGGTGAGCAATCAGCCATATCTTTATCCAGTAACTTTGCTGCCCCGCTCTGCCCTGACCTGCCTGCAGATTAAGGGAAATGAACTGCCGGTGGCAAGGTGGCTGAAAGGTTGGAGAAAAGTGAAATAGCAGCAGAGTTTGACCCATGAAACGGCCGTCTGTCCGCAGAAAGTGTCCACGATCAACATACAGTTTCCAAATGTCATCGGCAAACTTTACAGTCAGCGGCCTAAAAGCTAAAACATTACAATGCAGAACCGCATCAACAACTTAAAGTGTTCTTCAAGAGTTATTCGGGCAGAACTGTCGACGGTTCGTTCAATATGATTTCATAAAAGGCTCATATTTTATGATCAAAGCATTTTTTAACAAGACTAAATCTGCAGAAGTACTTGCTTTTGACTACACATTTGCATGATGGCTGCATCACACATCTACATCTGTTAGAGAGTTGGGTGTCAGTCCTCAGAAATAAATGTTACACAAGATGTGACACGCACATTTTCCAATACTCGAACTACCAGACTATAAAGTATGGCAAAAAGAAAGACTGACTATGTCCAGATGCATAATGTGTCAAATGCATTATGCCAAAAAAAACCAGGATGTGCTACTACAGGTGGTCAGATTTTGCAGTATGCAAGCCAGTGTGCTATTCTGACACAATCCTCTGTGCAGGGGGACGACAATGACAGCTGATCGACTGCTGTAAAAAGACAGATGACGGTGCATTACAATACATACATACCTGATCTTTAATCCTTTAAAACCTTTTTTGAACCAAAGCAAATTGGTTTATTGTTTTTAAAACAATGGGAGAAGAAACTAAGAAATTACTTGAAAAAAATCTACAAAAAAAAAAAGAAACACAAAAGAAAATGACCCAAAACTGCTGAAAATTATATATATATATATATATATATATATATATATATATATATATATGTAAACTTTTTCCCTGTAACTCATTTAACATTTTTCTTATTTTTTTAACTATTTCTTTTCTTGTCACCTTTTGCAAATATCTTGCAATTTGCTTGACATTTCGTAACTTTTCTTGCCTTTTACCCATGTTCTTAAAAGAAATAATTTCACTCAAGTTTCAAAGGGTTAAACAGGTTTTTAAAGGCATCTGAAGGCAGCACAAGAAAAGTAATGTCAAACCAGGTGTCAAAGGGTTAATCATGGAGGTAGCTGAACCAGCAGCCATCAGATAATGTTGCTAACTCCATAAAGTGTGCTAAACAAAGCCACTTCACTTCTGCAACGACGGCTTTTCAATGTCAGCAGTAACAGACGCGTGAGTGCAAAGTGCCGGCAATGAGTTCGCCGGTGAGACACAGACATGCGCCTACATGCACGTGCGGCCAACTTATCAAATACATCCAGTGCTTTCGGCATACAAGCATGTCGCCAAAAACCACCTCCCACATCTAACCAAATGTGGCTGGACGGCTTCAGATGAGAACATGCTCGGATAGAACCGGTGGCGTTGTTATCAAACGCCAGCAGATGGCTGGACGGCACCGGGCGATGGTGTCATATGGAGCTGATCACATGCACATGACAGTCCGCGTTGGTTGACGAGTCTGGACAAGAACGTGTTGGATTAACCACAACGAAAGGATCGCTCTGATAACACACAAAGGTAGCAAGACTTCATTTCCTGTTCACGATGCCATTATTTTACCGTTTATTTACACAGCAGATAGTTGTTTTCTGCTTCATTAATGCTCAGAACCTTTAAAAAAGACAACAACAAAAAAAAAGTTCAACAAGCGTGCAGAAATACTCGAGAAATTGAGATGATCAAGTCAGGCAAAGATAATAAAATCAGCTAAGTGTTCACTTTCATGCAAGAAGCATATTTTAAAAGCAACATCTGTTTATCTGCCAGAACAAAAACAGTGTCGGCACCTTGTGATTTCAACGCTGCAAACTGAATTATTGAGAAAGAAATGAAAAGCAATCCCACTGTTCACGACTCTGAAGTTAATAGGACTTTTTATCCTCCAGCAAATATTGTCAAATTGAAACAACAAGATGCTAATTGTCAAAATTCCTCCTCATTTGTTATTTTTCCCCTGACCACCAGCAGAAACTGAACCGAAGACTCCTGGAGAAATTAAATAAGTTGTGGAGCTCTGAAAGAAAAGTAATCGGGCTAAAAACAGCAGCGATGTGATTCATGGGAGCTGTGGATTTCAGGAGACAGGAAGCAAAGCTTGAGGCTTTTAAGACTCTCCATCACCCCCCTCCCTTACCCTCCACCCCTTCTTTTCTTTCCACTTCCACACAACACAGAACAACACAAACGCACACGAAGGCACGCACATCCGTGCACAATCGCACTCTGGAGTATCTGCACCTATAGTGCCAGCTGAGAGAGATGGATGGGGAGCCAATGGTTTCTGATTTAGTCCGCACAATAAGGCTGAGTGATTTTCTCTGCGGAGCATGTCTCGCCTCTCTTAACCCTGCGAGGGGGGAACTCGTCCCCCCGACCAACCCCCCGTCCTCTTACCGCACCGAACCCCCCCTTCGCCCTCTGTGGTGGCTCAGAAGATTGCCTCCCTTTTCCTGGTGTGATTGAGGTGATAACCACTAATGGATTCGGAGCCCTGGGTGCATTTAGGAAGAGAAATGTTGGTGAATCTTGCTCTAACTCCATAATAAGGAGGGAATGGTGGAAAACACGTTAACCCAACGGCTCGCGTCAGGAAGGCAAGACTTAAAATATGCAAGGCGAAGCATCTCATGTTTGCAGGTGAGCATCGATCTCACCTGTCTTATGTCCAAAAAAGTATTTCAGTGCTGTTAATGAATAAAACCAGGATGTCTAAGAAGAAGAAAGATGCAAATACTTTTGAAAATGGTGCCAGAAAACACAGAGAGGATGCTTTTACTCAAAAAATAAAAAAACTAGAACTAGCAGAATGCACTGCAGCACACCAGACAAATAAACACTCCCACTGGTATTACAGTGAGATGATGAGCTAAAACAGCCCATCCTCACCCACAGAGACTGCTGATGCATAGGGCCCCAAATTTGGTGCTACACCCCTGCATGTGATGCTCAAGACCTTAGAGGAAGTCAAACAAAGTAACACACTCCTTCATCATATCAGCCAGCAGCTCAGCGAAGGGAAACCTTAAGCAATATAATCATTTATACATTCAGGCACAAACACAAACAAATGTGTACAAACAGTGGTGCGCCTGCACAGCGTGAGCCGCGTACAGGCTTCTTTTAGCTCGCCTCGGGGCGGGGAACTCTGGTTGTCATGTCGAACAAAATGTGCCGTCAAGGCTGCACTTTAAAGATGGGACGTGTCACGGGGGGTGGGGGGCTATATTTGAGGAGGAAGTAAACACAACAGGCGGCACAGACAATCCTTGGCATTTGGCTACGAGCACTCGTCTTAGCTGCTGCTGAATACATCATCTGGAGCGCAGGAATGATGAATATCCTGACGGCTGAGGCGGGAGACTTTCAGCCAGACCTCCAGAGGGGAAGAGTTATTGGGTTTGAGGTGAGGAGCCAGAGACACACTGGGAGTCCATTTGACTTTGGTCCAAACATCCAAATCAGATGATGGCTTTGTGCTGTGGGGCGCGCTGGTCCACTACACTCACTTCACTAAGAGAACTTCTGAAAGGGGAACCAATGGCATCATTAGGCGTTATCTGAGTGTTTCATGAATAGCCTCGGATCGAAACACGTAAGTGTGTTTGTATACGATAAGACAATGTTAACACATTTTTTTGTGGTTGTTGTTGTTGTTTTTACCATCCCTAAAGCCACAAATATTGTTCCTTTTTGGGAAAATCCATGAAATGTTTGCCCCTTGTTTGTTTCAGAAATGTCAGAAACTTTTTTTAAAATCCAACGATAATTTTGATAAATTAGTTTTTACAGTTTCTGGCTGTGATAAACAGTGTAATTTGGAAGATTTATATTTTGGCAGGCAAATCTAAAAAAGTCATTTTTTTCTAATCATCAAAAACAAATATTTAAAATAATATTTATTTTAAAAAATCACCAAAAATGTTCAAAGAAAAAAGAACATTTTAAAAAATCACCAAACATTTTTGATATTATGAAATATCAATATAATTACAAAACCATTTAGAGTTATGTGCCACTCCTATAAGCCAAAATAAAACATAAAAAACATAAGTGAATAAAAGTCCCTCCCTAGTCCCTACAAACAGTCCCTAATAATGATAAAAAGCTCCGGATCTAATAATCGGTCCATACTTGACAAAATGTATTTCGATAGATTCCGCCACTTTTAATAAAAGTACACCAAGTATTTTTACAAATGCAGTCAATACATTTTTAGTGAAAGCAGCTGTAAAGTATTGTTTCTATTTAGTACTAATTACTAACAACTATTAACATTTTCAACACATCATATTTGTTTTAGGAGTTTTTTTAGAGGCTTTTTGGGGTAACTGGCAACTTTGCCAGAGTGCATAAAAATGATCAAAATAGAGCTTGTCCATCAAAAAGGTCCCCCTGGACCCCTCTATGATGTGGACTAAGCCTCCAGTGTCCTCAAATCCTAAAAACGCCTCTGAGGGAAACCATGTTTGGGTTGTATTTAGGTTAAATAAATCCAGATTTCATCAGCATTTTTTTTTAAATGTGTGAAAATGTACCTGTAACAGTGGGGAAGGACTGTACGACAGCGCTGGTGTTATTTGTTTTTTTGGCTTCTGCTGCAGCACACTGCACCTGCCTCCGATGCCAAACACTCGAGAAAACAAGTGGGCTGGTGGGGAGCCACAAATCTCAGCACCCTGCAAAGTACCTGTTGCTTCGTTCGAGGATCATTTGGTGAAATCAGACAGCGACGACTGTATCATTTTAGATGAATAAAACAATCTGTCAGCGAAATGCAGCTTTTACAATGCAGCTACGGTCGTTTTCCTGAAGCAGGTGATGATATCTCACTGTGGCATCACGATTGTATCGTTTTATTCGCCTCAAACAAGAAAACAGTGATCTTATCTCATCAGAGAGGATGGATATTGAGCAGCTGCGGCGGCAGGGCTGGTGTTGTTTTCACCTTGTGAGTCTGTATGTGTGTCATTATGGCATAATATGGTCCTATTGTTGTCCACAGGAGCTGTTTGAGTGCTTTGCCGAGTGTTTATACGTCTGCGGGTAGATTTTCATCGCTGATTGTATCACAGCAGTGCAAGATGCATCAGGAAACTTTACAGGTGTGCAGCTGAGATCATAATAAAGGCTGGAATCAAGATGTAGCCCTATCTCGTCCCCTGGTCATCAAATACTGATGCTTTGTCACCCCCCAGCGTGTGATATCGACCCCAAAGGCACCCAGAGACAGACTGTGGTACAAATACAGAAGAAACCTGTTTAAGGCAGGAGGGAGGGTCAAACAAAACCGGACTTTCACTCAGGAGACCACAGTTAGTGTCCCTTGTAAAAGCAAAAGTCGACCTCATTTTAATGTAACATAATGTATTTTATGTACAGTCATCATGCACTGATGTTGTGCACTTTCGTAACTCAACATTATGTTATTTTTTTCTAACAGAATTATACCGGTCAAATTGAATTTGGCAATATGAGTATAAACCTTTAAAAACTTGGTTTGATTTCCTTTAAAAACTAAAAATGCAATGATTGACCTGGCAAGAGATGTCTTACAAATTAAAATATTTTGGGAAAGGAAAACAGAAGAAAATTAGTTTTATTATTATTAATTATTATTGTTATTATTATTATTATTATTATTATTATTATTATTATTATTATTATTATTATTATTATTATTATTACCAACTATTTTAACTATATATTTATCTTTTTTTTTTTACCTTTTTTAAATTTCAGGTAATTTTCTTACAACCTGTCACGTGCTTTGTTTTTGAAAGAAACCAAGCCAATTTGCTGAGGTTTTAAAGGGTTAAAAGGGCTTGTGAGATGTTGCGGTCGTGACATAACGTCTGTATTTGACAAACTGGGAAACGAACGCTTGGGATATGGGTGTGGTCCGAGAAAAAGGGCTAGAAGAAGGGAGGGAGGGAGCCAAGCCCCGCTTTATGCACCTGGCCCACATTCGTTGTCAGTCCGGGATCAGGACTGCGGTTGGTTTTATGGTCTCTGGTTCTTGTTCTAAGGTTGCTGAAAGATTGAACTGTTTGTTGAGATCATTTTTCCCCCAGGTTTCCTTTCGTTTGTTTCCTCCTGTTATCCTGTTATTCGTGTGCCCCGTTTGCACCTCGCTCTATTCCGTCTGTATAACACGCTGCCTCAGAGGGCTTCATGCTTCAGTAGGTGCACATGGACCTAGATGGAGCTTCTTAAATGGGTAGAGAGGTCAAACTCTAACAGAAGCAGGAGTGTGGTCGACGCAGGGCTTAGAGCTGGACGTACGGGCAGCGTGGCCAATTATTTGTTTTCCTCTGCTCCACGTCTGCTTCTGTCCTCCTTCCCTTTTCACATGTACAAACACTGATGAGTCCAGTTTCAAAGTGAAAAGTACAGTTTCAAAACATGTTGAAGGGAGCGGGAAAGGTGTGGGTGGACAGCTTCTTTTTTTGTGTCCTCTTATCAGTTTCATCCAGTCTGACAAGTTTCCTGGCTACTCTGTAAAATGCTTTGGCATCGGAGGAGGAACCCAACCTGTGCTGGCCCCAGTAAGAAAGTGTGAAAATCAATGATGTTTAGATAAGCTCACTATCAATCCTGACATCTGCTCTGCCTCCTCCTCATCGCTTCCCTCCGCGGAAAACAACAACAAGAAAAACAAGCCTGAGAAACACTGTGCTTTGTGTGTGTGCATGCACATGTCAGATCGGAGCGTGTCGGGGTGAGAGGGGGGAGGCTGGAGTACAGAGGAAAGCTAAATATTGGAGAAGTTTGTGCGTAAGGTTGCAAGCTGGGGAACGCTCTCTCTAAATTATGCTAATTTCACTCAAACACCGAGCCTCACACCGGCAGCGGTGGTGAGACGAGGAGGAGATCTGAGACGCTCAAAGTCTGGAGTGAAAGTTTGCAGATCTCACTGAGAGACTGATGTGGGAACACAGGGATGGACCGAGGATGGAAATATTCATGCACTCGCACTCAGCTGGGATTCTGGAGGGTTTAAGGGAGGTTTTCCCTGTACAGGTATGAAAGATATTGCTGTGGCTAAAATGCTGGAGCGCTGCTGGAAATTTATATTTATTATAATCTTTCATTTTATAATTTTCATGATTTATTTTCAGAAATTTAATTTTTTTTTTAAAATAAATTTTACTTTATAAATATTTATTGTTTTTAAGTTTAATTTATTTAATAGACTTTTCTTTATTAAATGTACTTTTATTTTTAACATTAGATTATTTTGAAACATTTATCTTCAACATTATTTTATTTTATTTTATTTTATTTTTTAAATTTTTACTCAATTATCTTATTTTATGTAGCTTTGTACTTTTGTTTATTTTTCAATTTTGAAAAAACAGGACCATAATTTTTGTTTATTAAGCTTTAGTTTTGTTTGTTTTATATCATGGCTGACTTTATTTTTTCATTTATTTAAATACAATATTATTATATTTTGAGCCTTTTTTGTAAATTATTGCTTTATTATGACTTTATTTTATGCAATTTATATGTAGTTTTCATTCATATATGTTAAGGAAATGATCTGTGTACTGTATTTTCTTATAGTTATTGTAATAATTATTTGAGTTTTTTTAATAACATCTTTGATATTTATTATTTGTATTATAATTACATGTAACATTTTAAATTATTCTCATTTATTTATATCTATTAATAAATATATATTATATATATATATATATATATATATATATAATTTATTTTAAAAAATTAAATTCATATTTCTTTTTTTCCTTTTTTTTCTCCATTTGTATATTTTATGATCATCTTCTTAGTATTATGATAAAGGGAGCATCACTAGTCAATTGTCCATCTTAAACCACAGATGAGTCACGTCTGCTGGTTGTTAGAAACCCCACAGACGAGGATCAGTGAACTTATCGCGGCATTCTGGTCCTGAGCTTTCTTCTTATCCATTTGCTCTCCCTTCTGCCGTACTCCACTGCAGACGTGCTGAGAGGGGATTGAGACCCAATATTCTCTCACTCCACCTCACATGAGACATGACAGGTGGCAGGAGATTGAAGATTCGGCTCCCCTGCACCAGAGTAAGCCTCAAATTACCAGATAGATTAGACGCAGCGTCAGAGGGGCCCAGCAGGCCGATCAGGGATCGGAAATACCTGCCGTGAAGAGGTGCAGGGCAACATTAGAGGGCATCCCAGAGCCACGGCTTGTGGCATGCTGAATTACACGTAAAGAGGCATACTCGGTGCAGGCTGGACGATAGGCACTGGGGTTAGGGTGAAGCACTGCAGCCCAGAGAGCGAAGCAGCGTGCTCATGTCTAATTCAGGAAGCTCAGAGAAACACCGAGCTTCATTTCTGGATGGGAGACTGTGTCTGCTCTTTTCAATGCAGTTGTTTTATGGGTGAGTGGAGAGGGACGTGGACAGAGGAATAAATGAGGAGTGAAGATGTAATCATGGTTGGACAGCAGTGGAGGATGTGAGGAGGCAGATGACACTACAGCTGTTGCAGTGCTATTTTCTCCTCAGGTGTTTAATTACAGATTTAGTTTCACCACTTTTTTAGTCAGAGCTGCTCATCGGGGAAAGAAGAAGTTCTTGTTTTAACAGTGACTCTGCAGGCTGACTGGAAGACGCTGAACTACCAGCTGATTGGGTGAAAGGTGCAACAATTGTCTCACATCACGTGAAGATGCCTTTCGAGAGTTTGTTTTTGAACAGTGCTGCAGAGATCTGTTATGGAGGTCTTTACTTTTGCCACTTCTGCAGTATGGCAGGGAGACAGCAGCACTCCTCATATTTCTTAATTATCCTCTGCAGGAGGAGTCTAAAATTCTATGGTTACAGAATTAGAAGTGATCACATGCCATCTATTTAAATTGTTTTTCATCCATTTTCCAACACAAAGTTTGAGAGAATCAAATCTCCATCATGATCTCATCCCTACATATATTGACTTGTCACTATACAACCCACTCTCATTCCGAATTCATCAAATACCAACACTTTTAAAGTACTTTTGGCGTAGGATCCTGATGCAAAAAAACACCTTTTGCATTCACCTGGTACGTGGCTAGATGGCATTAGACGGAAACATTTGCAGTGTTTTTATATGTCAGCACGTTCTCATCCCAAATGGTCACACGGTGCCGCTCTGTTACATTTTAGGTATCCTTCTGCGTCGGATGTTTACACTCCGGTATGCTATTACCGTGATGTCAACAAATGCACATGTGATCGGATAATACAGCTCAGTCTTTATGTTTACACATTAGCGGGGACCATCACGATGGTTGGGATTAGGCAATAAAGTCACAGATGGTCAGGTTTAGGCAAAAGAGGCACATGGTAAAGTGTAGAGAAAAAAAATACACGGAAGGAGGCTTTTGGCATCTCGCTCATATGCCGAAAGCACTGACAGAACGGTGTTGGACTTCAAATCAAAAACCAGAATGCTTGCAGTAACAAAATCTCATACTGCTGCTGACAGATTCTGCAAACACATGCAAATATCTGTTTAAAGTTTATATAAAATCCAACATCTTCAATCAGTTCTGATGACCGTAATGAGGCATACTTCTATCAGTCGTTAATTTCCTATTGGAATCAAATTATTTTAGCTCTATGAACCCAACAGTGTACAAAGATCAGTGTTACCAAGTTTCCCCTGTAGATCCCAGCATCTGAATCATCTCTACTCAATGAAATTAGGGGTAGGCATTAGCATGCGACATGAGTAATCTAGCAACATCTAGCGACCTTTCCAGATGACTTTAGCTACTTTCCATTGAAAATATTTGGCAGCCGTGGTGAAGCCGTGCATGTGATGTCAGTTTGCCAAGGCAGAGTCTCGGGGAGGATCGCAAAGCTCCATTGAGGCTGCAGCTTGTGTGGACTTTAAAGATAATTTAACCAGACGTTTTGGAGATAAACTGGTCCGCCTTCCTGACCTTCCAAGATTATGTCATTTTCTTTGCACTGAGCCTACTTGCACTCTTTTTCTCCACTGACATTCGACAATTTTAGGATGTGCACTTTATTTGCTTTCTTGCCAAGAGTTAGATTAGAAGATTAATATCTCTCTGGAATCTATACAGTGAATATGAAGATACATACAGGAGGCGGTTTAACATCAAGATATAACTAAAAAGGGAAGCAGCTCGTCTGACTTCGTTCAACGGGGGAAACGGGTGACTTGAGGCTCCTCTTCTAGTTAACACTTATATCTTATTTGTTGAAAATTTAGAAAGAAGTGTTAAAATAAGCTGTTTACCACAGTTTGCAGTCTTTATAGTGGGCAGATTCTGCCCCCAGCTTTGTGTTTAACTAATAGATATGAGATTAGTTTTGATCTTATATAGGGAGAAAAAGGTCTCTATAAAGCGGGTGGGAGGTGCAGTGGATCGGTCCAACAAACCCCAGACTTTCATGCAGGAGTCCAGTGTTTGCTCCCTGTCTGAATGTGATGTTTTTTTAAACACTTGACTATGTGACTTTGTTGCCTAATCTTAACCATCTGTGCCAACATGGGTTTTTGTTGACGGCCCCGCCGTTGGTTGCCATATGCTTTTGTTGCCTAAACATAACCACATGCAGCATAATCAGACTATGTATTTGTGTTGACATCAAGGTAGCAGTGTCCCAGAGAGCATAACATATAGACATGGAAGTCCACTGCAAAGCGTCAATATGTGATGACTTGCTACAGCCCTATTTAAGTCCATAAATATTTGTATAAATGTCTGTTTGGTCTGATTTTCCAGAGAGGTCTGATAGTATGAGCTGCTTGGTGTTCAGCTGCTGATGGATGCAGCAAGCACAGTAACTCTCAAGTCATTTTTGAACTTGTGACCTTCCACGTTTCAAGGACTTAATGCTGTAATGAAAAATAAAGTCTGAATAGGAACTAGTCATATACTAGAGGGGAATAGAAAAAAAGCAGAAGAAAGTAGATGGCACCCTTAGGCCTCCGCTTGTGTCCTTTTGTAAAAACCCATCACTTTGCCAGTCCCCATTCCCTTTGGGCTCTATTACAGCCGATACCAGCTCCTGCTGCCCGGCCAGATACAAACATAATCCCTCGGTGGCGCAGTGAAGCCAGGAGCTCGGGGCAGGGCGCATGTTTAACATCTCGATTCTTCTTATTCCACTGTGGGGGGAAGCCGTCTTGGCAAGATCCCGCTCCAAGATCAACACGAGGTTGACGGCCATCTGGTCTACAGCACTGACAATCCTCAAATGGCAAATACCACCCACAGTCTGGGCTCCCAACAAACACAGCAGCAGCAGCCTCCAACAATCAGTCAGGCAGGCCAGCCCGACAGCAGACCAGCGGCCCCGGACCAAACTAGGGAGATTAGATCAAACAAACGATCCCGTGTGTGTGGGAAGGTGGCACGTCTCTTTAAACAGTGAGGTGATTGGCTTTGTACTCTTTTATTTATAGCAGCGTTTATCTGAGGGGAGAAATAGACTTTGTGAAGGCCGGGAGGCTCAGTCATCCGGGGGAGCGGGGTTTGTGAGCCAGTCAAGGCTGTGCACCGCTCCATGGTGGATGGAGCAGAGCTGTGCACAAGGGTACTATTATCCTCCTTCGCTAACATGCCCTCTCTGGATGATCATTTCTATGAGAGCTGCCATAAATCATTTTTACTGCAATGGAAACATCTATTGTGATTGCCTGCCCTTCTATTGGCAAATGTCATTGTCATAATAATACCCAGGAGGCTTCGCTTTACTGTGATTATGAGTGCCACGCAGATGCGGCTAGGTGGGCATCACCAAATCATCTGAGTGAAGAGCATCCTCGGGGGGAGGATGACTTTTATTCAGCAGCTCACGTATGGAAAGTTCTGTGTGAAAAGTTGAAAGGAATATCAACAGTAGCTCGGTGGGTAAATCCATTACAGGCCCCCGAAAATAGATTCTCTCAGGCTGCCTTTTTCTGTAAGCGACGGGATTCCACATGAACACACTGTGAAAGCTGTTTTGGGTATTTTTTACAGGAGAGATTTCAGTCTGTGCTTTTCTGGCTGGTTTGAAGGGTTCGGTTGAGGGGAAAGTGATGTCACACAGTGCACCAGTAACAATTTTGTAAAATTTGAATCGAAATCTGACTACAGCGGTAGGAAAGATTACTTTAGTTTTTGAGGGTTAAACTGTTTATTTAGCCATGAATATTTAATATTTTGCAGGAAAACACAAAGCGCTTTAACTCATGCAGTGTTTCCAAATTTGGTGCAACAAACTAATAGTGTGCAGCAGGGACACTCATTTGTACACAGGGGCATTTGTAAGAATTTAGGATATTCAGATCCTCTCCAGGTACTTCCTTGGATAAAGTGACACACTGCATGCAGAGCAGCATGTATGTGTAAAGGAACCTGCCCTTTTTTATTTTGGCGCCCGTGTTAACAGGTCAGCGCAGCGCTGCTCAGCTGCGGCTCAGCTGCTGCTCATCTGTGGAACATGTAGAAAAAAGGGGGCTCGCAGATTTTTAATGTGTGACGCGCAAGGTTTTCAGCAAAAATAGACTGTGAAAAACTTTTTTTTTTTACAGATCATATTGACATTATATAAATTTTAACAACAGTTTCAATGTCTGTATCTGTCACAGACATGAAAAAATACGAATATACCAGTTTTACTCAACCTTTCCTGTTTGCGTCTCAAAATAAAAGCCCTCTGACAATGTTTCTGTCAACAGAATCCCATCAGCTTTTAACACAAAGCCTTTTATTGTGAAATATTTACAGGACCATGTTGTTGACAATGCAGTAGCTTGCACAGCTTCATAAATGAATGGAATATGTGCTTATAAATGTGGAAATACAGTAGTACAGCTGCCAGTGGCTCTGCAGCAGCGCCACAGCAATGATGCCGATTGAACACCACAAGTGTGCAAGCCGAAGCAGTTCAGTAAGGTTGCCCTCATGTGCTGCTCACGCACGCAGTGTAGCCCAGGCGTTAGCTCTGCAGCCTCATGCTGCATTCATGTGGTCTGTTTCCTTTGCTCTTTGTTATCAACACGTTTCAAACGCTCTGAGCAATAAAATACAACACATCTCGTCCCTCGGGTCCATGTTGTTTCCACAATACAACTCAAAGCTCATGAAAACACAGAAGTCAGAACAACCACGTGAATGCACCACTGGCCTCGGCTGGCAGAGGTCTCGACTCGAGTCCGATTCAATCACTTCCCGTTCACTCACCATAGCAGGCAGCGTGAGCAATTCCCCAAAGATATCAGGACTCATGAGCACTTGCATGGTCGACAGACTGACCCAGTACATACCAGCCACCAAAAAGATTAAATTATTTATTTACAGTATTGTGCAAGAAATATGTACAACATTAAAAACACAAATATTTCAGAATAAAACAAGTTCAACTGGCAAAAGTTGAAGTATTGAATGTGACCTTCCTTTCCACTCGTGTTGAACTCTCTTGGATCGACGATATGGGATTTATAATACTAATATACTGCTGTATTTACTCCAGGTTGCATTCAAGACATGTCCAAAGCTCATTAGTGGTTGTCTGAGCTACCTTTTGTTATGGTTGTGCTATTTTGTTTCAAACTAAATATTGACTTCAGCCTGAAGAAACTAGTTTGTTCTGACTTTTTGGTGTTTTTATGCATTGTACATGTTCCCTGTATTCTTTATTTGTATCTCAATAGATAGATAGATAGATAAATAGAGATGTAGATATACATAGATATAGACAGACACAGACAGACAAATAGACAGATAGACAGATAGATAGATGTGGATAAAGATAGATACTAACTTTATTTCTATAGCAACTTTAAAAACAGAGGTCATTAAGTGCTTTGACAAACAAAGACAGAGCCAAACAGCCCGATCTGAACAAAACAACAACAAGCAACAGAAGCACTAAAAGCAATAAAACAAAAATAAACAAAAAGGAAATAAAATAAATACAACATAAACTAAAAAGGTAAACTAAAAGAAATAAAAAGATGACAGACAAAAGAACAACAAATCTCTGGTGGCCTCTGACTTTTGCACATAACTATATTTTCACAAAACTTATTCAAGCCTGGAAATTGCTTTTTCGGTCAAATTCCATGTCTTTTTTCTCCTGGTTTTCAACAAACCCTGAGAGTGAATAAACTGCATGAAGATAGCCTTTAGAACAAAGCTGTGCACATACAGTCAGCGTGTAAAGTAATTACTGAAAAGCTGAGATTTGCTTAAGAGCAGTGAGACACATGAAACAGGCAAATCCTGAGAGCTGTATGCAAAAGGAGAAACATCCTGAGCTTGAATCCTGCAGCGTGCAGACACCAGCTCCCGGCAGCTTTTTGTAAACAATGTCTTCCAGGAACCTATATGTCAAACATTAGCATGCAGAACAACTGACTAGCGCACAGAGGAATTCTGTTGTTTGGGACCTGGGATGTGTCATCCTGAGTTAAGAATATGTCAGCAACGAGGGTGGCTTCCTGCTTCCTCCCCATCACCCTCCAGTGCACCCAATACATCTACGTATTCCTCTTTTTCACTAACTTTCCTTCTCTGTCTTCCTGTCTGTACAGTGACATATCAGCTTTTCTTTACCGACACTCCCTGTGTCTCTGGTTAGCAGTCCATAGATCAATCCTCTGCCCGTTTAGCTAATTGTGGGCTATTGTGAGCGGTGTGTAATTCATCCCCAGGCGTGATCTATCAGCCGATCGATCGCATTGACGTGCAGAAGTCTCGACATGTGTTTATCACAGTGCCGCGGAGAACACATGCAGAGGGTGGCTGATGGATGTGCATCACGTTGATGAATATGGAACAACGCACCGGAGTGAATCGAAAATCCAGTTCTGCTTAATGCAAATGGCATTTACAGTTTATATAAAGATTCATATTATTTATAAGCACTTCTAATAAAAAATTTAACACATTGGTTCTTTGATCTTGCCGTGAGTGCCCACATTTTCTTCAAAATTTGTGACAAATATGACTAAAGTGTCATAAAGACACAGGTTAGGACCAATAAATTATTAGTATGTAGTTTGACATTTTCAAATCTTTTTGAAGACTTCAAAAGGCTTCGAAGAGCAATGAAATACGATATTTTTACAGTCAACAATGAACCTAAATGCACAACTACTAGAGGTGTGGACTCGAGTCACATGACTTGGACCCGAGTCGGACGAGAGTCAATAATTTGATGACTTCAGATTCGATTTCACTCCACTAAGAGTTAAATTCCAATGATTTCACTTGGACTTGAAAATACTTGATACTTTCCTCCAAATATTACAAAGTAGGCTGTTATATTTTTTTTAAAAATGTGCCAAAATTCAATTAATTTTCTGAACTGAGTATCATCAACACCACTTTTGTCCCAGTGAGTCGAAGTCCTCAGAACCACTTTGTTTGAACCAATCTGACAGCATCCAGTCAAGGTGCAGGAGAGAAGAGTGAAAAGCGTCCATTATTGTTTGAAATTTTTAAGAGATTATGCATGGATCGTGATATGATTAAGGTCTGAAAATAATGAGATATTTTCTTTTAATCGCATGCTGTTATTTTGTCAGGCACTTTTTCATTTGGTAAATGGAGCTATTGAGTATTTTTGTCTGTTATGAACTCTACATTTCCTCGTTATGGCTTCTCAACTGCAATAATTCCTGTTTGTTTCAGTTTTATATCATTATAAATTGACAATATTTGGGTTTTGAACTTTTGGTTATACATAAATTAGCAAGTTAAAGACATAACTTTGGGCTCTGGGCACATGTGTAGGCAGCACTTCAGCAAATCAGTTTTAAAAAAAATCAATTCTTTACTCAATAACAACAATGAGCATTAGTTGCAGCCCAATATTCAAAAGTCATTTTCTTTTTAGTTTGTTTTTGGTTCCCTGACAGACACCTGATTCAGTAAACAACAACTGGCTGCAGCACACCTCTCCTGACAGACACACGGAGCTTTAGAAAACCTGAAATCCTTCCCACAAATCATTGTGTGAGTAATGAACAGCACGGCCCGGGACTCATTTTTTGATGGAGATGAATTACTGAGAAAGAAACAAAAAAAAAAAACCCGACACAAAAGCAGCAGAGACACCAACTGACAACGCAGCCTCAGCGCTCAGATCTGAAAGTCCAAGTGTGTGACAACAGCGATGGCAGCGCCTGCATCGGGTGACAGGCCCGATCCATTTGGCGCCGGCAAAGACACAAACACAAGCTGTCTGAAGGGAGTAAGGTAGACTTCAATCAGCTAAAAGGTGATAAAACATAATTAATTCAATCACCCACTCACTCTCACTCCTCTCTCTCTCTAACGCCGTCCTCTGAGGGAGAAAAAACAGCAGCGAGCTTTTCCTCGTGTGCCGATGCATTCACACAGGAAAGTTAATGGGAAATTGCATTCACAGTTCCTCTAAAAAAAGAAAGCCGCCATTTCTTTCTTTTTCTTCATCCGCCACTCAATAACACAGCGTGCAATTCATTCCACACTTTCACAATGCAGCCCTCGCCATCAAACACACACACGATTATGTGCACTCTTAAAGTTAAAGGTTCAAAAAAGAGTTCATCCTCAGGGCCTGAGGTTCTACCCGGAACCATTTGTTTCTGAAGAACCCTTTTTTTTAAGAAAGACCTCTCCAATGGTTCTTTGTAAGACTAAGAAATCCATGGTAAGTGGCAGAGTGATCTATGGGTAATGTAGTAAATTACTATTTTTAAAGCCCAAAAAGTCAAATTCTCTGGGTGGGTTCTAGATGAAACCATTGGAATATAAAAGAATTCTAAATAGAACTTCCTGTGTAAATTCTAGACTAAACCCTCCTTAGTGGGTTCTAGATGAAACCCTTGGAGTATCAAAGGGTTCTTGATGGAACCCCCCGGGTACGTCATAGATGAAACCCTTGCAACATGGCAGGGTTCTTGGTAAAATTCTCTGAGTGGGTTCTATATGAAACCTTTGGAATATCAAAAGGGGTCGTAGTAGAACCTCCTGGGTGTGTTCTAGATTACTTCCTTAGAAAATAAAGGCTTCTCAACAGAACCCCCTTTGTGGACATTTTTCCCTTCGTTTTTTTTTCTAAAATAAATCTGTATAATTAAGTTTTTCTGGCGATTTGCGGGACATTTCTATCCTATTTTGACCTGAATTAGCCGCTTTGCTTCTGCAGAGTATGTAGTTACTGGTTGTATAGTTTTTCGGATAAAATGTTACTTTTGTAAAGGCTTAAATATCAGAGGCATCCACTGAATTATTCCAGTGGGTTTGTTTTTATATTGATACAATACATTTTCAAACATCAAAATCATGTAAAACAACCTAATTCAATCCTTCATCATGTAAATCAAGTTGCCAAGTTGTTCATTTTTCCATGTTTTCGAAAAAAAAAAATCTAAGATTTAAATACTTTCGAAAACCATCTTTCATGTGATGTCAATCTAGGTTTCAAAGGGTTAAACTTTAAAGACATTATTATTTGACTTTTTGGTGAGATATGTATGGATATCGACCAATAGGAACATTTTATATCACAGATAATTTTTTTGCCATATTGCCCAGCCCTACAGGTTCTCCTATATGAAGAAGCCGTAGAACCCTGTATGGTTTTAGTTAGCACCGTTATTTCTAAGAGTGTGCACGCAGGTCTTTATAAATGCATTGCATGTTGAGACCCTCTTCACACGTCTACCTCCAGTCATTAACTGTAAGACCTGCAGAATGATGGCGGGTGAGAGGTAATGACTATCCAATGAGCGTCTATATTTACGTCTGTTGATGCAAACCAGCGACAGAGCACCATTAGCGCTGCTCATTGCCCCCACGTTGACTGAGAAGCCATCAACACCCCGAACCAGCACAGACTCCGTCCGTCAGGGTCAACTAGGCCGGGATTGCTCCACGGCGGCACGCTCCACATCTCCTCGAAAAAGCCGGTGTGAGATGGAGGAACGGGCTTGTGTGGAGGAGGAGGAGGAGGAGGAGGAGGAGGGAAGGAGCGGTGTAGCCTCTGCAAATGAGTTAGCATCAGATTTCTTGTCAGGTTGGTGTGAAATATGCGCCGGGAAAAATTAGTTGTCTGTGAAGATCACAACGGCCCCGAGGAAGATGTGGAGGGATCAGAGAAGCGTGTGATTTGTGAGGTTTTTTTTGTGAGCAGGTAAAAGTGTGCGTGTGAATGTGAGATGTTCATTTCGGGGGCCGTACAGGCAGCATAGCCCTGAGAAGTGGTGCACCGGTGAAACAAGAATCCACTTCCCCGAGGCGCTCGTCTCCCACTAGAGCAAGGTGTGAGGAATGAGAACAATAGCCGTTGAAGGCAGAGTCATGTTTCAGCACAATTGCTGCCCGCTGTAATACAAGGCCGCTACATCCTGTCTCCCATGACAACCAAGCCCCTACGCTCCGGGGACCGTCTGGTAACAGGAGACGGTTTGTCCTCTCCGGTGTTAACCTGACCACTAGCGGTGTCATGGAGGGAAAAAAACAACCTTGTTATCAAAGAAAAGCTTCAAAAATAAAAATAGCAAAGTGATTTTTAACCCTCTGAAACCTGAGCAAATGGTTTGATGTGAATGAAAAATCATGGGGGAAAACTCACTGACCAACTTGGCAAGAAATGTTGTTGTGTAATTGTAATTGTAATGTAATTGAAAAAAGGGAGAAGGGTTAGAAAAATGCTTAAAAAAATAACAAGGGAAAAATTATGGTGGAAAAGGCAATTACCAACTTGGCAAAAAAATGTCCCACAAAATAAAATTAAAAAAATAGAATGGTGACAAGAAAATAAGCTAAAATTAATTGGAAAAAGAGAGAGGGGTTAGAAAAATATTTTTTAAAAAAGGCAAAATGTCAACAAGTCTATATTTATATTTACTATAATTTTATATTTACAGTTATGTTACAGAAAAATATACATTTCTTTTTAAATAAATGTCACCACTTCTTGGGGGGCCATGTTTTTGTTTGTTTTTTTTACTTTTTATTTGCTTATTTTCTGGTAATTTTCTTGTAACTTTTAATTTTTTTTCTTTACTAATTTCCTGCAATTTTTTAGACATATTTTGGTAGGTTTCTCCCAATGTCTTTGAAAGAAATCAAACCATTTTTTCACGTTTCAAAGGGTTAAAAACAAAAGACTCATTAGTCTGTGACCCACACATTAATATGGGTTTCAGGGTCTAATGTTTCTGTAATGTCGCTGCCAGTTGCAGCTGTCTTGTATCAGTCAGTATCTTTTGATCTATTTTTAAAGCTCCACTAATCAATATTATATTAACAATGAATCAAATGACTACATGTTATGTGAAGGGGTTGCTCGCGGCTGAGGAACCTGCAGGGGATTATCACCACAGAAAAAAATGAATGAGTAAAAATAAATGAGAAGAACAGACATTCCCATTTAAATCAACAGAGCAGGATGGTTTTTATGTGTTGCCTTTGCAAATAACTGATAGCTGTAGCAGGCTTGTGGGTATCCTGTTTTTTGTTTGTTTGCTTACTTATAATTCATTGACATCGCAAATAAGTTAACAACCTTTCTCATGTTTTTTGGTCATATTTTGGATCCAGGAGCCCCTGTTTTTGATACATATGTGAATTGAGTGTTTGTTTTTTGCAGCTATCTTAGATTTAATTTAGTCTCCAAAGTGTAACTTATCAATCTCTGTCACCCCCTGGTGCCTGTCTGCAGTATAGGTCGTAAAGCCCGCCCCTCCATGTTAGTGAATGGGACATAGGTGAAACTAATACCTCAAAGTAAACGTTAACTAAAATTTTCCCAAAGATGGTTTCTGTCAGTGAAGGTAGTTCTCATCACCCTGATGTTTGTTCAAGTGTTTGTTTTCTATAAGTTCAATTTTATTGAGTTATTAAATTATACAAAATAGGGGGCTTTTCCACCATGACTGACAGCTGTGACAGCCAATTCATGCACGAGCATGCAATGGAACTGGATGGGTGACGTCACCATTGCAAGACTGCAACGCCCAAATCTCGGATATTTTAACATTACTTAAGCATGGCGGGGGTAAGTCGGGGGTAAGTCGGGGGCGCGTCATCCATCATTATTTAGAGTCTATTGTGGAAACCATTCAACACTCCTCCCACACGCCCTATAAGTGCATTTGTGTTCCTTATACTAAGTTGCCACAGAAAGCATTATTACCTGAAGCTCTCCTTCAGGGTTTTATGCATACGCAACCAGTTCCATCCAGCCACGTTCCTCAAGTGACGCCGTCTGTGCATGTCGCATGTGGACACGCCCGGTGCTGTCCACCGACATATAACAACAACCCCACCTGTCAGAGCGCGTTCTCATCTGAGGCCATCCAGCCGTGTTCCGGTTGGACGCAAAAGGTGGCTTTTGGCATCACGCTCGTACGCTGAAAGCACTGACAGAGCAGAGTTTGGAGTAAGAACGGGCCGTCAATTATCACTTCCAGTGCGTTTTGAGCCATAATGGTCAAGAACCATGAAGCAGCTTTAAGCAAAAATAATTACATATATCCAGTGCCGCCACCCCCCCAGTCAAAAACTATTGTCAGGAGAGAAGAGCTTATTAAAACTTTTCCGTCAACTTCTATTCATGGTTTGCTGCTCTTTAAAGCCAATGACTCACTCTGTTGATTCAATTGCAAGGAAGTCTGGCGTATATTGCTTTATGAAAACTTATTAACAAACAAAAAATATATGCAAATGTATGCACCATAAATACAGATTGATTTTATGTCACAAATAATAAAAACTTAATATCAGCAAACTCATATATCATTCTAAACACTCCTGACAGATTCTTTATGACTAGAAAAGTTCCTGGGCTTCTTTGTGTGCAACTAAAATAAAATGTAAACAGATTTAAATGGCTTTAGTCTGCACCTGATGATATATTACTGCATCATAGTGCAATGTAGCATAGCCCGCATGCAGGACACCACATTATAATCCCATTATAATAAACAAGTAATTTAGTTTGAATTGAGTCTTATAATCTTGTTTTCCCAAAACCAGGTCAAAAAAGTCTTGCCAGTGGGGTGATATCATAATGAATACAATCATAATTTTATGAAAGCAGTTTTGCCTGTTATGAGAATTTCTAAAGTGTAATAAATGGACTTGAGGCAGGTCACAACACACAAACACAAAAAACACCTATAATTTGTTTAGAAACCATTAAAATTATGAGATGGATGTTTTCCAAAGCCAGAATACAGCTCTTGTTCTTTTATTTTGTGCACCAGTGGGTGATGTTGCCCATCAAGAAAGAACTAAAGAGCAAGAAAGAAAGGGAGCATAATAGTTAGACAGACTCACACAATGAGACAGAGAGTGAGGGGAAACACAGGGAGGTTTCTGTCTCAATGTGGATAATTACATTTCTACCTTTCTCTGGCAGTTGCATAGCCTTAATGCTCGTAATTAATTTCATTATTTTTGGCCCTGGCTGTTGAGTGCAGATTAGTTCTCTCTGAGTTGTGGGGATAAACACACAGTAATTGCTTATTACTCTCAGAGCCCGCATTAGATTATACTAAAGCCAACGAATTAGAAAATATCCAATCACCTTTAGCTAAAATTCAAAATCTGCCGTTGTTGTCGCCGCTTGTTTTCATTTGCCCAATATGTCTTTTTAAACGGTGTGCTGGACACTTGAAACAATGCTGTGACTCCTGCTACCCTGCTGCAGTACTTATATATCTGATGTTTGTCATGTTATGAGTATGAGGACAGATTTGTGTCAGTGTTATTTGTGTGAGTAGATCAACAATCTGTGTGTAAATGTGCAATCTGTAAACATGAAACAACTTCTACAAGCATATATATAAAAAAAAGATTCGACATTTTGCAGGTATAATCCAGAAAAAAAGAAAACAAACAAAAAAAAGACTTGGTGTGTGTGTAGAATTGAGTTTCATAAATAAAAACTAAATGTACAAGTATGTTTTTTGAACTTAATAAATGTTAGAAAGACTCATTTATTTTGCAAATTAAAGATATTTGTTTTTTTATCTCCA